>NW_026970356.1:0-299351 GCF_028390025.1 Pseudophryne corroboree
GAGAAAAGCAGTGTAGGCTCAAGGGGTGTAGATTTAGTATGAAATGAGTCAAAAGCGTAGATAAAGTGGGTGCAGAAAAGTATTTGGAGTGTAAGAAATGAAAGGATTGTGAGAGGTTTAAGAAGCAATGGTAATTATGTTAGATGTTTTAAGTGTTTGCAGGTAAAATTGCATTGGTGCAGCTGTGCTTAAAAAACAAAATTACAATAATACAGATACAGGCATTTGTAGGTGAAATGGATGGTTTATGAAATGTCCAACTAAGGTAGTTCTGTGCTATGTAATCAGATGCAACAATCAGGAGGTGAGTGATCTGAGGAGTAAGTGACTCACATTTGTTATTAGTTCTTCAGTTTTCTTTGTTTTGTTAGATTGGTGTGCTTCTGTTTTCCTTCTTTTTCACTTCGATTGAACGCTGATTGAACACTGCTGTTATGTGTCAATTTTATCACGCTTTGATAAAAATGCACGCTTAGATCAATAAATGCACAGCCAAATGGCTTTGCACAGCCTACACCATTGGACTTAAGTAGAAGACTATCACAAGTGAAACCAATAATTGAAATCTGTAACCACACCCCACCCCCTCAAATGCCAGGCAATAAATTACCGTAAAAACAACAACCAGGCATTCCACAAAGATTAAACTGGGTCTATATCATTCAAAACTTTAAAAAAGTACTTCAAAATCACATACTATGCAATAATGTTTCAATTTGCATAACCCAGCAGAATTAGCTTTGCATATATAGATATAGTGCAGCAGAATATATTGGTGGTTGTAGTCAATTGTAATTACCTGTAGGTGACAAGAAGAGAAGAAACGTCAATTCACAATCAATATCAGCTGAAGATAAATTAACGCTGATTGAACGCTGCTGTTATGTGTCAATTTTATCACGCTTTGATAAAAATGCACGCTTAGATCAATAAATGCACAGCCAAACGGCTTTGCACAGCCTACACCATTGGACTTAAGTAGAAGACTATTACAAGTGAAACCAATAATTGAAATCTGTAACCACACCCCACCCCCTCAAATGCCAGGCAATAAATTACCTTAAAAACAACAACCAGGCATTCCACAAAGATTAAACTGGGTCTATATCATTCAAAACTTTAAAAAAGTACTTCAAAATCACATACTATGCAATAATGTTTCAATTTGCATTACCCAGCAGAATTAGCTTTGCATATATAGATATAGTGCAGCAGAATATATTGGTGGTTGTAGTCAATTGTAATTACTCAGCAGAATTAGCTTTGCATATATAGATATAGTGCAGCAGAATATATTGGTGGTTGTAGTCAATTGTAATTACCCAGCAGAATTAGCTTTGCAAATATAGATATAGTGCAGCAGAATATATTGGTGGTTGTAGTCAGTTGTAATTACCCAGCAGAATTAGCTTTGCATATATATAGTGCAGCAGAATATATTGGTGGTTGTAGTCAATTGTAATTACCCAGCAGCAGCTCTACTGCACTCAACATCACCAGTGCTCACAATATATATAATGCTATATACTATGCCATAGTGGTGCTTACTATATAACACCTCCTACTGCGTTCCCCCTGGCAATGAGCATGACACCCAGAGAGTGAAACCCCTGGCAATGAGCATGACACCCAGCACGTGAAACTCTTGGCATTGAGCAGTTTTTGTAAAAGTAATTAGAAGCTTTACTGTAGGGCATAGTGTATCACAGATATTGTGGTGAGTGACATAATATGTTCCAAAGGGCATTAATGTGTGGGGCTTAACATGGTGGAAATTACTGTACTTTTTTCCCTGTGGTGGCCGAGGTCTGTTGGTGCAGGGTCAAGAACTGGGGTGTAAGGTAGTCTTTGCCTGCAAGGCTACGCCCATTTTATGGAGACCATACCCATTTTTGCGAGGTCACGCCCCCCCATCCCGTCCGGAGCGCTCACGCAAATATAGTTTTTTATATATATATATATATATGGGGGAGGGGCACAATTTTTAATGCCAATGGTGGCGGGGGGCACGCATTTGAAGCCAAATTGTTTAGAAACACCCCTGCAAGAAAATATCTGCAAATCCAATGTTACCATAAGTGTGGCATATACCTGCGCTTGCTCGCGGGGTGAGAACATCTCCCTAATTGAATTCAGCGATATGAATAGAGGTTGTGCAGCAGCCACAGAAAGGGTTAATCTCTGCAACTTGTCACGAAATTACATTGTTGCAATTTTAGCTGGGAGCTGCAATAATTACTCTAATACATAACACAGCCAACACTTCTATATTCACACAATATACTGCATGGTGAATATAGAAGTGGTGCTTACTAAACAGCACCTCCTACTGCATTCCACATCACCGCTGGTCACACTCATATCAGGCCCATAATGCTGTATACTATGCCATAGTGGTGCTTACTATATAACACCAGGTGCTGTGCAGTGGTCAAAACACACTAACTGGTCCCATGCTGTTGTTGAACTAAAGGCCTATACACACGATGAGATTCGGTCTTTGCTAATAGGTTTAAAAAGGTTACATAAAAGCTACTTTATGTATTTATTCATTAAAGTTTTTAAGTTGTATTTTACAACCATACAATGATATGATATATAATGTATCGTATAATCATTACATAATGTTGATGGCATTGAATTGTCTCTGCCTTGACTAGTGGCAGCAGCTTCAGCACTAGGTGGAAGTGGATCTTGATCTTTCCCTATTTTCTCTGACGTCCTAAGTGGATGCTGGGGACTCCGTCAGGACCATGGGGAATAGCGGCTCCGCAGGAGACAGGGCACAAAAGTAAAAGCTTTAGGATCAGGTGGTGTGCACTGGCTCCTCCCCCTATGACCCTCCTCCAAGCCTCAGTTAGATTTTTGTGCCCGGCCGAGAAGGGTGCAATCTAGGTGGCTCTCCTAAAGAGCTGCTTAGAGTAAAAGTTTTGTTAGGTTTTTTTATTTTCAGTGAGTCCTGCTGGCAACAGGCTCACTGCATCGAGGGACTTAGGGGAGAGAAGTGAACTCACCTGCATGCAGGATGGATTGGCTTCTTAGGCTACTGGACACCATTAGCTCCAGAGGGAGTCGGAACACAGGTCTCACCCTGGGGTTCGTCCCGGAGCCGCGCCGCCGACCCCCTTGCAGATGCCGAAAAGTGAAGAGGTCCAGAAACCGGCGGCAGAAGACTTTTCAGTCTTCATAAGGTAGCGCACAGCACTGCAGCTGTGCGCCATTGTTGTCAGCACTGAGGGTGCAGGGCGCTGGGGGGGGGGCGCCCTGGGCAGCAATGATAGTACCTTATTCTGGCTAAAAATACATCACATATAGCCCCTGGGGGCTATATGGATGTATTTAACCCCTGCCAGGTCTCAGAAAAACGGGAGAAGAAGCCCGCCGAAAAGGGGGCGGGGCCTATTCTCCTCAGCACACAGCGCCATTTTCCCTCACAGAAATGCTGGTGGGAAGGCTCCCAGGCTCTCCCCTGCACTGCACTACAGAAACAGGGTTAAAACAGAGAGGGGGGGCACTTATTTGGCGATATGACTATATATATTAAAATGCTATAAGGGAAAAACACTTATATAAAGGTTGTCCCTGTATAATTATAGCGTTTTTGGTGTGTGCTGGCAAACTCTCCCTCTGTCTCCCCAAAGGGCTAGTGGGGTCCTGTCCTCTATCAGAGCATTCCCTGTGTGTGTGCTGTGTGTCGGTACGTGTGTGTCGACATGTATGAGGACGATGTTGGTGAGGAGGCGGAGCAATTGCCTGTAATGGTGATGTCACTCTCTAGGGAGTCGACACCGGAATGGATGGCTTATTTAAGGAATTACGTGATAATGTCAACACGCTGCAAGGTCGGTTGACGACATGAGACGGCCGGCAAACCAATTAGTACCTGTCCAGGCGTCTCAAACACCGTCAGGGGCGTTAAAACGTCCTTTACCTCAGTCGGTCGACACAGACACGGACACTGACTCCAGTGTCGACGGTGAAGAAACAAACGTATTTTTCCTTTAGGGCCACACGTTACTTGTTAAGGGCAATGAAGGAGATGTTACATATTTCTGATACTACAAGTACCACAAAAAAGGGTATTATGTGGAGTGTGAAAAAACTACATGTGGTTTTTCCTGAATCAGATAAATTAAATGAAGTGTGTGATGATGCGTGGGTTTCCCCCGATAGAAAATTATTGGCGGTATACCCTTTCCCGCCAGAAGTTATGGCGCGTTGGGAAACACCCCTTAGGGTGGATAAGGCGCTCACACGCTTATCAAAACAAGTGGCGTTACCGTCTCCAGATACGGCCGCCCTCAAGGAGCCAACTGATAGGAGGCTGGAAAATATCCTAAAAAGTATATACACACATACTGGTGTTATACTGCGACCAGCGATCGCCTCAGCCTGGATGGGCAGCGCTGGGGTGGCTTGGTCGGATTCCCTGACTGGAAATATTGATACCCTTGACAGGGACAGTATTTTATTGACTATAGAGCATTTAAAGGATGCATTTCTATATATGCGAGATGCACAGAGGGATAATTGCACTCTGGCATCAAGAGTAAGTGCGATGTCCATATCTGCCAGAAGATGTTTATGGACACGACAGTGGTCAGGTGATGCAGATTCCAAACGGCACATGGAAGTATTGCCGTATAAAGGGGAGGAGTTATTTGGGGTCGGTCCATCGGACCTGGTGGCCACGGCAACAGCTGGAAAATCCACCTTTTTTACCCCAAGTCACATCTCAGCAGAAAAAGACATCGTCTTTTCAGCCTCAGTCCTTTCGTCCCCATAAGGGCAAGCGGGCAAAAGGCCAGTCATATCTGCCCAGGGATAGAGGTAAGGGAAGAAGACTGCAGCAGGCAGCCCATTCCCAGGAACAGAAGCCTTCCACCGCTTCTGCCAAGTCCTCAGCATGATGCTGAGGCCGTACAAACAGGTGCGGTGGGGGGTCGTCTCAAGAGTTTCAACACGCAGTGGGCTCACTCGCAAGTGGACCCCTGGATCCTACAAGTAGTATCCCAGGGGTACAGATTGGAAATTCGAGACGTCTCCCCCTCGCAGGTTCCTGAAGTTTGCTTTACCAACGTCTCCCTCCGACAGGGAGGCAGTATTGGAAACAATTCACAAGCTGTATTCCCAGCAGGTGATAATCAAAGTACCCCTCCTACAACAAGGAAAGGGGTATTATTCCACACTATATTGTGGTACTGAAGCCAGACGGCTCGGTGAGACCTATTCTAAATCTGAAATATTTGAACGCTTACATACAAAGGTTCAAATCAAGATGGAGTCACTCAGAGCAGTGATAGCGAACCAGGAAGAAGGGGACTATATGGTGTCCCTGGACATCAAGGATGCTTACCTCCATGTCCCAATTTGCCCTTCTCACCAAGGGTACCTCAGGTTCGTGGTACAAAACTGTCACTATCAGTTTCAGACGCTGCCGTTTGGATTGTCCACGGCACCCCGGGTCTTTACCAAGGTAATGGCCGAAATTATGATTCTTCTTCAAAGAAAAGGCGTCTTAATTATCCCTTACTTGGACGATCTCCTGATAAGGGCAAGGTCCAGAGAACAGTTGGAGGTCGGAGTAGCACTATCTCAAGTAGTTCTACGACAGCACGGGTGGATTCTAAATATTCCAAAATCGCAGCTGTCTCCGACGACACGTCTGCTGTTCCTAGGGATGATTCTGGACACAGTCCAGAAAAAGGTGTTTCTCCCGGAGGAGAAAGCCAGGGAGTTATCCGAGCTAGTCAGGAACCTCCTAAAACCAGGAAAAGTGTCAGTGCATCATTGCACAAGGGTCCTGGGAAAAATGGTGGCTTCTTACGAAGCGATTCCATTCGGCAGATTTCACGCAAGAACTTTTCAGTGGGATCTGCTGGAAAAATGGTCCGGATCGCATCTTCAGATGCATCAACGGATAACCCTGTCTCCAAGGACAAGGGTGTCTCTTCTGTGGTGGCTGCAGAGTGCTCATCTACTAAAGGGCCACAGATTCGGCATTCAGGACTGGGTCCTGGTGACCACGGATGCCAGCCTGAAAGGCTGGGGAGCAGTCACACAAGGAAAAAATTTCCAGGGAGTGTAATCAAGTCTGGAGACTTCTCTCCACATAAATATACTGGAGCTAAGAGCAATTTACAATGCTCTAAGCTTAGCAAGACCTCTGCTTCAAGGTCAGCCGGTATTGATCCAGTGGGACAACATCACGGCAGTCGCCCACGTAAACAGACAGGGCGGCACAAGAAGCAGGAGGACAATGGCAGAAACTGCAAGGATTCTTCGCTGGGCGGAAAATCATGTGATAGCACTGTCAGCAGTGTTCATTCCGGGAGTGGACAACTGGGAAGCAGATTTCCTCAGCACGACCTCCACCCGGGAGAGTGGGGACTTCATCGGGAAGTCTTCCACATGATTGTGAACCGTTGGGAAAGACCAAAGGTGGACATGATGGCGTCCCGCCTGAACAAAAAACTGGACAGGTATTGCGCCAGGTCAAGAGACCCTCAGGCAATAGCTGTGGACGTTCTGGTAACACCGTGGGTGTACCAGTCGGTGTATGTGTTCCCTCCTCTGCTTCTCATACCTAAGGTACTGAGAATTATAAGACGTAGAGGAGTAAGAACTATACTCGTGGCTCCGGATTGGCCAAGAAGGACTTGGTACCCGGAACTTCAAGAGATGCTCACAGAGGACTCATGGCCTCTGCCGTTAAGAAGGGACTTGCTTCAGCAAGTACCATGTCTGTTCCAAGACTTAACGCGGCTGCGTTTGACGGCATGGCGGTTGAACGCCGGATCCTAAGGGAAAAAGGCATTCCGGAAGAGGTCATTCCTACCCTGGTCAAAGCCAGGAAGGAGGTGACCGCACAACATTATCACCACATGTGGCGAAAATATGTTGCGTGGTGTGAGGCCAGGAAGGCCCCACGAAGAAATTTCAACTCGGTCGATTCCTGCATTTCCTGCAAACAGGAGTGTCTATGGGCCTCAAATTGGGGTCCATTAAGGTTCAAATTTCGGCCCTGTCGATTTTCTTCCAGAAAGAATTGGCTTCAGTTCCTGAAGTCCAGAAGTTTGTCAAGGGAGTACTGCATATACAACCCCCTTTTGTGCCTCCAGTGGCACTGTGGGATCTCAACGTAGTTCTGGGATTCCTCAAATCACATTGGTTTAAACCGCTCAAATCTGTGGATTTGAAATATCTCACATGGAAAGTGACCATGATGTTGGCCCTGGCCTCGGCCAGGCGAGTGTCAGAATTGGCGGCTTTGTCTCACAAAAGCCCATATCTGATTGTCCATTCGGACAGGGCAGAGCTGCGGACTCGTCCCCAGTTTCTCCCTAAGGTGGTGTCAGCGTTTCACCTGAACCAGCTTATTGTGGTACCTGCGGCTACTAGGGACTTGGAGGACTCCAAGTTGCTAGATGTTGTCAGGGCCCTGAAAATATAGGTTTCCAGGACGGCTGGAGTCAGGAAAACTGACTTGCTGTTATTCTGTATGCACCCAACAAACTGGGTGCTCTTGCTTCTAAGCAGACGATTGCTAGTTGGATGTGTAGTACAATTCAGCTTGCACATTCTGTGGCAGGCCTGCCACAGCCAAAATATGTAAATGCCCATTCCACAAGGAAGGTGGGCTCATCTTGGGCGGCTGCCCGAGGGGTCTCGGCTTTACAACTTTGCCGAGCTGCTACTTGGTCAGGGGCACACCCTGGCTGAGGAGGACCTGGAGTTCTCTCACTCGGTGCTGCAGAGTCATCCGCACTCTCCCGCCCGTTTGGGAGCTTTGGTATAATCCCCATGGTCCTGACGGAGTCCCCAGCATCCACTTAGGACGTCAGAGAAAATAAGAATTTACTTACCGATAATTCTATTTCTCGTAGTCCGTAGTGGATGCTGGGCGCCCATCCCAAGTGCGGATTGTCTGCAATACTTGTACATAGTTATTGTTACAAAAATCGGGTTATTATTGTTGTGAGCCATCTTTTCAGAGGCTCCGCTGTTATCATGCTGTTAACTGGGTTCAGATCACAGGTTGTACAGTGTGATTGGTGTGGCTGGTATGAGTCTTACCCGGGATTCAAAATCCTTCCTTATTGTGTACGCTCGTCCGGGCACAGTATCCTAACTGAGGCTTGGAGGAGGGTCATAGGGGGAGGAGCCAGTGCACACCACCTGATCCTAAAGCTTTTACTTTTGTGCCCTGTCTCCTGCGGAGCCGCTATTCCCCATGGTCCTGACGGAGTCCCCAGCATCCACTACGGACTACGAGAAATAGAATTATCGGTAAGTAAATTCTTATTTTACCCTCCACCTTTTTGTTCTCCATTTTTTAATGTGTGGAATTATATGCCAGTAATATATCTGGAATTAGACGGTGGTAATGTCTGGAATTAGATACCACTAGATAGATACCAGATATCACTGCATACCCTCCAACATTTTACACACAAAAATCGGTACAAATTAGAAAAAGGGGCGTGGTCACAGGTAAAGGGGCGTGGTCACGCCCCTTTTCCTATACTTTCAATGGAAGTTTGGAGAGCCAAAAATAGGTACAGACCATGAAAAAAAGGTACTGTACCTATTAAAAAGGTACAGTTGGAGGGTATGTCACTGTGACTGGAATGATGACATATGCACAGTGACAGGACACTACCACAGCACCCTACAGCAGCCATATGCGGCACAAGACACTGGAGTATTAGTAATGTACTGTAGTATACTGAGCACCACAAGACAATGAGCAGTGATACGGAGCACTGATGAGATTACTAGAACTGACACAGAGCAGCCAGATGCAGCACTGGACTATTAGTAATGTTCTGTAGTATACTGAGCACCACAATGCAGCACAAAACAATGAGCAGTGATACTGAGCACTGATGAGGATACTAGAACTGACACTGAGCAGCAAGATGCAGCACTGGACTATTAGTAATGTACTCTAGTATACTGAGCACCACAATGCAGCACAAGACAATGAGCAGTGATACTGAGCACTGATGAGGATACTACTGAGAACTGACACTGAGCAGGAGAGACACACTACAATTTCATCTTGCGCCTCTTTTTTTATTTATCTTTGCATCATGTGCTGTTTGGGGCTATTTTTTTAAGTGCCATCCTGTCTGACACTGCAGTGCCACTCCTAGATGGGCCAGGTGTTTGTGCTGCCCACTTGGGTCGCTTAGCTTAGTCATCCAGGGACCTTGGTGCAAATTTTAGGACTAAAAATAATATTGGGAGGTGTGAGGTGTTCAGAATAGACTGGAAAGGAGTAGAAATTGGTTATTGAGCTTAATACTATAGGATCAAAATTACCCCCAAATTCTATGATTTTAGCTGTTTGAGGTTTAAAAAAAAAATCACCCGAATCCAAAACCCGAAAGTGTGGTTTTGCCAAAACGCGTCCGTATCCAAAACACAACTGCGGATCCGAAACCAAAACCAAAACATGAAACACGAAAAATGCCCGCTGCACATCTCTAGTTAGGGGAGAAGCATGTAGCCTTGTAGACTATGCACAGCTATATCTAGAAAAATATACAATCTAATCTTTAACCAACCAATGCAAGAAAGTATTTAATGTGAAAATACGAAACACTAGACTAATTGGAGGTGCGCCCTAAAGCAAATTACAATGTTAGGATTAGGGGGTTCGGAAAGACCTCTAGTGTATACACTACTATATACATTTTAAGATAGGAAGGTACAAATTACATATTCACATTGCATCTATGGGCTGGATTCAAATGTCCCTTTCCTCCCTCAATCGTGCCCGTCAGCAGCTATTCTAATGTTGCTGCCAACGGGTGCGACATGTTTATTTCAGCTCGCTACCCCCAGGGGAAACAAGCTGAAATGTGTGCAAAGAGACCCATTTGGGCAACCAAACGGTGTCTTTTCACGATCGCGCCCATTACTTTATTCAGGTTTAGGTGCTTTGTGCACCTAAACCAGAGTGTAATGGGCGCAATAATTGAGGGCATTTGAATTTCCCTTATATGTGTGTGTGTGATATACACATAGACACACATACTGTATTTCTTTATATAATGGACACCTCAGTTTCTATTCATTCATGTCCTGCCCCCTACTCTGTCAGACCCCTTCCCCTCTACTTTTCTGACCCCAAACGCCACTCATTCTTGTTGAGTGCTGGTGGGCCCATTCAGAATTTTGCTATGGGGCCCACAAAGGTCTAGTTACGCCACTGGGCAGGGTTATAGAGGAGGCGGTGCAAGGCATCCTGGGAACAGTCAAAGCTTTAGCCTGTTGGTGCCTTGGATCAACATCCAACTCTACACCCCGATGTTAGTGTAGTGCCTTTTGGGGTTAAGGTTTTACAGAAAGTTACAGGTTTTTTTAATTTAGTAAAATATGCCCCATTTTAAAGATAGGGCATTTAAATTTGTTGCACCTGTGCAGTACATAGCAGCCTGCAGGGCATGTACAGTGGCTTCATTTGGGTGCACATACATTGCCGGCTCCTGGTCGCAAACTGAAATTATTGTGTGTAAGTGGAATTAGCGGTGTTTATGTCATACAGGGGGGTGGGGGAGGTTTGTGGTTGGCGGGGGGCACGCTGTGCGATTATTATCCTGCATCTATACATACATGCGCTAACACCTGGACATACACTGATGTACCCACACCTAATATCCATACATACACGCCCTGACACCTGGACATACACCAACATTCCCACACCTGCATCTATACATACACATGCTGACACCTGGACATACACCAACATACAAGCACCTGCATCTATATATACACGCGCTGACAAATGGACATACACCGACGTACCCACACTTGCATCTATACATATATGCACTGACATCTGGACATACAAGCACCTGCATCTATACATACACGCGCTGACACCTGAACCTACACTGACGTTCCCACACCTGCATCTATACATACACATTCTGACACCTGGACATACACAGACGTACCCACACCTGCATCTATACATACACGCGTTGACACCTGGACGTACACTGACGTACACACACCTACATCTATATATGCATGGATGCAAATGTGGGTACGTCTGTATACGTCCAGTTGTTAGCATGTGTATGTATAGATGTTAGGTGTGGGTACATCAGTGTATGTCCAGGTGTCAGCACATGTATGTATAGATTCACATGTGGGTACGTTGGTGTACGTTTAGGGGTCAGCGTGTTTATGTATAGATGTTGGTGTGTGTATGTCAGTGTACGTACAGATATAGGTGTGTGTATGTATGTATGTATGTATATGTATAGAGGAAGGTGTGATACATACATATAACACATACATGATAGATACATACATATATCACACACACGATAGATAGATAGATAGATAGATAGATAGATAGATAGATAGATAGATAGATAGATAGAACACATACCTACAAGATAGATACATACATACATACATGATAGATACATATATACACACACATACGATAGATAGATAGATAGATAGATAGACAGATAGATAGATAGATATATATATATATATATCACAAACATATATGATTCATACATATATCACACACACATACATGATACATACATGAGAAAGACCTGGGATGGTGATGAGGCCCGGGCCCCCTGCTGATGTTGCGTTGAGGAAGGCAGTGTTCCAGGGCGGATGCCAGTCGGGGAGAGCGCCGCGCAGCCCGGGAAAAATACTGCTGAGGAGCTACATCTGGAAGAGCCCCAGGGAGGGAGAGTGTCACATGCCCCATCCTGCGCGGCACACTCTGCAGGCCTGCACATGGGAAGGGAGGTCTCTGGCCACACATACTCACCCTGCTGCTGAAGCCCCGCTGCTGTCCCCATCAGCGCTCTCCAGCGGGGAGCGGGGCCAGGATGAACCTCAACCTGTGAGAACTATCTTCATGATCAAGAGATCTCATATGCAAGATAAGTATGTGTTGGGAAAGGGCTGGGGAGGGCGGCTGCTCGGGCACACCCTCGTCAAGTTAAGGAGATTTAACTGAGGAAGCACAAGGGAACTCTCGTCTGGGGACAACAACTGCAGGGAGACCACATCTTTTCAGATGAACATGGGAGGGCGGAAGGCTGCCTAATACTGAAGCACCCTCAGACATTAAACCATATGCAACAACTATTGCAAGCATTCCTGGGGGAAGGTCTGCAGCAGACGGATTTGCATTCGGTGATGTCATCCAAGCAGTGGGCCAAAGTTGGCTGGAACCCTCATCTGTATATGAAAAGAGAAAAGGGGCATGCGGGGCATGGCGGTCTTTTGCGGCGCTTGGATAACCCCAAGTTTGCATTAAACACCCCCACCCTCCTTCGGTGTGAGGCTCATGTTGGCCATGCCCAAGCCCCTGAAGCATTCAAGCTGATTTCTTGCAGCAGCTGGGCACTGTAACAGCTTCAGAGCTGCTCTACAAGACAAGTAAAAGGGTGTGGGCCCTGCAGCACCATCGGTAGTTTGCGTACACACATATATAGGACAGCATCTCTTATATGCCTCAGGGTCAATAAAATAGTATCCTTGTCTAGGCTATCCATCCCCTCAGATAAGGCATTTGTCCATGCCGCTACAGCACTACACACCCAGGTCGACGCAATTGCCGGTCTGAGTAAGGTACCTGAATGTGTATAAATGGACTTCAGGGTAATCTCCTGTTTGCGGTCAGCACACTCTTTGAGGGTAGCCGTATCCTGGGACGGGAGGGCTACCTTCTTGGATAAGCGTGTTAATGCTTTGTCCACCCTAGGGGAGGATTCCCATCGTAACCTATCCGTTGATGGGAAAGGATACGCCATAAGAATCCTTTTGGAAATCTGCAGTCTTTTATCTGGAGATTTCCAAGCTTTTTCACATAACTCGTTCAGCTCGTGTGAGGGGGGAAAGGTTACCTCAGGCTTCTTTCCCTTGTACATATGTACCCTCTTGTCAGCGACAGGGGGTTACTCTGTGATGTGCAAAACCTTTTTTATTGCCATAATCATAAATCGAATGGATTTTGCCAATTTTGGCTTTAACTTTGCATCATCGTAATCGACACTGGAGTCAGAATCCGTGTCGGTATCTGTGTCAACAAACTGGGATAGTGGGCGCTTATGAGACCCTGACAGTCCCTGCAACATAGGATCAGGCATGGGTTGAGACCCTGACTGTCCCAAAGCTTCTGCCTTGTCTAATCTTTTGTGCAATGAGTTTACACTAGCATTTAAAACATTCCACATATCCATCCAATCAGCTGTCGGCGGAGACACCACATTCATTTGCTCCCGCTCCTCTCTAATATAGCCTTCTTCCTCAGACATGTCGACACACGTGTACCGACACACCACACACACAGGGAATGCTTTTTCTGAAGACAGTTTCCCCACAAGGCCCTTTGGAGAGACAGAGAGGGAGTATGCCAGCACACACCCCAGCGCTATATAACCCAGGAATAAAACAGTAACTTAATGTTTGCCCAGTAGTGCTGCTGTATGTAATTTGCGAATTATGTGCCTCCCCCCCTCTTTTCAACCCTCTTGTCTAACGTGGTATAAGCAGGGTAGAGTCCGGGGAGCTTCCTCTCAGCGGTGCTGTGGAGAAAAAATGGCGCTGGTGAGTGCTGAGGGAGAAGCCCCGCCCCCTCGGAGGCGGGCTTCTGTCCCGCTTAAACTGTAAAATTGGTGGGGGCTCATACATATATACAGTGCCCAGCTGTATATATGTTATATTTTTGCGAAAGAGGTTTATATTGCTGCCCAGGGCGCCCCCCCTGCGCCCTGCACCCTTACAGTGACCGGAGTATGTGAGGTGTATGGGAGCAAAGGCACACAGCTGCAGTGCTGTGCGTTACCTCAGTGAAGATCATGAAGTCTTCTGCCGCCTCTGAAGTCTTCTTTTCTTCTCATACTCACCCGGCTTCTATCTTCCGGCTCTGCGAGGGGGACGGAGGCGCGGCTCTGGGACGGACGGCGAGGGTGAGATCCTGCGTACCAATCCCTCTGGAGCTAATGGTGTCCAGTAGCCTAAGAAGCAGGACCTTGCAACTCAGAGAGTAGGGCTGCTTCTCTCCCCTCAGTCCCTCGATGAGGGAGTCTGTTGCCAGCAGTGCTCCCTGAAAATTAAAAACCTAACAAAATACTTTCTGTCAGAAAGCTCAGGAGAGCTCATGAAAAGCACCCAGTCTCCACTGGGCACAGTATCAAACTGAGGTCTGGAGGAGGGGCATAGAGGGAGGAGCCAGTGCACACCCAGAACTAAAGTCTTTCTTAAAGTGCCCATGTCTCCTGCGGAGCCCGTCTATCCCCATGGTCCTTACGGAGTCCCCAGCATCCTCTAGGACTTTAGAGAAAATAGGATTTTAATACCTACTGGTAAATCCTTTTCTCTTAGTCCGTAGAGGATGCTGGGCACCCGTCCCAGTGCGTACTGTGTCTGCAGTTATTAAATGGCCCTTAACTCCAGAACATTTATGTGGAGACAACTTTCCTGACTTGACCATCTTCCTTGGATGTTTTCCCCCTGTGTGACCGCTCCCCAGCCTCGGAGGGTTGCATCCGTGGTCCCTAGGATCCCGTCCTGGATCCCAAACCATCGCCCCTCTAGGTGGTGAGAACTGTGCAGCCACCAATGGAGTGAGATTCTGGTCTTGGAAGACAGGATTATCCTCCGGTGCATGTGTAGGTGGGATCCGGACCACTTGTCCAACAGGTCCCACTGGAACACTCTGGCATGGAGCCTGCCAAACTGAATGGCCTCGTAGGCCGCAACCATCTTCCCCAGCAACCGAATGCATTGATGGATTAACACTCTTGCTGGTTTCAGAATTTGTTTGACCAGACTCTGGATCTCCAGAGCCATTCCACTAGAAGAAAACCTCTTCTGTGTCCAGTATCACTCCCAAAAACAACAACCGCGTCATTAGGACCAACTGCGATTTTGGCAAGTTTAGGAGCCAACCATGTTGTTAAAGAACTGTCAGGGAGAGTAGATGTTTTGCACCAACTGGTACCTGGATCTCGCCTTTATCAGGAGATCATCCAAGTACGGGATAATTGTGACTCCTTGCTTGCGAAGGAGAACCATCATTTCCGCCATCACCCTGGTGAAAATCCTCGGAGCCGTGGACAGACCAAACGGCAACGTCTGAAATTGGTAATGACAATCCTGAATTGCAAACCTCAGGTAGCTTGATGCAGTGGCTAAATGGGAACATGTAAGTAGGCATCCTTTATGTCTACCAAAACCAGGAAATCTCCTTTATCCCCCGGACTGGAGATCACTACCCTGAGAGATTCCATCTTGAAATTGAATTTCTTTAGGTAGAAATTAAGGGATTTCAGATTTAAGATTGGTCTGACTGAGCCGTCCGGCTTCGGGACCACGAAGAGGCTTGAATAAAAACCTTCTCCCTGCTGACTAAGGCTGATTTGAACAATCGGTGAGGGGGAACTTCTTGAAACCCCAGTTTGTACCCTTGGGACACTATTTGTAAAACCCACGAGTCCAGGTCCGAATGAATCCAGAACTGACTGAAGAGTTTTAGACGTGCCCCCCAGTGGTGGAACTAGCGAGCAGTGGGCCCATGTGCGACAAAATGGCTTAGGCCCCCCCCCCATCCCTTCCCATCCAAGTCCACCCCCTCACCCCTGGAGAGGATCTGGTGAGGGGGGCCTGCTCACGGAAGTGGATACCTAGCAACAGTGCCGTAACTAGACATTTTAGCAGTGTGTGCAAGAAACTGCATTGGAGCCCCACCCCTGCATGCAAAACAGGGGCAGTGCGCGCTGTAGGCGCGCGCAAAAAAACATAGTGGCGTGGCTTCGTGGTTAAGGGGTGTGGCCACAAAATAATACCAATTCATAAAACGGTGCACAGTAGTCTCCATTATTCAAATTACGCCGCACAGTAGCACCACTACACCAGGTAGAGACCCTTTTACACCTCACGGCGGACAGATTCCTCTTTTTACACATTACAGCAGACAGCGTCCTCTTTTTACACATTACAGCAGACAGCGTCCCCTTTTTACACATTACGGCAGACAGCATCCCCCTTTTTTACACAACGGCAGACAGCGTGCCCTTGTTACACATAGCGGCAGACAGCGTACATTTTTTTCACATAACGGCAGACAGCCTGCCCTTGTTAAACATAGCGGCAGACAGCGTACACTTTTTACACATAACGGCAGACAGCCTGCCCTTGTTAAACATAGCGGCAGACAGCGTACACTTTTTTCACATAACAGCAGTCAGCCTGCCCTTGTTACACATAATGGCAGACATCGTACACTTTTTACACATTACAGCAGACAGCTTGCCCTTGTTACACATTACAGCAGACAGCTTGCCCTTGTTACACATTATGGCAGTCAGCCTGCCCTTGTTACACATAATGGCAGACATCGTACACTTTTTACACATTACAGCAGACAGCTTGCCCTTGTTACACATTACAGCAGACAGCTTGCCCTTGTTACACATTATGGCAGACAGCGTGCCCTTGTTACACATTACGGCAGACAGCATCCCCCTTGTTACACATTACGGCAGGCAGATTCCCCCTTGTTACACATTGCGGCAAGCAGATTCCCCCTTTTTACACATTGCGGCAAGCAGCTTCCCCCTTTTTACACATTGCGGCAGGCAGATTCCCCCTTTTTACACATTGCGGCAGGCAGTCCCCCTTTTTACACATAGCTGCAGGCAGATTCCCCCTTTTTACACATAGCGGCAGGCAGATTCCCCATTTTTACACATTGCGGCTGGCAGTCCCCCTTTTTACACATAGCTGCAGGCAGATTCCCCCTTTTAACACATAGCTGCAGGCAGATTCCCCACCCCTAGGCCAAAGTTTTTTTTATTGAGAAATTCAGAAAAAAATATAAAATTAAGTAAATTGTGTTTATAGCATGTCATCCTCAGGTTCAGTTATGTTGTGAGGGAATGGTTTTGCCAATTTAATAAAGTATAAATAATTTTAATTGGTCCTGGACCACCAAACTATGCTACCAGTGCAAGAACCCCAGTTTGGAAACTACTGCCATAAAATAAACCTTTTTTGTTTTTTTTAAACTACATGTAATACACCTTAGATCTCAGTTCCTAAAAGGTTTTAAACCCTTGCATACAGTAAACTACACATATTTAAAAATCCTACACCGGGCACAAGTGCTCATGGGCCAATTTCATGGCAGTCTCGGATAGGAGGGCATTGTGGATTCACCAAGGGAATGCTGATGCTGACTCCAAGAAGCCTCTTCAAGATCGCAGGAGCAGAGTCCTCTGCTTCTGCCAAATCCACTGCATGACGCTGGGGCTCTCTTGCAGGAGCCCACACCAGTGGGGGGCACCAGGGGCGAAACTACTGGCAGGGCAGGCAGTGCATTGAAAATTCAGGGCTATGCCGTGTAGATGATGGCCTAACAGGAGGCTTTAAAATTTTCTTTCTAGTGTCCTTCGTTTGGGAGAAAAATGCAAAGGTACAAGACAGCTTTTCCTTGCCAATATCTCTCTTTTGCAAAGAGCTGCGCATTGGAAAATTCAGGGCTATGCCGTGTAGATGATGGCCTAACAGGAGGCTTTAAAATTTTCTTTCTAGTGTCCTTCGTTTGGGAGAAAAATGCAAAGGTACAAGACAGCTTTTCCTTGCCAATATCTCTCTTTTGCAAAGAGCTGCGCATTGGAAAATTCAGGGCTATGCCGTGTAGATGATGGCCTAACAGGAGGCTTTAAAATTTTCATTCTAGTGTCCTTCGTTTGGGAGAAAAATCCAATGGTACAAGACAGCTTTTCCTTGCCAATATCTCTCTTTTGCAAATAGCTGCGCATTGGAAAATTCAGGGCTATGCCGTGTAGATGATGGCCTAACAGGAGGCTTTAAAATTTTCTTTCTAGTGTCCTTCGTTTGCGAGAAAAATGCAAAGGTACAAGACAGCTTTTCCTTGCCAATATCTCTCTTTTGCAAAGAGCTACGCATTGGAAAATTCAGGGCTATACCGTGTAGATATAGCACTAACAGGAGGCTTTAAAATTTTCTTTCTAGTGTCCTTCGTTTGAGAGAAAAATGCAAAGGTACAAGACAGCTTTTCCTTGCCAATATCTCTCTTTTGCAAAGAGCTGCGCATTGGAAAATTCAGGGCTATGCCGTGTAGATGATGGCCTAACAGGAGGCTTTAAAATTTTCTTTCTAGTGTCCTTCGTTTGCGAGAAAAATGCAAAGGTACAAGACAGCATTTCCTTGCCAATATCTCTCTTTTGCAAAGAGCTACGAATTGGAAAATTCAGGGCTATACCGTGTAGATATAGCACTAACAGGAGGCTTTAAAATTTTCATTCTAGTGTCCTTCGTTTGGGAGAAAAATCCAATGGTACAAGACAGCTTTTCCTTGCCAATATCTCTCTTTTGCAAAGAGCTGCGCATTGGAAAATTCAGGGCTATGCCGTGTAGATGATGGCCTAACAGGAGGCTTTAAAATTTTCTTTCTAGTGTCCTTCGTTTGGGAGAAAAATGCAAAGGTACAAGACAGCTTTTCCTTGCCAATATCTCTCTTTTGCAAAGAGCTGCGCATTGGAAAAATCAGGACTATGCCGTGTAGATGATGGCCTAACAGGAGGCTTTAAAATTTTCTTTCTAGTGTCCTTCGTTTGGGAGAAAAATGCAAAGGTACAAGACAGCTTTTCCTTGCCAATATCTCTCTTTTGCAAAGAGCTGCGCATTGGAAAATTCAGGGCTATGCCGTGTAGATGATGGCCTAACAGGAGGCTTTAAAATTTTCTTTCTAGTGTCCTTCGTTTGCGAGAAAAATGCAAAGGTACAAGACAGCTTTTCCTTGCCAATATCTCTCTTTTGCAAAGAGCTACGCATTGGAAAATTCAGGGCTATACCGTGAAGATATAGCACTAACAGGAGGCTTTAAAATTTTCATTCTAGTGTCCTTCGTTTGGGAGAAAAATTCAATGGTACAAGACAGCTTTTCCTTGCCAATATCTCTCTTTTGCAAAGAGCTGCGCATTTGAAAATTCAGGGCTATGCCGTGTAGATGATGGCCTAACAGGAGGCTTTAAAATTTTCTTTCTAGTGTCCTTCGTTTGGGAGAAAAATGCGCTCCTCTCATCTCCAAGCGACCCTCCTCCCTCTTCGTGTGTTACAGAGGCGGCAGCGTGTCTGGTGCTGCGGCTGCTGCCCGTAGTGCCCTGGCCTGATCTGTTCGTTACGACGGGCGGGCGGCGGGAGTCGCAGGACGCAGACCTGACGGGAGCGCTGGTGTGCGGCTGCGGCATGATACAATGAGTCATTGTGACTCATTGTAATGCCGGCGGCTGTGGGCCCTTGAGTGCGGCGGGGCCCGAGTGCAATGCAAATGCGCAGCTCTTTGCAAAAGAGAGATATTGGCAAGGAAAAGCTGTCTTGTACCATTGAATTTTTCTCCCAAACGAAGGACACTAGAATGAAAATTTTAAAGCCTCCTGTTAGTGCTATATCTTCACGGTATAGCCCTGAATTTTCCAATGCGTAGCTCTTTGCAAAAGAGAGATATTGGCAAGGAAAAGCTGTCTTGTACCTTTGCATTTTTCTCGCAAACGAAGGACACTAGAAAGAAAATTTTAAAGCCTCCTGTTAGGCCATCATTTACACGGCATAGCCCTGAATTTTCCAATGCGCAGCTCTTTGCAAAAGAGAGATATTGGCAAGGAAAAGCTGTCTTGTACCTTTGCATTTTTCTCCCAAACGAAGGACACTACAAAGAAAATTTTAAAGCCTCCTGTTAGGCCATCATCTACACGGCATAGCCCTGAATTTTCCAATGCGCAGCTCTTTGCAAAAGAGAGATATTGGCAAGGAAAAGCTGTCTTGTACCTTTGCATTTTTCTCCCAAACGAAGGACACTAGAAAGAAAATTTTAAAGCCTCCTGTTAGGCCATCATCTACACGGCATAGCCCTGAATTTTCCAATGCGCAGCTCTTTGCAAAAGAGAGATATTGGCAAGGAAAAGCTGTCTTGTACCTTTGCATTTTTCTCCCAAACGAAGGACACTAGAAAGAAAATTTTAAAGCCTCCTGTTAGGCCATCATCTACACGGCATAGCCCTGAATTTTCCAATGCGCAGTTCTTTGCAAAAAAGAGATATTGGCAAGGAAAAGCTGTCTTGTACCTTTGCATTTTTCTCCCAAACGAAGGACACTAGAAAGAAAATTTTAAAGCCTCCTGTTAGGCCATCATCTACACGGCATAGCCCTGAATTTTCCAATGCGCAGCTCTTTGCAAAAGAGAGATATTGGCAAGGAAAAGCTGTCTTGTACCTTTGCATTTTTCTCCCAAACGAAGGACACTAGAAAGAAAATTTTAAAGCCTCCTGTTAGGCCATCATCTACACGGCATAGCCCTGAATTTTCCAATGCGCAGCTCTTTGCAAAAGAGAGATATTGGCAAGGAAAAGCTGTCTTGTACCATTGGATTTTTCTCCCAAACGAAGGACACTAGAATGAAAATTTTAAAGCCTCCTGTTAGTGCTATATCTACACGGTATAGCCCTGAATTTTCCAATGCGTAGCTCTTTGCAAAAGAGAGATATTGGCAAGGAAAAGCTGTCTTGTACCTTTGCATTTTTCTCGCAAACGAAGGACACTAGAAAGAAAATTTTAAAGCCTCCTGTTAGGCCATCATCTACACGGCATAGCCCTGAATTTTCCAAAGCGCAGCTCTTTGCAAAAGAGAGATATTGGCAAGGAAAAGCTGTCTTGTACCTTTGCATTTTTCTCGCAAACGAAGGACACTAGAAAGAAAATTTTAAAGCCTCCTGTTAGGCCATCATCTACACGGCATAGCCCTGAATTTTCCAATAAGCAGCTCTTTGCAAAAGAGAGATATTGGCAAGGAAAAGCTGTCTTGTACCTTTGCATTTTTCTCCCAAACGAAGGACACTAGAAAGAAAATTTTAAAGCCTCCTGTTAGGCCATCATCTACACGGCATAGCCCTGAATTTTCCAATGCGCAGCTCTTTGCAAAAGAGAGATATTGGCAAGGAAAAGCTGTCTTGTACCTTTGCATTTTTCTCCCAAACGAAGGACACTAGAAAGAAAATTTTAAAGCCTCCTGTTAGGCCATCATCTACACGGCATAGCCCTGAATTTTCCAATGCGCAGCTCTTTGCAAAAGAGAGATATTGGCAAGGAAAAGCTGTCTTGTACCTTTGCATTTTTCTCCCAAACGAAGGACACTAGAAAGAAAATTTTAAAGCCTCCCGTTAGGCCATCATCTACACGGCATAGCCCTGAATTTTCCAATGCGCAGCTCTTTGCAAAAGAGAGATATTGGCAAGGAAAACCTGTCTTGTACCTTTGCATTTTTCTCCCAAACGAAGGACACTAGAAAGAAAATTTTAAAGCCTCCTGTTAGGCCATCATCTACACGGCATAGCCCTGAATTTTCCAATGCGCAGCTCTTTGCAAAAGAGAGATATTGGCAAGGAAAAGCTGTCTTGTACCTTTGCATTTTTCTCCCAAACGAAGGACACTAGAAAGAAAATTTTAAAGCCTCCCGTTAGGCCATCATCTACACGGCATAGCCCTGAATTTTCCAATGCGCAGCTCTTTGCAAAAGAGAGATATTGGCAAGGAAAACCTGTCTTGTACCTTTGCATTTTTCTCCCAAACGAAGGACACTAGAAAGAAAATTTGAAAGCCTCCTGTTAGGCCATCATCTACACGGCATAGCCCTGAATTTTCCAATGCGCAGCTCTTTGCAAAAGAGAGATATTGGCAAGGAAAAGCTGTCTTGTACCTTTGCATTTTTCTCCCAAACGAAGGACACTAGAAAGAAAATTTTAAAGCCTCCTGTTAGGCCATCATCTACACGGCATAGCCCTGAATTTTCCAATGCGCAGCTCTTTGCAAAAGAGAGATATTGGCAAGGAAAAGCTGTCTTGTACCTTTGCATTTTTCTCCCAAACGAAGGACACTAGAAAGAAAATTTTAAAGCCTCCTGTTAGGCCATCATCTACACGGCATAGCCCTGAATTTTCCAATGCGCAGCTCTTTGCAAAAGAGAGATATTGGCAAGGAAAAGCTGTCTTGTACCATTGGATTTTTCTCCCAAACGAAGGACACTAGAATGAAAATTTTAAAGCCTCCTGTTAGTGCTATATCTACACGGTATAGCCCTGAATTTTCCAATGCGTAGCTCTTTGCAAAAGAGAGATATTGGCAAGGAAAAGCTGTCTTGTACCTTTGCATTTTTCTCGCAAACGAAGGACACTAGAAAGAAAATTTTAAAGCCTCCTGTTAGGCCATCATCTACACGGCATAGCCCTGAATTTTCCAAAGCGCAGCTCTTTGCAAAAGAGAGATATTGGCAAGGAAAAGCTGTCTTGTACCTTTGCATTTTTCTCGCAAACGAAGGACACTAGAAAGAAAATTTTAAAGCCTCCTGTTAGGCCATCATCTACACGGCATAGCCCTGAATTTTCCAATAAGCAGCTCTTTGCAAAAGAGAGATATTGGCAAGGAAAAGCTGTCTTGTACCTTTGCATTTTTCTCCCAAACGAAGGACACTAGAAAGAAAATTTTAAAGCCTCCTGTTAGGCCATCATCTACACGGCATAGCCCTGAATTTTCCAATGCGCAGCTCTTTGCAAAAGAGAGATATTGGCAAGGAAAAGCTGTCTTGTACCTTTGCATTTTTCTCCCAAACGAAGGACACTAGAAAGAAAATTTTAAAGCCTCCTGTTAGGCCATCATCTACACGGCATAGCCCTGAATTTTCCAATGCGCAGCTCTTTGCAAAAGAGAGATATTGGCAAGGAAAAGCTGTCTTGTACCTTTGCATTTTTCTCCCAAACGAAGGACACTAGAAAGAAAATTTTAAAGCCTCCCGTTAGGCCATCATCTACACGGCATAGCCCTGAATTTTCCAATGCGCAGCTCTTTGCAAAAGAGAGATATTGGCAAGGAAAAGCTGTCTTGTACCTTTGCATTTTTCTCCCAAACGAAGGACACTAGAAAGAAAATTTTAAAGCCTCCTGTTAGGCCATCATCTACACGGCATAGCCCTGAATTTTCCAATGCGCAGCTCTTTGCAAAAGAGAGATATTGGCAAGGAAAAGCTGTCTTGTACCTTTGCATTTTTCTCCCAAACGAAGGACACTAGAAAGAAAATTTTAAAGCCTCCTGTTAGGCCATCATCTACACGGCATAGCCCTGAATTTTCCAATGCGCAGCTCTTTGCAAAAGAGAGATATTGGCAAGGAAAAGCTGTCTTGTACCTTTGCATTTTTCTCCCAAACGAAGGACACTAGAAAGAAAATTTTAAAGCCTCCCGTTAGGCCATCATCTACACGGCATAGCCCTGAATTTTCCAATGCGCAGCTCTTTGCAAAAGAGAGATATTGGCAAGAAAAACCTGTCTTGTACCTTTGCATTTTTCTCCCAAACGAAGGACACTAGAAAGAAAATTTTAAAGCCTCCTGTTAGGCCATCATCTACACGGCATAGCCCTGAATTTTCCAATGCGCAGCTCTTTGCAAAAGAGAGATATTGGCAAGGAAAAGCTGTCTTGTACCTTTGCATTTTTCTCCCAAACGAAGGACACTAGAAAGAAAATTTTAAAGCCTCCCGTTAGGCCATCATCTACACGGCATAGCCCTAAATTTTCCAATGCGCAGCTCTTTGCAAAAGAGAGATATTGGCAAGGAAAAGCTGTCTTGTACCTTTGCATTTTTCTCCCAAACGAAGGACACTAGAAAGAAAATTTTAAAGCCTCCTGTTAGGCCATCATCTACACGGCATAGCCCTGAATTTTCCAATGCGCAGCTCTTTGCAAAAGAGAGATATTGGCAAGGAAAAGCTGTCTTGTACCATTGGATTTTTCTCCCAAACGAAGGACACTAGAATGAAAATTTTAAAGCCTCCTGTTAGTGCTATATCTACACGGTATAGCCCTGAATTTTCCAATGCGTAGCTCTTTGCAAAAGAGAGATATTGGCAAGGAAAAGCTGTCTTGTACCTTTGCATTTTTCTCGCAAACGAAGGACACTAGAAAGATAAATTTAAAGCCTCCTGTTAGGCCATCATCTACACGGCATAGCCCTGAATTTTCCAATGCGCAGCTCTTTGCAAAAGAGAGATATTGGCAAGGAAAAGCTGTCTTGTACCTTTGCATTTTTCTCGCAAACGAAGGACACTAGAAAGAAAATTTTAAAGCCTCCTGTTAGGCCATCATCTACACGGCATAGCCCTGAATTTTCCAATGCGCAGCTATTTGCAAAAGAGAGATATTGGCAAGGAAAAGCTGTCTTGTACCTTTGCATTTTTCTCGCAAACGAAGGACAATAGAAAGAAAATTTTAAAGCCTCCTGTTAGGCCATCATCTACACGGCATAGCCCTGAATTTTCCAATGCGCAGCTCTTTGCAAAAGAGAGATATTGGCAAGGAAAAGCTGTCTTGTACCTTTGCATTTTTCTCGCAAACGAAGGACACTAGAAAGAAAATTTTAAAGCCTCCTGTTAGGCCATCATCTACACGGCATAGCCCTGAATTTTCCAATGCGCAGCTATTTGCAAAAGAGAGATATTGGCAAGGAAAAGCTGTCTTGTACCTTTGCATTTTTCTCGCAAACGAAGGACAATAGAAAGAAAATTTTAAAGCCTCCTGTTAGGCCATCATCTACACGGCATAGCCCTGAATTTTCCAATGCGCAGCTCTTTGCAAAAGAGAGATATTGGCAAGGAAAAGCTGTCTTGTACCTTTGCATTTTTCTCCCAAACGAAGGACACTAGAAAGAAAATTTTAAAGCCTCCTGTTAGGCCATCATCTACACGGCATAGCCCTGAATTTTCCAATGCGCAGCTCTTTGCAAAAGAGAGATATTGGCAAGGAAAAGCTGTCTTGTACCTTTGCATTTTTCTCCCAAACGAAGGACACTAGAAAGAAAATTTTAAAGCCTCCTGTTAGGCCATCATCTACACGGCATAGCCCTGAATTTTCAAATGCGCAGCTCTTTGCAAAAGAGAGATATTGGCAAGGAAAAGCTGTCTTGTACCATTGAATTTTTCTCCCAAACGAAGGACACTAGAATGAAAATTTTAAAGCCTCCTGTTAGTGCTATATCTTCACGGTATAGCCCTGAATTTTCCAATGCGTAGCTCTTTGCAAAAGAGAGATATTGGCAAGGAAAAGCTGTCTTGTACCTTTGCATTTTTCTCGCAAACGAAGGACACTAGAAAGAAAATTTTAAAGCCTCCTGTTAGGCCATCATCTACACGGCATAGCCCTGAATTTTCCAATGCGCAGCTCTTTGCAAAAGAGAGATATTGGCAAGGAAAAGCTGTCTTGTACCTTTGCATTTTTCTCTCAAACGAAGGACACTAGAAAGAAAATTTTAAAGCCTCCTGTTAGTGCTATATCTACACGGTATAGCCCTGAATTTTCCAATGCGTAGCTCTTTGCAAAAGAGAGATATTGGCAAGGAAAAGCTGTCTTGTACCTTTGCATTTTTCTCGCAAACGAAGGACACTAGAAAGAAAATTTTAAAGCCTCCTGTTAGGCCATCATCTACACGGCATAGCCCTGAATTTTCCAATGCGCAGCTATTTGCAAAAGAGAGATATTGGCAAGGAAAAGCTGTCTTGTACCTTTGCATTTTTCTCGCAAACGAAGGACAATAGAAAGAAAATTTTAAAGCCTCCTGTTAGGCCATCATCTACACGGCATAGCCCTGAATTTTCCAATGCGCAGCTCTTTGCAAAAGAGAGATATTGGCAAGGAAAAGCTGTCTTGTACCTTTGCATTTTTCTCCCAAACGAAGGACACTAGAAAGAAAATTTTAAAGCCTCCTGTTAGGCCATCATCTACACGGCATAGCCCTGAATTTTCCAATGCGCAGCTCTTTGCAAAAGAGAGATATTGGCAAGGAAAAGCTGTCTTGTACCTTTGCATTTTTCTCCCAAACGAAGGACACTAGAAAGAAAATTTTAAAGCCTCCTGTTAGGCCATCATCTACACGGCATAGCCCTGAATTTTCAAATGCGCAGCTCTTTGCAAAAGAGAGATATTGGCAAGGAAAAGCTGTCTTGTACCATTGAATTTTTCTCCCAAACGAAGGACACTAGAATGAAAATTTTAAAGCCTCCTGTTAGTGCTATATCTTCACGGTATAGCCCTGAATTTTCCAATGCGTAGCTCTTTGCAAAAGAGAGATATTGGCAAGGAAAAGCTGTCTTGTACCTTTGCATTTTTCTCGCAAACGAAGGACACTAGAAAGAAAATTTTAAAGCCTCCTGTTAGGCCATCATCTACACGGCATAGCCCTGAATTTTCCAATGCGCAGCTCTTTGCAAAAGAGAGATATTGGCAAGGAAAAGCTGTCTTGTACCTTTGCATTTTTCTCTCAAACGAAGGACACTAGAAAGAAAATTTTAAAGCCTCCTGTTAGTGCTATATCTACACGGTATAGCCCTGAATTTTCCAATGCGTAGCTCTTTGCAAAAGAGAGATATTGGCAAGGAAAAGCTGTCTTGTACCTTTGCATTTTTCTCGCAAACGAAGGACACTAGAAAGAAAATTTTAAAGCCTCCTGTTAGGCCATCATCTACACGGCATAGCCCTGAATTTTCCAATGCGCAGCTATTTGCAAAAGAGAGATATTGGCAAGGAAAAGCTGTCTTGTACCTTTGCATTTTTCTCGCAAACGAAGGACAATAGAAAGAAAATTTTAAAGCCTCCTGTTAGGCCATCATCTACACGGCATAGCCCTGAATTTTCCAATGCGCAGCTCTTTGCAAAAGAGAGATATTGGCAAGGAAAAGCTGTCTTGTACCTTTGCATTTTTCTCCCAAACGAAGGACACTAGAAAGAAAATTTTAAAGCCTCCTGTTAGGCCATCATCTACACGGCATAGCCCTGAATTTTCCAATGCGCAGCTCTTTGCAAAAGAGAGATATTGGCAAGGAAAAGCTGTCTTGTACCTTTGCATTTTTCTCCCAAACGAAGGACACTAGAAAGAAAATTTTAAAGCCTCCTGTTAGGCCATCATCTACACGGCATAGCCCTGAATTTTCAAATGCGCAGCTCTTTGCAAAAGAGAGATATTGGCAAGGAAAAGCTGTCTTGTACCATTGAATTTTTCTCCCAAACGAAGGACACTAGAATGAAAATTTTAAAGCCTCCTGTTAGTGCTATATCTTCACGGTATAGCCCTGAATTTTCCAATGCGTAGCTCTTTGCAAAAGAGAGATATTGGCAAGGAAAAGCTGTCTTGTACCTTTGCATTTTTCTCGCAAACGAAGGACACTAGAAAGAAAATTTTAAAGCCTCCTGTTAGGCCATCATCTACACGGCATAGCCCTGAATTTTCCAATGCGCAGCTATTTGCAAAAGAGAGATATTGGCAAGGAAAAGCTGTCTTGTACCTTTGCATTTTTCTCTCAAACGAAGGACACTAGAAAGAAAATTTTAAAGCCTCCTGTTAGTGCTATATCTACACGGTATAGCCCTGAATTTTCCAATGCGTAGCTCTTTGCAAAAGAGAGATATTGGCAAGGAAAAGCTGTCTTGTACCTTTGCATTTTTCTCGCAAACGAAGGATACTAGAAAGAAAATTTTAAAGCCTCCTGTTAGGCCATCATCTACACGGCATAGCCCTGAATTTTCCAATGCGCAGCTATTTGCAAAAGAGAGATATTGGCAAGGAAAAGCTGTCTTGTACCTTTGCATTTTTCTCGCAAACGAAGGACAATAGAAAGAAAATTTTAAAGCCTCCTGTTAGGCCATCATCTACACGGCATAGCCCTGAATTTTCCAATGCGCAGCTCTTTGCAAAAGAGAGATATTGGCAAGGAAAAGCTGTCTTGTACCTTTGCATTTTTCTCCCAAACGAAGGACACTAGAAAGAAAATTTTAAAGCCTCCTGTTAGGCCATCATCTACACGGCATAGCCCTGAATTTTCCAATGCGCAGCTCTTTGCAAAAGAGAGATATTGGCAAGGAAAAGCTGTCTTGTACCTTTGCATTTTTCTCCCAAACGAAGGACACTAGAAAGAAAATTTTAAAGCCTCCTGTTAGGCCATCATCTACACGGCATAGCCCTGAATTTTCAAATGCGCAGCTCTTTGCAAAAGAGAGATATTGGCAAGGAAAAGCTGTCTTGTACCATTGAATTTTTCTCCCAAACGAAGGACACTAGAATGAAAATTTTAAAGCCTCCTGTTAGTGCTATATCTTCACGGTATAGCCCTGAATTTTCCAATGCGTAGCTCTTTGCAAAAGAGAGATATTGGCAAGGAAAAGCTGTCTTGTACCTTTGCATTTTTCTCGCAAACGAAGGACACTAGAAAGAAAATTTTAAAGCCTCCTGTTAGGCCATCATCTACACGGCATAGCCCTGAATTTTCCAATGCGCAGCTCTTTGCAAAAGAGAGATATTGGCAAGGAAAAGCTGTCTTGTACCTTTGCATTTTTCTCCCAAACGAAGGACACTAGAAAGAAAATTTTAAAGCCTCCTGTTAGGCCATCATCTACACGGCATAGCCCTGAATTTTCCAATGCGCAGCTCTTTGCAAAAGAGAGATATTGGCAAGGAAAAGCTGTCTTGTACCTTTGCATTTTTCTCCCAAACGAAGGACACTAGAAAGAAAATTTTAAAGCCTCCTGTTAGGCCATCATCTACACGGCATAGTCCTGAATTTTCCAATGCGCAGCTCTTTGCAAAAGAGAGATATTGGCAAGGAAAAGCTGTCTTGTACCTTTGCATTTTTCTCCCAAACGAAGGACACTAGAAAGAAAATTTTAAAGCCTCCTGTTAGGCCATCATCTACACGGCATAGCCCTGAATTTTCCAATGCGCAGCTCTTTGCAAAAGAGAGATATTGGCAAGGAAAAGCTGTCTTGTACCTTTGCATTTTTCTCCCAAACGAAGGACACTAGAAAGAAAATTTTAAAGCCTCCTGTTAGGCCATCATCTACACGGCATAGCCCTGAATTTTCCAATGCGCAGCTCTTTGCAAAAGAGAGATATTGGCAAGGAAAAGCTGTCTTGTACCATTGGATTTTTCTCCCAAACGAAGGACACTAGAATGAAAATTTTAAAGCCTCCTGTTAGTGCTATATCTACACGGTATAGCCCTGAATTTTCCAATGCGTAGCTCTTTGCAAAAGAGAGATATTGGCAAGGAAAAGCTGTCTTGTACCTTTGCATTTTTCTCGCAAACGAAGGACACTAGAAAGAAAATTTTAAAGCCTCCTGTTAGGCCATCATCTACACGGCATAGCCCTGAATTTTCCAATGCGCAGCTCTTTGCAAAAGAGAGATATTGGCAAGGAAAAGCTGTCTTGTACCTTTGCATTTTTCTCGCAAACGAAGGACACTAGAAAGAAAATTTTAAAGCCTCCTGTTAGGCCATCATCTACACGGCATAGCCCTGAATTTTCCAATAAGCAGCTCTTTGCAAAAGAGAGATATTGGCAAGGAAAAGCTGTCCTGTACCTTTGCATTTTTCTCCCAAACGAAGGACACTAGAAAGAAAATTTTAAAGCCTCCTGTTAAGCCATCATCTACACGGCATAGCCCTGAATTTTCCAATGCGCAGCTCTTTGCAAAAGAGAGATATTGGCAAGGAAAAGCTGTCTTGTACCTTTGCATTTTTCTCCCAAACGAAGGACACTAGAAAGAAAAATTTAAAGCCTCCTGTTAGGCCATCATCTACACGGCATAGCCCTGAATTTTCCAATGCGCAGCTCTTTGCAAAAGAGAGATATTGGCAAGGAAAAGCTGTCTTGTACCTTTGCATTTTTCTCCCAAACGAAGGACACTAGAAAGAAAATTTTAAAGCCTCCTGTTAGGCCATCATCTACACGGCATAGCCCTGAATTTTCCAATGCGCAGCTCTTTGCAAAAGAGAGATATTGGCAAGGAAAAGCTGTCTTGTACCTTTGCATTTTTCTCCCAAACGAAGGACACTAGAAAGAAAATTTTAAAGCCTCCCGTTAGGCCATCATCTACACGGCATAGCCCTGAATTTTCCAATGCGCAGCTCTTTGCAAAAGAGAGATATTGGCAAGAAAAACCTGTCTTGTACCTTTGCATTTTTCTCCCAAACGAAGGACACTAGAAAGAAAATTTTAAAGCCTCCTGTTAGGCCATCATCTACACGGCATAGCCCTGAATTTTCCAATGCGCAGCTCTTTGCAAAAGAGAGATATTGGCAAGGAAAAGCTGTCTTGTACCTTTGCATTTTTCTCCCAAACGAAGGACACTAGAAAGAAAATTTTAAAGCCTCCCGTTAGGCCATCATCTACACGGCATAGCCCTAAATTTTCCAATGCGCAGCTCTTTGCAAAAGAGAGATATTGGCAAGGAAAAGCTGTCTTGTACCTTTGCATTTTTCTCCCAAACGAAGGACACTAGAAAGAAAATTTTAAAGCCTCCTGTTAGGCCATCATCTACACGGCATAGCCCTGAATTTTCCAATGCGCAGCTCTTTGCAAAAGAGAGATATTGGCAAGGAAAAGCTGTCTTGTACCATTGGATTTTTCTCCCAAACGAAGGACACTAGAATGAAAATTGTAAAGCCTCCTGTTAGTGCTATATCTACACGGTATAGCCCTGAATTTTCCAATGCGTAGCTCTTTGCAAAAGAGAGATATTGGCAAGGAAAAGCTGTCTTGTACCTTTGCATTTTTCTCGCAAACGAAGGACACTAGAAAGATAAATTTAAAGCCTCCTGTTAGGCCATCATCTACACGGCATAGCCCTGAATTTTCCAATGCGCAGCTCTTTGCAAAAGAGAGATATTGGCAAGGAAAAGCTGTCTTGTACCTTTGCATTTTTCTCGCAAACGAAGGACACTAGAAAGAAAATTTTAAAGCCTCCTGTTAGGCCATCATCTACACGGCATAGCCCTGAATTTTCCAATGCGCAGCTATTTGCAAAAGAGAGATATTGGCAAGGAAAAGCTGTCTTGTACCTTTGCATTTTTCTCGCAAACGAAGGACAATAGAAAGAAAATTTTAAAGCCTCCTGTTAGGCCATCATCTACACGGCATAGCCCTGAATTTTCCAATGCGCAGCTCTTTGCAAAAGAGAGATATTGGCAAGGAAAAGCTGTCTTGTACCTTTGCATTTTTCTCGCAAACGAAGGACACTAGAAAGAAAATTTTAAAGCCTCCTGTTAGGCCATCATCTACACGGCATAGCCCTGAATTTTCCAATGCGCAGCTATTTGCAAAAGAGAGATATTGGCAAGGAAAAGCTGTCTTGTACCTTTGCATTTTTCTCGCAAACGAAGGACAATAGAAAGAAAATTTTAAAGCCTCCTGTTAGGCCATCATCTACACGGCATAGCCCTGAATTTTCCAATGCGCAGCTCTTTGCAAAAGAGAGATATTGGCAAGGAAAAGCTGTCTTGTACCTTTGCATTTTTCTCCCAAACGAAGGACACTAGAAAGAAAATTTTAAAGCCTCCTGTTAGGCCATCATCTACACGGCATAGCCCTGAATTTTCCAATGCGCAGCTCTTTGCAAAAGAGAGATATTGGCAAGGAAAAGCTGTCTTGTACCTTTGCATTTTTCTCCCAAACGAAGGACACTAGAAAGAAAATTTTAAAGCCTCCTGTTAGGCCATCATCTACACGGCATAGCCCTGAATTTTCAAATGCGCAGCTCTTTGCAAAAGAGAGATATTGGCAAGGAAAAGCTGTCTTGTACCATTGAATTTTTCTCCCAAACGAAGGACACTAGAATGAAAATTTTAAAGCCTCCTGTTAGTGCTATATCTTCACGGTATAGCCCTGAATTTTCCAATGCGTAGCTCTTTGCAAAAGAGAGATATTGGCAAGGAAAAGCTGTCTTGTACCTTTGCATTTTTCTCGCAAACGAAGGACACTAGAAAGAAAATTTTAAAGCCTCCTGTTAGGCCATCATCTACACGGCATAGCCCTGAATTTTCCAATGCGCAGCTCTTTGCAAAAGAGAGATATTGGCAAGGAAAAGCTGTCTTGTACCTTTGCATTTTTCTCTCAAACGAAGGACACTAGAAAGAAAATTTTAAAGCCTCCTGTTAGTGCTATATCTACACGGTATAGCCCTGAATTTTCCAATGCGTAGCTCTTTGCAAAAGAGAGATATTGGCAAGGAAAAGCTGTCTTGTACCTTTGCATTTTTCTCGCAAACGAAGGACACTAGAAAGAAAATTTTAAAGCCTCCTGTTAGGCCATCATCTACACGGCATAGCCCTGAATTTTCCAATGCGCAGCTATTTGCAAAAGAGAGATATTGGCAAGGAAAAGCTGTCTTGTACCTTTGCATTTTTCTCGCAAACGAAGGACAATAGAAAGAAAATTTTAAAGCCTCCTGTTAGGCCATCATCTACACGGCATAGCCCTGAATTTTCCAATGCGCAGCTCTTTGCAAAAGAGAGATATTGGCAAGGAAAAGCTGTCTTGTACCTTTGCATTTTTCTCCCAAACGAAGGACACTAGAAAGAAAATTTTAAAGCCTCCTGTTAGGCCATCATCTACACGGCATAGCCCTGAATTTTCCAATGCGCAGCTCTTTGCAAAAGAGAGATATTGGCAAGGAAAAGCTGTCTTGTACCTTTGCATTTTTCTCCCAAACGAAGGACACTAGAAAGAAAATTTTAAAGCCTCCTGTTAGGCCATCATCTACACGGCATAGCCCTGAATTTTCAAATGCGCAGCTCTTTGCAAAAGAGAGATATTGGCAAGGAAAAGCTGTCTTGTACCATTGAATTTTTCTCCCAAACGAAGGACACTAGAATGAAAATTTTAAAGCCTCCTGTTAGTGCTATATCTTCACGGTATAGCCCTGAATTTTCCAATGCGTAGCTCTTTGCAAAAGAGAGATATTGGCAAGGAAAAGCTGTCTTGTACCTTTGCATTTTTCTCGCAAACGAAGGACACTAGAAAGAAAATTTTAAAGCCTCCTGTTAGGCCATCATCTACACGGCATAGCCCTGAATTTTCCAATGCGCAGCTCTTTGCAAAAGAGAGATATTGGCAAGGAAAAGCTGTCTTGTACCTTTGCATTTTTCTCTCAAACGAAGGACACTAGAAAGAAAATTTTAAAGCCTCCTGTTAGTGCTATATCTACACGGTATAGCCCTGAATTTTCCAATGCGTAGCTCTTTGCAAAAGAGAGATATTGGCAAGGAAAAGCTGTCTTGTACCTTTGCATTTTTCTCGCAAACGAAGGACACTAGAAAGAAAATTTTAAAGCCTCCTGTTAGGCCATCATCTACACGGCATAGCCCTGAATTTTCCAATGCGCAGCTATTTGCAAAAGAGAGATATTGGCAAGGAAAAGCTGTCTTGTACCTTTGCATTTTTCTCGCAAACGAAGGACAATAGAAAGAAAATTTTAAAGCCTCCTGTTAGGCCATCATCTACACGGCATAGCCCTGAATTTTCCAATGCGCAGCTCTTTGCAAAAGAGAGATATTGGCAAGGAAAAGCTGTCTTGTACCTTTGCATTTTTCTCCCAAACGAAGGACACTAGAAAGAAAATTTTAAAGCCTCCTGTTAGGCCATCATCTACACGGCATAGCCCTGAATTTTCCAATGCGCAGCTCTTTGCAAAAGAGAGATATTGGCAAGGAAAAGCTGTCTTGTACCTTTGCATTTTTCTCCCAAACGAAGGACACTAGAAAGAAAATTTTAAAGCCTCCTGTTAGGCCATCATCTACACGGCATAGCCCTGAATTTTCAAATGCGCAGCTCTTTGCAAAAGAGAGATATTGGCAAGGAAAAGCTGTCTTGTACCATTGAATTTTTCTCCCAAACGAAGGACACTAGAATGAAAATTTTAAAGCCTCCTGTTAGTGCTATATCTTCACGGTATAGCCCTGAATTTTCCAATGCGTAGCTCTTTGCAAAAGAGAGATATTGGCAAGGAAAAGCTGTCTTGTACCTTTGCATTTTTCTCGCAAACGAAGGACACTAGAAAGAAAATTTTAAAGCCTCCTGTTAGGCCATCATCTACACGGCATAGCCCTGAATTTTCCAATGCGCAGCTATTTGCAAAAGAGAGATATTGGCAAGGAAAAGCTGTCTTGTACCTTTGCATTTTTCTCTCAAACGAAGGACACTAGAAAGAAAATTTTAAAGCCTCCTGTTAGTGCTATATCTACACGGTATAGCCCTGAATTTTCCAATGCGTAGCTCTTTGCAAAAGAGAGATATTGGCAAGGAAAAGCTGTCTTGTACCTTTGCATTTTTCTCGCAAACGAAGGATACTAGAAAGAAAATTTTAAAGCCTCCTGTTAGGCCATCATCTACACGGCATAGCCCTGAATTTTCCAATGCGCAGCTATTTGCAAAAGAGAGATATTGGCAAGGAAAAGCTGTCTTGTACCTTTGCATTTTTCTCGCAAACGAAGGACAATAGAAAGAAAATTTTAAAGCCTCCTGTTAGGCCATCATCTACACGGCATAGCCCTGAATTTTCCAATGCGCAGCTCTTTGCAAAAGAGAGATATTGGCAAGGAAAAGCTGTCTTGTACCTTTGCATTTTTCTCCCAAACGAAGGACACTAGAAAGAAAATTTTAAAGCCTCCTGTTAGGCCATCATCTACACGGCATAGCCCTGAATTTTCCAATGCGCAGCTCTTTGCAAAAGAGAGATATTGGCAAGGAAAAGCTGTCTTGTACCTTTGCATTTTTCTCCCAAACGAAGGACACTAGAAAGAAAATTTTAAAGCCTCCTGTTAGGCCATCATCTACACGGCATAGCCCTGAATTTTCAAATGCGCAGCTCTTTGCAAAAGAGAGATATTGGCAAGGAAAAGCTGTCTTGTACCATTGAATTTTTCTCCCAAACGAAGGACACTAGAATGAAAATTTTAAAGCCTCCTGTTAGTGCTATATCTTCACGGTATAGCCCTGAATTTTCCAATGCGTAGCTCTTTGCAAAAGAGAGATATTGGCAAGGAAAAGCTGTCTTGTACCTTTGCATTTTTCTCGCAAACGAAGGACACTAGAAAGAAAATTTTAAAGCCTCCTGTTAGGCCATCATCTACACGGCATAGCCCTGAATTTTCCAATGCGCAGCTCTTTGCAAAAGAGAGATATTGGCAAGGAAAAGCTGTCTTGTACCTTTGCATTTTTCTCCCAAACGAAGGACACTAGAAAGAAAATTTTAAAGCCTCCTGTTAGGCCATCATCTACACGGCATAGCCCTGAATTTTCCAATGCGCAGCTCTTTGCAAAAGAGAGATATTGGCAAGGAAAAGCTGTCTTGTACCTTTGCATTTTTCTCCCAAACGAAGGACACTAGAAAGAAAATTTTAAAGCCTCCTGTTAGGCCATCATCTACACGGCATAGCCCTGAATTTTCCAATGCGCAGCTCTTTGCAAAAGAGAGATATTGGCAAGGAAAAGCTGTCTTGTACCTTTGCATTTTTCTCTCAAACGAAGGACACTACAAAGAAAATTTTAAAGCCTCCTGTTAGGCCATCATCTACACGGCATAGCCCTGAATTTTCCAATGCGCAGCTCTTTGCAAAAGAGAGATATTGGCAAGGAAAAGCTGTCTTGTACCTTTGCATTTTTCTCCCAAACGAAGGACACTAGAAAGAAAATTTTAAAGCCTCCTGTTAGGCCATCATCTACACGGCATAGCCCTGAATTTTCCAATGCGCAGTTCTTTGCAAAAAAGAGATATTGGCAAGGAAAAGCTGTCTTGTACCTTTGCATTTTTCTCCCAAACGAAGGACACTAGAAAGAAAATTTTAAAGCCTCCTGTTAGGCCATCATCTACACGGCATAGCCCTGAATTTTCCAATGCGCAGCTCTTTGCAAAAGAGAGATATTGGCAAGGAAAAGCTGTCTTGTACCTTTGCATTTTTCTCCCAAACGAAGGACACTAGAAAGAAAATTTTAAAGCCTCCTGTTAGGCCATCATCTACACGGCATAGCCCTGAATTTTCCAATGCGCAGCTCTTTGCAAAAGAGAGATATTGGCAAGGAAAAGCTGTCTTGTACCATTGGATTTTTCTCCCAAACGAAGGACACTAGAATGAAAATTTTAAAGCCTCCTGTTAGTGCTATATCTACACGGTATAGCCCTGAATTTTCCAATGCGTAGCTCTTTGCAAAAGAGAGATATTGGCAAGGAAAAGCTGTCTTGTACCTTTGCATTTTTCTCGCAAACGAAGGACACTAGAAAGAAAATTTTAAAGCCTCCTGTTAGGCCATCATCTACACGGCATAGCCCTGAATTTTCCAATGCGCAGCTCTTTGCAAAAGAGAGATATTGGCAAGGAAAAGCTGTCTTGTACCTTTGCATTTTTCTCGCAAACGAAGGACACTAGAAAGAAAATTTTAAAGCCTCCTGTTAGGCCATCATCTACACGGCATAGCCCTGAATTTTCCAATAAGCAGCTCTTTGCAAAAGAGAGATATTGGCAAGGAAAAGCTGTCTTGTACCATTGGATTTTTCTCCCAAACGAAGGACACTAGAATGAAAATTTTAAAGCCTCCTGTTAGTGCTATATCTACACGGTATAGCCCTGAATTTTCCAATGCGTAGCTCTTTGCAAAAGAGAGATATTGGCAAGGAAAAGCTGTCTTGTACCTTTGCATTTTTCTCGCAAACGAAGGACACTAGAAAGATAATTTTAAAGCCTCCTGTTAGGCCATCATCTACACGGCATAGCCCTGAATTTTCCAATGCGCAGCTCTTTGCAAAAGAGAGATATTGGCAAGGAAAAGCTGTCTTGTACCTTTGCATTTTTCTCCCAAACGAAGGACACTAGAAAGAAAATTTTAAAGCCTCCTGTTAGGCCATCATCTACACGGCATAGCCCTGAATTTTCCAATGCGCAGCTCTTTGCAAAAGAGAGATATTGGCAAGGAAAAGCTGTCTTGTACCTTTGCATTTTTCTCCCAAACGAAGGACACTAGAAAGAAAATTTTAAAGCCTCCCGTTAGGCCATCATCTACACGGCATAGCCCTGAATTTTCCAATGCGCAGCTCTTTGCAAAAGAGAGATATTGGCAAGGAAAAGCTGTCTTGTACCTTTGCATTTTTCTCCCAAACGAAGGACACTAGAAAGAAAATTTTAAAGCCTCCTGTTAGGCCATCATCTACACGGCATAGCCCTGAATTTTCCAATGCGCAGCTCTTTGCAAAAGAGAGATATTGGCAAGGAAAAGCTGTCTTGTACCTTTGCATTTTTCTCCCAAACGAAGGACACTAGAAAGAAAATTTTAAAGCCTCCTGTTAGGCCATCATCTACACGGCATAGCCCTGAATATTCCAATGCGCAGCTCTTTGCAAAAGAGCGATATTGGCAAGGAAAAGCTGTCTTGTACCTTTGCATTTTTCTCCCAAACGAAGGACACTAGAAAGAAAATTTTAAAGCCTCCTGTTAGGCCATCATCTACACGGCATAGCCCTGAATTTTCCAATGCGCAGCTCTTTGCAAAAGAGAGATATTGGCAAGGAAAAGCTGTCTTGTACCTTTGCATTTTTCTCCCAAACGAAGGACACTAGAAAGAAAATTTTAAAGCCTCCCGTTAGGCCATCATCTACACGGCATAGCCCTGAATTTTCCAATGCGCAGCTCTTTGCAAAAGAGAGATATTGGCAAGGAAAAGCTGTCTTGTACCTTTGCATTTTTCTCCCAAACGAAGGACACTAGAAAGAAAATTTTAAAGCCTCCTGTTAGGCCATCATCTACACGGCATAGCCCTGAATTTTCCAATGCGCAGCTCTTTGCAAAAGAGAGATATTGGCAAGGAAAAGCTGTCTTGTACCATTGGATTTTTCTCCCAAACGAAGGACACTAGAATGAAAATTTTAAAGCCTCCTGTTAGTGCAATATCTACACTGTATAGCCCTGAATTTTCCAATGCGTAGCTCTTTGCAAAAGAGAGATATTGGCAAGGAAAAGCTGTCTTGTACCTTTGCATTTTTCTCGCAAACGAAGGACACTAGAAAGAAAATTTTAAAGCCTCCTGTTAGGCCATCATCTACACGGCATAGCCCTGAATTTTCCAATGCGCAGCTCTTTGCAAAAGAGAGATATTGGCAAGGAAAAGCTGTCTTGTACCTTTGCATTTTTCTCCCAAACGAAGGACACTAGAAAGAAAATTTTAAAGCCTCCTGTTAGGCCATCATCTACACGGCATAGTCCTGATTTTTCCAATGCGCAGCTCTTTGCAAAAGAGAGATATTGGCAAGGAAAAGCTGTCTTGTACCTTTGCATTTTTCTCCCAAACGAAGGACACTAGAAAGAAAATTTTAAAGCCTCCTGTTAGGCCATCATCTACACGGCATAGCCCTGAATTTTCCAATGCGCAGCTCTTTGCAAAAGAGAGATATTGGCAAGGAAAAGCTGTCTTGTACCATTGGATTTTTCTCCCAAACGAAGGACACTAGAATGAAAATTTTAAAGCCTCCTGTTAGTGCTATATCTACACGGTATAGCCCTGAATTTTCCAATGCGTAGCTCTTTGCAAAAGAGAGATATTAGGAAGGAAAAGCTGTCTTGTACCTTTGCATTTTTCTCGCAAACGAAGGACACTAGAAAGAAAATTTTAAAGCCTCCTGTTAGGCCATCATCTACACGGCATAGCCCTGAATTTTCCAATAAGCAGCTCTTTGCAAAAGAGAGATATTGGCAAGGAAAAGCTGTCCTGTACCTTTGCATTTTTCTCCCAAACGAAGGACACTAGAAAGAAAATTTTAAAGCCTCCTGTTAAGCCATCATCTACACGGCATAGCCCTGAATTTTCCAATGCGCAGCTCTTTGCAAAAGAGAGATATTGGCAAGGAAAAGCTGTCTTGTACCTTTGCATTTTTCTCCCAAACGAAGGACACTAGAAAGAAAAATTTAAAGCCTCCTGTTAGGCCATCATCTACACGGCATAGCCCTGAATTTTCCAATGCGCAGCTCTTTGCAAAAGAGAGATATTGGCAAGGAAAAGCTGTCTTGTACCTTTGCATTTTTCTCCCAAACGAAGGACACTAGAAAGAAAATTTTAAAGCCTCCTGTTAGGCCATCATCTACACGGCATAGCCCTGAATTTTCCAATGCGCAGCTCTTTGCAAAAGAGAGATATTGGCAAGGAAAAGCTGTCTTGTACCTTTGCATTTTTCTCCCAAACGAAGGACACTAGAAAGAAAATTTTAAAGCCTCCCGTTAGGCCATCATCTACACGGCATAGCCCTGAATTTTCCAATGCGCAGCTCTTTGCAAAAGAGAGATATTGGCAAGAAAAACCTGTCTTGTACCTTTGCATTTTTCTCCCAAACGAAGGACACTAGAAAGAAAATTTTAAAGCCTCCTGTTAGGCCATCATCTACACGGCATAGCCCTGAATTTTCCAATGCGCAGCTCTTTGCAAAAGAGAGATATTGGCAAGGAAAAGCTGTCTTGTACCTTTGCATTTTTCTCCCAAACGAAGGACACTAGAAAGAAAATTTTAAAGCCTCCCGTTAGGCCATCATCTACACGGCATAGCCCTAAATTTTCCAATGCGCAGCTCTTTGCAAAAGAGAGATATTGGCAAGGAAAAGCTGTCTTGTACCTTTGCATTTTTCTCCCAAACGAAGGACACTAGAAAGAAAATTTTAAAGCCTCCTGTTAGGCCATCATCTACACGGCATAGCCCTGAATTTTCCAATGCGCAGCTCTTTGCAAAAGAGAGATATTGGCAAGGAAAAGCTGTCTTGTACCATTGGATTTTTCTCCCAAACGAAGGACACTAGAATGAAAATTTTAAAGCCTCCTGTTAGTGCTATATCTACACGGTATAGCCCTGAATTTTCCAATGCGTAGCTCTTTGCAAAAGAGAGATATTGGCAAGGAAAAGCTGTCTTGTACCTTTGCATTTTTCTCGCAAACGAAGGACACTAGAAAGATAAATTTAAAGCCTCCTGTTAGGCCATCATCTACACGGCATAGCCCTGAATTTTCCAATGCGCAGCTCTTTGCAAAAGAGAGATATTGGCAAGGAAAAGCTGTCTTGTACCTTTGCATTTTTCTCGCAAACGAAGGACACTAGAAAGAAAATTTTAAAGCCTCCTGTTAGGCCATCATCTACACGGCATAGCCCTGAATTTTCCAATGCGCAGCTATTTGCAAAAGAGAGATATTGGCAAGGAAAAGCTGTCTTGTACCTTTGCATTTTTCTCGCAAACGAAGGACAATAGAAAGAAAATTTTAAAGCCTCCTGTTAGGCCATCATCTACACGGCATAGCCCTGAATTTTCCAATGCGCAGCTCTTTGCAAAAGAGAGATATTGGCAAGGAAAAGCTGTCTTGTACCTTTGCATTTTTCTCGCAAACGAAGGACACTAGAAAGAAAATTTTAAAGCCTCCTGTTAGGCCATCATCTACACGGCATAGCCCTGAATTTTCCAATGCGCAGCTATTTGCAAAAGAGAGATATTGGCAAGGAAAAGCTGTATTGTACCTTTGCATTTTTCTCGCAAACGAAGGACAATAGAAAGAAAATTTTAAAGCCTCCTGTTAGGCCATCATCTACACGGCATAGCCCTGAATTTTCCAATGCGCAGCTCTTTGCAAAAGAGAGATATTGGCAAGGAAAAGCTGTCTTGTACCTTTGCATTTTTCTCCCAAACGAAGGACACTAGAAAGAAAATTTTAAAGCCTCCTGTTAGGCCATCATCTACACGGCATAGCCCTGAATTTTCCAATGCGCAGCTCTTTGCAAAAGAGAGATATTGGCAAGGAAAAGCTGTCTTGTACCTTTGCATTTTTCTCCCAAACGAAGGACACTAGAAAGAAAATTTTAAAGCCTCCTGTTAGGCCATCATCTACACGGCATAGCCCTGAATTTTCAAATGCGCAGCTCTTTGCAAAAGAGAGATATTGGCAAGGAAAAGCTGTCTTGTACCATTGAATTTTTCTCCCAAACGAAGGACACTAGAATGAAAATTTTAAAGCCTCCTGTTAGTGCTATATCTTCACGGTATAGCCCTGAATTTTCCAATGCGTAGCTCTTTGCAAAAGAGAGATATTGGCAAGGAAAAGCTGTCTTGTACCTTTGCATTTTTCTCGCAAACGAAGGACACTAGAAAGAAAATTTTAAAGCCTCCTGTTAGGCCATCATCTACACGGCATAGCCCTGAATTTTCCAATGCGCAGCTCTTTGCAAAAGAGAGATATTGGCAAGGAAAAGCTGTCTTGTACCTTTGCATTTTTCTCTCAAACGAAGGACACTAGAAAGAAAATTTTAAAGCCTCCTGTTAGTGCTATATCTACACGGTATAGCCCTGAATTTTCCAATGCGTAGCTCTTTGCAAAAGAGAGATATTGGCAAGGAAAAGCTGTCTTGTACCTTTGCATTTTTCTCGCAAACGAAGGACACTAGAAAGAAAATTTTAAAGCCTCCTGTTAGGCCATCATCTACACGGCATAGCCCTGAATTTTCCAATGCGCAGCTATTTGCAAAAGAGAGATATTGGCAAGGAAAAGCTGTCTTGTACCTTTGCATTTTTCTCGCAAACGAAGGACAATAGAAAGAAAATTTTAAAGCCTCCTGTTAGGCCATCATCTACACGGCATAGCCCTGAATTTTCCAATGCGCAGCTCTTTGCAAAAGAGAGATATTGGCAAGGAAAAGCTGTCTTGTACCTTTGCATTTTTCTCCCAAACGAAGGACACTAGAAAGAAAATTTTAAAGCCTCCTGTTAGGCCATCATCTACACGGCATAGCCCTGAATTTTCCAATGCGCAGCTCTTTGCAAAAGAGAGATATTGGCAAGGAAAAGCTGTCTTGTACCTTTGCATTTTTCTCCCAAACGAAGGACACTAGAAAGAAAATTTTAAAGCCTCCTGTTAGGCCATCATCTACACGGCATAGCCCTGAATTTTCAAATGCGCAGCTCTTTGCAAAAGAGAGATATTGGCAAGGAAAAGCTGTCTTGTACCATTGAATTTTTCTCCCAAACGAAGGACACTAGAATGAAAATTTTAAAGCCTCCTGTTAGTGCTATATCTTCACGGTATAGCCCTGAATTTTCCAATGCGTAGCTCTTTGCAAAAGAGAGATATTGGCAAGGAAAAGCTGTCTTGTACCTTTGCATTTTTCTCGCAAACGAAGGACACTAGAAAGAAAATTTTAAAGCCTCCTGTTAGGCCATCATCTACACGGCATAGCCCTGAATTTTCCAATGCGCAGCTATTTGCAAAAGAGAGATATTGGCAAGGAAAAGCTGTCTTGTACCTTTGCATTTTTCTCTCAAACGAAGGACACTAGAAAGAAAATTTTAAAGCCTCCTGTTAGTGCTATATCTACACGGTATAGCCCTGAATTTTCCAATGCGTAGCTCTTTGCAAAAGAGAGATATTGGCAAGGAAAAGCTGTCTTGTACCTTTGCATTTTTCTCGCAAACGAAGGATACTAGAAAGAAAATTTTAAAGCCTCCTGTTAGGCCATCATCTACACGGCATAGCCCTGAATTTTCCAATGCGCAGCTATTTGCAAAAGAGAGATATTGGCAAGGAAAAGCTGTCTTGTACCTTTGCATTTTTCTCGCAAACGAAGGACAATAGAAAGAAAATTTTAAAGCCTCCTGTTAGGCCATCATCTACACGGCATAGCCCTGAATTTTCCAATGCGCAGCTCTTTGCAAAAGAGAGATATTGGCAAGGAAAAGCTGTCTTGTACCTTTGCATTTTTCTCCCAAACGAAGGACACTAGAAAGAAAATTTTAAAGCCTCCTGTTAGGCCATCATCTACACGGCATAGCCCTGAATTTTCCAATGCGCAGCTCTTTGCAAAAGAGAGATATTGGCAAGGAAAAGCTGTCTTGTACCTTTGCATTTTTCTCCCAAACGAAGGACACTAGAAAGAAAATTTTAAAGCCTCCTGTTAGGCCATCATCTACACGGCATAGCCCTGAATTTTCAAATGCGCAGCTCTTTGCAAAAGAGAGATATTGGCAAGGAAAAGCTGTCTTGTACCATTGAATTTTTCTCCCAAACGAAGGACACTAGAATGAAAATTTTAAAGCCTCCTGTTAGTGCTATATCTTCACGGTATAGCCCTGAATTTTCCAATGCGTAGCTCTTTGCAAAAGAGAGATATTGGCAAGGAAAAGCTGTCTTGTACCTTTGCATTTTTCTCGCAAACGAAGGACACTAGAAAGAAAATTTTAAAGCCTCCTGTTAGGCCATCATCTACACGGCATAGCCCTGAATTTTCCAATGCGCAGCTCTTTGCAAAAGAGAGATATTGGCAAGGAAAAGCTGTCTTGTACCTTTGCATTTTTCTCCCAAACGAAGGACACTAGAAAGAAAATTTTAAAGCCTCCTGTTAGGCCATCATCTACACGGCATAGCCCTGAATTTTCCAATGCGCAGCTCTTTGCAAAAGAGAGATATTGGCAAGGAAAAGCTGTCTTGTACCTTTGCATTTTTCTCCCAAACGAAGGACACTAGAAAGAAAATTTTAAAGCCTCCTGTTAGGCCATCATCTACACGGCATAGCCCTGAATTTTCCAATGCGCAGCTCTTTGCAAAAGAGAGATATTGGCAAGGAAAAGCTGTCTTGTACCTTTGCATTTTTCTCTCAAACGAAGGACACTACAAAGAAAATTTTAAAGCCTCCTGTTAGGCCATCATCTACACGGCATAGCCCTGAATTTTCCAATGCGCAGCTCTTTGCAAAAGAGAGATATTGGCAAGGAAAAGCTGTCTTGTACCTTTGCATTTTTCTCCCAAACGAAGGACACTAGAAAGAAAATTTTAAAGCCTCCTGTTAGGCCATCATCTACACGGCATAGCCCTGAATTTTCCAATGCGCAGTTCTTTGCAAAAAAGAGATATTGGCAAGGAAAAGCTGTCTTGTACCTTTGCATTTTTCTCCCAAACGAAGGACACTAGAAAGAAAATTTTAAAGCCTCCTGTTAGGCCATCATCTACACGGCATAGCCCTGAATTTTCCAATGCGCAGCTCTTTGCAAAAGAGAGATATTGGCAAGGAAAAGCTGTCTTGTACCTTTGCATTTTTCTCCCAAACGAAGGACACTAGAAAGAAAATTTTAAAGCCTCCTGTTAGGCCATCATCTACACGGCATAGCCCTGAATTTTCCAATGCGCAGCTCTTTGCAAAAGAGAGATATTGGCAAGGAAAAGCTGTCTTGTACCATTGGATTTTTCTCCCAAACGAAGGACACTAGAATGAAAATTTTAAAGCCTCCTGTTAGTGCTATATCTACACGGTATAGCCCTGAATTTTCCAATGCGTAGCTCTTTGCAAAAGAGAGATATTGGCAAGGAAAAGCTGTCTTGTACCTTTGCATTTTTCTCGCAAACGAAGGACACTAGAAAGAAAATTTTAAAGCCTCCTGTTAGGCCATCATCTACACGGCATAGCCCTGAATTTTCCAATGCGCAGCTCTTTGCAAAAGAGAGATATTGGCAAGGAAAAGCTGTCTTGTACCTTTGCATTTTTCTCGCAAACGAAGGACACTAGAAAGAAAATTTTAAAGCCTCCTGTTAGGCCATCATCTACACGGCATAGCCCTGAATTTTCCAATAAGCAGCTCTTTGCAAAAGAGAGATATTGGCAAGGAAAAGCTGTCTTGTACCATTGGATTTTTCTCCCAAACGAAGGACACTAGAATGAAAATTTTAAAGCCTCCTGTTAGTGCTATATCTACACGGTATAGCCCTGAATTTTCCAATGCGTAGCTCTTTGCAAAAGAGAGATATTGGCAAGGAAAAGCTGTCTTGTACCTTTGCATTTTTCTCGCAAACGAAGGACACTAGAAAGATAATTTTAAAGCCTCCTGTTAGGCCATCATCTACACGGCATAGCCCTGAATTTTCCAATGCGCAGCTCTTTGCAAAAGAGAGATATTGGCAAGGAAAAGCTGTCTTGTACCTTTGCATTTTTCTCCCAAACGAAGGACACTAGAAAGAAAATTTTAAAGCCTCCTGTTAGGCCATCATCTACACGGCATAGCCCTGAATTTTCCAATGCGCAGCTCTTTGCAAAAGAGAGATATTGGCAAGGAAAAGCTGTCTTGTACCTTTGCATTTTTCTCCCAAACGAAGGACACTAGAAAGAAAATTTTAAAGCCTCCCGTTAGGCCATCATCTACACGGCATAGCCCTGAATTTTCCAATGCGCAGCTCTTTGCAAAAGAGAGATATTGGCAAGGAAAAGCTGTCTTGTACCTTTGCATTTTTCTCCCAAACGAAGGACACTAGAAAGAAAATTTTAAAGCCTCCTGTTAGGCCATCATCTACACGGCATAGCCCTGAATTTTCCAATGCGCAGCTCTTTGCAAAAGAGAGATATTGGCAAGGAAAAGCTGTCTTGTACCTTTGCATTTTTCTCCCAAACGAAGGACACTAGAAAGAAAATTTTAAAGCCTCCTGTTAGGCCATCATCTACACGGCATAGCCCTGAATATTCCAATGCGCAGCTCTTTGCAAAAGAGCGATATTGGCAAGGAAAAGCTGTCTTGTACCTTTGCATTTTTCTCCCAAACGAAGGACACTAGAAAGAAAATTTTAAAGCCTCCTGTTAGGCCATCATCTACACGGCATAGCCCTGAATTTTCCAATGCGCAGCTCTTTGCAAAAGAGAGATATTGGCAAGGAAAAGCTGTCTTGTACCTTTGCATTTTTCTCCCAAACGAAGGACACTAGAAAGAAAATTTTAAAGCCTCCCGTTAGGCCATCATCTACACGGCATAGCCCTGAATTTTCCAATGCGCAGCTCTTTGCAAAAGAGAGATATTGGCAAGGAAAAGCTGTCTTGTACCTTTGCATTTTTCTCCCAAACGAAGGACACTAGAAAGAAAATTTTAAAGCCTCCTGTTAGGCCATCATCTACACGGCATAGCCCTGAATTTTCCAATGCGCAGCTCTTTGCAAAAGAGAGATATTGGCAAGGAAAAGCTGTCTTGTACCATTGGATTTTTCTCCCAAACGAAGGACACTAGAATGAAAATTTTAAAGCCTCCTGTTAGTGCAATATCTACACTGTATAGCCCTGAATTTTCCAATGCGTAGCTCTTTGCAAAAGAGAGATATTGGCAAGGAAAAGCTGTCTTGTACCTTTGCATTTTTCTCGCAAACGAAGGACACTAGAAAGAAAATTTTAAAGCCTCCTGTTAGGCCATCATCTACACGGCATAGCCCTGAATTTTCCAATGCGCAGCTCTTTGCAAAAGAGAGATATTGGCAAGGAAAAGCTGTCTTGTACCTTTGCATTTTTCTCCCAAACGAAGGACACTAGAAAGAAAATTTTAAAGCCTCCTGTTAGGCCATCATCTACACGGCATAGTCCTGATTTTTCCAATGCGCAGCTCTTTGCAAAAGAGAGATATTGGCAAGGAAAAGCTGTCTTGTACCTTTGCATTTTTCTCCCAAACGAAGGACACTAGAAAGAAAATTTTAAAGCCTCCTGTTAGGCCATCATCTACACGGCATAGCCCTGAATTTTCCAATGCGCAGCTCTTTGCAAAAGAGAGATATTGGCAAGGAAAAGCTGTCTTGTACCATTGGATTTTTCTCCCAAACGAAGGACACTAGAATGAAAATTTTAAAGCCTCCTGTTAGTGCTATATCTACACGGTATAGCCCTGAATTTTCCAATGCGTAGCTCTTTGCAAAAGAGAGATATTGGCAAGGAAAAGCTGTCTTGTACCTTTGCATTTTTCTCGCAAACGAAGGACACTAGAAAGATAATTTTAAAGCCTCCTGTTAGGCCATCATCTACACGGCATAGCCCTGAATTTTCCAATGCGCAGCTCTTTGCAAAAGAGAGATATTGGCAAGGAAAAGCTGTCTTGTACCTTTGCATTTTTCTCCCAAACGAAGGACACTAGAAAGAAAATTTTAAAGCCTCCTGTTAGGCCATCATCTACACGGCATAGCCCTGAATTTTCCAATGCGCAGCTCTTTGCAAAAGAGAGATATTGGCAAGGAAAAGCTGTCTTGTACCTTTGCATTTTTCTCCCAAACGAAGGACACTAGAAAGAAAATGTTAAAGCCTCCCGTTAGGCCATCATCTACACGGCATAGCCCTGAATTTTCCAATGCGCAGCTCTTTGCAAAAGAGAGATATTGGCAAGGAAAAGCTGTCTTGTACCTTTGCATTTTTCTCCCAAACGAAGGACACTAGAAAGAAAATTTTAAAGCCTCCTGTTAGGCCATCATCTACACGGCATCGCCCTGAATTTTCCAATGCGCAGCTCTTTGCAAAAGAGAGATATTGGCAAGGAAAAGCTGTCTTGTACCTTTGCATTTTTCTCCCAAACGAAGGACACTAGAAAGAAAATTTTAAAGCCTCCTGTTAGGCCATCATCTACACGGCATAGCCCTGAATTTTCCAATGCGCAGCTCTTTGCAAAAGAGAGATATTGGCAAGGAAAAGCTGTCTTGTACCTTTGCATTTTTCTCCCAAACGAAGGACACTAGAAAGAAAATTTTAAAGCCTCCTGTTAGGCCATCATCTACACGGCATAGCCCTGAATTTTCAAATGCGCAGCTCTTTGCAAAAGAGAGATATTGGCAAGGAAAAGCTGTCTTGTACCATTGAATTTTTCTCCCAAACGAAGGACACTAGAATGAAAATTTTAAAGCCTCCTGTTAGTGCTATATCTTCACGGTATAGCCCTGAATTTTCCAATGCGTAGCTCTTTGCAAAAGAGAGATATTGGCAAGGAAAAGCTGTCTTGTACCTTTGCATTTTTCTCGCAAACGAAGGACACTAGAAAGAAAATTTTAAAGCCTCCTGTTAGGCCATCATCTACACGGCATAGCCCTGAATTTTCCAATGCGCAGCTCTTTGCAAAAGAGAGATATTGGCAAGGAAAAGCTGTCTTGTACCTTTGCATTTTTCTCCCAAACGAAGGACACTAGAAAGAAAATTTTAAAGCCTCCTGTTAGGCCATCATCTACACGGCATAGCCCTGAATTTTCCAATGCGCAGCTCTTTGCAAAAGAGAGATATTGGCAAGGAAAAGCTGTCTTGTACCTTTGCATTTTTCTCCCAAACGAAGGACACTAGAAAGAAAATTTTAAAGCCTCCTGTTAGGCCATCATCTACACGGCATAGCCCTGAATTTTCCAATGCGCAGCTCTTTGCAAAAGAGAGATATTGGCAAGGAAAAGCTGTCTTGTACCTTTGCATTTTTCTCTCAAACGAAGGACACTACAAAGAAAATTTTAAAGCCTCCTGTTAGGCCATCATCTACACGGCATAGCCCTGAATTTTCCAATGCGCAGCTCTTTGCAAAAGAGAGATATTGGCAAGGAAAAGCTGTCTTGTACCTTTGCATTTTTCTCCCAAACGAAGGACACTAGAAAGAAAATTTTAAAGCCTCCTGTTAGGCCATCATCTACACGGCATAGCCCTGAATTTTCCAATGCGCAGTTCTTTGCAAAAAAGAGATATTGGCAAGGAAAAGCTGTCTTGTACCTTTGCATTTTTCTCCCAAACGAAGGACACTAGAAAGAAAATTTTAAAGCCTCCTGTTAGGCCATCATCTACACGGCATAGCCCTGAATTTTCCAATGCGCAGCTCTTTGCAAAAGAGAGATATTGGCAAGGAAAAGCTGTCTTGTACCTTTGCATTTTTCTCCCAAACGAAGGACACTAGAAAGAAAATTTTAAAGCCTCCTGTTAGGCCATCATCTACACGGCATAGCCCTGAATTTTCCAATGCGCAGCTCTTTGCAAAAGAGAGATATTGGCAAGGAAAAGCTGTCTTGTACCATTGGATTTTTCTCCCAAACGAAGGACACTAGAATGAAAATTTTAAAGCCTCCTGTTAGTGCTATATCTACACGGTATAGCCCTGAATTTTCCAATGCGTAGCTCTTTGCAAAAGAGAGATATTGGCAAGGAAAAGCTGTCTTGTACCTTTGCATTTTTCTCGCAAACGAAGGACACTAGAAAGAAAATTTTAAAGCCTCCTGTTAGGCCATCATCTACACGGCATAGCCCTGAATTTTCCAATGCGCAGCTCTTTGCAAAAGAGAGATATTGGCAAGGAAAAGCTGTCTTGTACCTTTGCATTTTTCTCGCAAACGAAGGACACTAGAAAGAAAATTTTAAAGCCTCCTGTTAGGCCATCATCTACACGGCATAGCCCTGAATTTTCCAATAAGCAGCTCTTTGCAAAAGAGAGATATTGGCAAGGAAAAGCTGTCTTGTACCATTGGATTTTTCTCCCAAACGAAGGACACTAGAATGAAAATTTTAAAGCCTCCTGTTAGTGCTATATCTACACGGTATAGCCCTGAATTTTCCAATGCGTAGCTCTTTGCAAAAGAGAGATATTGGCAAGGAAAAGCTGTCTTGTACCTTTGCATTTTTCTCGCAAACGAAGGACACTAGAAAGATAATTTTAAAGCCTCCTGTTAGGCCATCATCTACACGGCATAGCCCTGAATTTTCCAATGCGCAGCTCTTTGCAAAAGAGAGATATTGGCAAGGAAAAGCTGTCTTGTACCTTTGCATTTTTCTCCCAAACGAAGGACACTAGAAAGAAAATTTTAAAGCCTCCTGTTAGGCCATCATCTACACGGCATAGCCCTGAATTTTCCAATGCGCAGCTCTTTGCAAAAGAGAGATATTGGCAAGGAAAAGCTGTCTTGTACCTTTGCATTTTTCTCCCAAACGAAGGACACTAGAAAGAAAATTTTAAAGCCTCCCGTTAGGCCATCATCTACACGGCATAGCCCTGAATTTTCCAATGCGCAGCTCTTTGCAAAAGAGAGATATTGGCAAGGAAAAGCTGTCTTGTACCTTTGCATTTTTCTCCCAAACGAAGGACACTAGAAAGAAAATTTTAAAGCCTCCTGTTAGGCCATCATCTACACGGCATAGCCCTGAATTTTCCAATGCGCAGCTCTTTGCAAAAGAGAGATATTGGCAAGGAAAAGCTGTCTTGTACCTTTGCATTTTTCTCCCAAACGAAGGACACTAGAAAGAAAATTTTAAAGCCTCCTGTTAGGCCATCATCTACACGGCATAGCCCTGAATATTCCAATGCGCAGCTCTTTGCAAAAGAGCGATATTGGCAAGGAAAAGCTGTCTTGTACCTTTGCATTTTTCTCCCAAACGAAGGACACTAGAAAGAAAATTTTAAAGCCTCCTGTTAGGCCATCATCTACACGGCATAGCCCTGAATTTTCCAATGCGCAGCTCTTTGCAAAAGAGAGATATTGGCAAGGAAAAGCTGTCTTGTACCTTTGCATTTTTCTCCCAAACGAAGGACACTAGAAAGAAAATTTTAAAGCCTCCCGTTAGGCCATCATCTACACGGCATAGCCCTGAATTTTCCAATGCGCAGCTCTTTGCAAAAGAGAGATATTGGCAAGGAAAAGCTGTCTTGTACCTTTGCATTTTTCTCCCAAACGAAGGACACTAGAAAGAAAATTTTAAAGCCTCCTGTTAGGCCATCATCTACACGGCATAGCCCTGAATTTTCCAATGCGCAGCTCTTTGCAAAAGAGAGATATTGGCAAGGAAAAGCTGTCTTGTACCATTGGATTTTTCTCCCAAACGAAGGACACTAGAATGAAAATTTTAAAGCCTCCTGTTAGTGCAATATCTACACTGTATAGCCCTGAATTTTCCAATGCGTAGCTCTTTGCAAAAGAGAGATATTGGCAAGGAAAAGCTGTCTTGTACCTTTGCATTTTTCTCGCAAACGAAGGACACTAGAAAGAAAATTTTAAAGCCTCCTGTTAGGCCATCATCTACACGGCATAGCCCTGAATTTTCCAATGCGCAGCTCTTTGCAAAAGAGAGATATTGGCAAGGAAAAGCTGTCTTGTACCTTTGCATTTTTCTCCCAAACGAAGGACACTAGAAAGAAAATTTTAAAGCCTCCTGTTAGGCCATCATCTACACGGCATAGTCCTGATTTTTCCAATGCGCAGCTCTTTGCAAAAGAGAGATATTGGCAAGGAAAAGCTGTCTTGTACCTTTGCATTTTTCTCCCAAACGAAGGACACTAGAAAGAAAATTTTAAAGCCTCCTGTTAGGCCATCATCTACACGGCATAGCCCTGAATTTTCCAATGCGCAGCTCTTTGCAAAAGAGAGATATTGGCAAGGAAAAGCTGTCTTGTACCATTGGATTTTTCTCCCAAACGAAGGACACTAGAATGAAAATTTTAAAGCCTCCTGTTAGTGCTATATCTACACGGTATAGCCCTGAATTTTCCAATTCGTAGCTCTTTGCAAAAGAGAGATATTGGCAAGGAAAAGCTGTCTTGTACCTTTGCATTTTTCTCGCAAACGAAGGACACTAGAAAGAAAATTTTAAAGCCTCCTGTTAGGCCATCATCTACACGGCATAGCCCTGAATTTTCCAATGCGCAGCTCTTTGCAAAAGAGAGATATTGGCAAGGAAAACCTGTCTTGTACCTTTGCATTTTTCTCCCAAACGAAGGACACTAGAAAGAAAATTTTAAAGCCTCCTGTTAGGCCATCATCTACACGGCATAGCCCTGAATTTTCCAATGCGCAGCTCTTTGCAAAAGAGAGATATTGGCAAGGAAAAGCTGTCTTGTACCTTTGCATTTTTCTCCCAAACGAAGGACACTAGAAAGAAAATTTTAAAGCCTCCCGTTAGGCCATCATCTACACGGCATAGCCCTAAATTTTCCAATGCGCAGCTCTTTGCAAAAGAGAGATATTGGCAAGGAAAACCTGTCTTGTACCTTTGCATTTTTCTCCCAAACGAAGGACACTAGAAAGAAAATTTTAAAGCCTCCTGTTAGGCCATCATCTACACGGCATAGCCCTGAATTTTCCAATGCGCAGCTCTTTGCAAAAGAGAGATATTGGCAAGGAAAAGCTGTCTTGTACCATTGGATTTTTCTCCCAAACGAAGGACACTAGAATGAAAATTTTAAAGCCTCCTGTTAGTGCTATATCTACACGGTATAGCCCTGAATTTTCCAATGCGTAGCTCTTTGCAAAAGAGAGATATTGGCAAGGAAAAGCTGTCTTGTACCTTTGCATTTTTCTCGCAAACGAAGGACACTAGAAAGATAATTTTAAAGCCTCCTGTTAGGCCATCATCTACACGGCATAGCCCTGAATTTTCCAATGCGCAGCTCTTTGCAAAAGAGAGATATTGGCAAGGAAAAGCTGTCTTGTACCTTTGCATTTTTCTCCCAAACGAAGGACACTAGAAAGAAAATTTTAAAGCCTCCTGTTAGGCCATCATCTACACGGCATAGCCCTGAATTTTCCAATGCGCAGCTCTTTGCAAAAGAGAGATATTGGCAAGGAAAAGCTGTCTTGTACCTTTGCATTTTTCTCCCAAACGAAGGACACTAGAAAGAAAATGTTAAAGCCTCCCGTTAGGCCATCATCTACACGGCATAGCCCTGAATTTTCCAATGCGCAGCTCTTTGCAAAAGAGAGATATTGGCAAGGAAAAGCTGTCTTGTACCTTTGCATTTTTCTCCCAAACGAAGGACACTAGAAAGAAAATTTTAAAGCCTCCTGTTAGGCCATCATCTACACGGCATCGCCCTGAATTTTCCAATGCGCAGCTCTTTGCAAAAGAGAGATATTGGCAAGGAAAAGCTGTCTTGTACCTTTGCATTTTTCTCCCAAACGAAGGACACTAGAAAGAAAATTTTAAAGCCTCCTGTTAGGCCATCATCTACACGGCATAGCCCTGAATATTCCAATGCGCAGCTCTTTGCAAAAGAGCGATATTGGCAAGGAAAAGCTGTCTTGTACCTTTGCATTTTTCTCCCAAACGAAGGACACTAGAAAGAAAATTTTAAAGCCTCCTGTTAGGCCATCATCTACACGGCATAGCCCTGAATTTTCCAATGCGCAGCTCTTTGCAAAAGAGAGATATTGGCAAGGAAAAGCTGTCTTGTACCTTTGCATTTTTCTCCCAAACGAAGGACACTAGAAAGAAAATTTTAAAGCCTCCCGTTAGGCCATCATCTACACGGCATAGCCCTGAATTTTCCAATGCGCAGCTCTTTGCAAAAGAGAGATATTGGCAAGGAAAAGCTGTCTTGTACCTTTGCATTTTTCTCCCAAACGAAGGACACTAGAATGAAAATTTTAAAGCCTCCTGTTAGTGCAATATCTACACTGTATAGCCCTGAATTTTCCAATGCGTAGCTCTTTGCAAAAGAGAGATATTGGCAAGGAAAAGCTGTCTTGTACCTTTGCATTTTTCTCGCAAACGAAGGACAATAGAAAGAAAATTTTAAAGCCTCCTGTTAGGCCATCATCTACACGGCATAGCCCTGAATTTTCCAATGCGCAGCTCTTTGCAAAAGAGAGATATTGGCAAGGAAAAGCTGTCTTGTACCTTTGCATTTTTCTCCCAAACGAAGGACACTAGAAAGAAAATTTTAAAGCCTCCTGTTAGGCCATCATCTACACGGCATAGCCCTGAATTTTCCAATGCGCAGCTCTTTGCAAAAGAGAGATATTGGCAAGGAAAAGCTGTCTTGTACCATTGGATTTTTCTCCCAAACGAAGGACACTAGAATGAAAATTTTAAAGCCTCCTGTTAGTGCTATATCTACACGGTATAGCCCTGAATTTTCCAATGCGTAGCTCTTTGCAAAAGAGAGATATTGGCAAGGAAAAGCTGTCTTGTACCTTTGCATTTTTCTCGCAAACGAAGGACACTAGAAAGAAAATTTTAAAGCCTCCTGTTAGGCCATCATCTACACGGCATAGCCCTGAATTTTCCAATGCGCAGCTCTTTGCAAAAGAGAGATATTGGCAAGGAAAAGCTGTCTTGTACCTTTGCATTTTTCTCGCAAACGAAGGACACTAGAAAGAAAATTTTAAAGCCTCCTGTTAGGCCATCATCTACACGGCATAGCCCTGAATTTTCCAATAAGCAGCTCTTTGCAAAAGAGAGATATTGGCAAGGAAAAGCTGTCTTGTACCATTGGATTTTTCTCCCAAACGAAGGACACTAGAATGAAAATTTTAAAGCCTCCTGTTAGGCCATCATCTACACGGCATAGCCCTGAATATTCCAATGCGCAGCTCTTTGCAAAAGAGCGATATTGGCAAGGAAAAGCTGTCTTGTACCTTTGCATTTTTCTCCCAAACGAAGGACACTAGAAAGAAAATTTTAAAGCCTCCTGTTAGGCCATCATCTACACGGCATAGCCCTGAATTTTCCAATGCGCAGCTCTTTGCAAAAGAGAGATATTGGCAAGGAAAAGCTGTCTTGTACCTTTGCATTTTTCTCCCAAACGAAGGACACTAGAAAGAAAATTTTAAAGCCTCCCGTTAGGCCATCATCTACACGGCATAGCCCTGAATTTTCCAATGCGCAGCTCTTTGCAAAAGAGAGATATTGGCAAGGAAAAGCTGTCTTGTACCTTTGCATTTTTCTCCCAAACGAAGGACACTAGAAAGAAAATTTTAAAGCCTCCTGTTAGGCCATCATCTACACGGCATAGCCCTGAATTTTCCAATGCGCAGCTCTTTGCAAAAGAGAGATATTGGCAAGGAAAAGCTGTCTTGTACCATTGGATTTTTCTCCCAAACGAAGGACACTAGAATGAAAATTTTAAAGCCTCCTGTTAGTGCAATATCTACACTGTATAGCCCTGAATTTTCCAATGCGTAGCTCTTTGCAAAAGAGAGATATTGGCAAGGAAAAGCTGTCTTGTACCTTTGCATTTTTCTCGCAAACGAAGGACACTAGAAAGAAAATTTTAAAGCCTCCTGTTAGGCCATCATCTACACGGCATAGCCCTGAATTTTCCAATGCGCAGCTCTTTGCAAAAGAGAGATATTGGCAAGGAAAAGCTGTCTTGTACCTTTGCATTTTTCTCCCAAACGAAGGACACTAGAAAGAAAATTTTAAAGCCTCCTGTTAGGCCATCATCTACACGGCATAGTCCTGATTTTTCCAATGCGCAGCTCTTTGCAAAAGAGAGATATTGGCAAGGAAAAGCTGTCTTGTACCTTTGCATTTTTCTCCCAAACGAAGGACACTAGAAAGAAAATTTTAAAGCCTCCTGTTAGGCCATCATCTACACGGCATAGCCCTGAATTTTCCAATGCGCAGCTCTTTGCAAAAGAGAGATATTGGCAAGGAAAAGCTGTCTTGTACCATTGGATTTTTCTCCCAAACGAAGGACACTAGAATGAAAATTTTAAAGCCTCCTGTTAGTGCTATATCTACACGGTATAGCCCTGAATTTTCCAATTCGTAGCTCTTTGCAAAAGAGAGATATTGGCAAGGAAAAGCTGTCTTGTACCTTTGCATTTTTCTCGCAAACGAAGGACACTAGAAAGAAAATTTTAAAGCCTCCTGTTAGGCCATCATCTACACGGCATAGCCCTGAATTTTCCAATGCGCAGCTCTTTGCAAAAGAGAGATATTGGCAAGGAAAACCTGTCTTGTACCTTTGCATTTTTCTCCCAAACGAAGGACACTAGAAAGAAAATTTTAAAGCCTCCTGTTAGGCCATCATCTACACGGCATAGCCCTGAATTTTCCAATGCGCAGCTCTTTGCAAAAGAGAGATATTGGCAAGGAAAAGCTGTCTTGTACCTTTGCATTTTTCTCCCAAACGAAGGACACTAGAAAGAAAATTTTAAAGCCTCCCGTTAGGCCATCATCTACACGGCATAGCCCTAAATTTTCCAATGCGCAGCTCTTTGCAAAAGAGAGATATTGGCAAGGAAAACCTGTCTTGTACCTTTGCATTTTTCTCCCAAACGAAGGACACTAGAAAGAAAATTTTAAAGCCTCCTGTTAGGCCATCATCTACACGGCATAGCCCTGAATTTTCCAATGCGCAGCTCTTTGCAAAAGAGAGATATTGGCAAGGAAAAGCTGTCTTGTACCATTGGATTTTTCTCCCAAACGAAGGACACTAGAATGAAAATTTTAAAGCCTCCTGTTAGTGCTATATCTACACGGTATAGCCCTGAATTTTCCAATGCGTAGCTCTTTGCAAAAGAGAGATATTGGCAAGGAAAAGCTGTCTTGTACCTTTGCATTTTTCTCGCAAACGAAGGACACTAGAAAGATAATTTTAAAGCCTCCTGTTAGGCCATCATCTACACGGCATAGCCCTGAATTTTCCAATGCGCAGCTCTTTGCAAAAGAGAGATATTGGCAAGGAAAAGCTGTCTTGTACCTTTGCATTTTTCTCCCAAACGAAGGACACTAGAAAGAAAATTTTAAAGCCTCCTGTTAGGCCATCATCTACACGGCATAGCCCTGAATTTTCCAATGCGCAGCTCTTTGCAAAAGAGAGATATTGGCAAGGAAAAGCTGTCTTGTACCTTTGCATTTTTCTCCCAAACGAAGGACACTAGAAAGAAAATGTTAAAGCCTCCCGTTAGGCCATCATCTACACGGCATAGCCCTGAATTTTCCAATGCGCAGCTCTTTGCAAAAGAGAGATATTGGCAAGGAAAAGCTGTCTTGTACCTTTGCATTTTTCTCCCAAACGAAGGACACTAGAAAGAAAATTTTAAAGCCTCCTGTTAGGCCATCATCTACACGGCATCGCCCTGAATTTTCCAATGCGCAGCTCTTTGCAAAAGAGAGATATTGGCAAGGAAAAGCTGTCTTGTACCTTTGCATTTTTCTCCCAAACGAAGGACACTAGAAAGAAAATTTTAAAGCCTCCTGTTAGGCCATCATCTACACGGCATAGCCCTGAATATTCCAATGCGCAGCTCTTTGCAAAAGAGCGATATTGGCAAGGAAAAGCTGTCTTGTACCTTTGCATTTTTCTCCCAAACGAAGGACACTAGAAAGAAAATTTTAAAGCCTCCTGTTAGGCCATCATCTACACGGCATAGCCCTGAATTTTCCAATGCGCAGCTCTTTGCAAAAGAGAGATATTGGCAAGGAAAAGCTGTCTTGTACCTTTGCATTTTTCTCCCAAACGAAGGACACTAGAAAGAAAATTTTAAAGCCTCCCGTTAGGCCATCATCTACACGGCATAGCCCTGAATTTTCCAATGCGCAGCTCTTTGCAAAAGAGAGATATTGGCAAGGAAAAGCTGTCTTGTACCTTTGCATTTTTCTCCCAAACGAAGGACACTAGAATGAAAATTTTAAAGCCTCCTGTTAGTGCAATATCTACACTGTATAGCCCTGAATTTTCCAATGCGTAGCTCTTTGCAAAAGAGAGATATTGGCAAGGAAAAGCTGTCTTGTACCTTTGCATTTTTCTCGCAAACGAAGGACACTAGAAAGAAAATTTTAAAGCCTCCTGTTAGGCCATCATCTACACGGCATAGCCCTGAATTTTCCAATGCGCAGCTCTTTGCAAAAGAGAGATATTGGCAAGGAAAAGCTGTCTTGTACCTTTGCATTTTTCTCCCAAACGAAGGACACTAGAAAGAAAATTTTAAAGCCTCCTGTTAGGCCATCATCTACACGGCATAGTCCTGATTTTTCCAATGCGCAGCTCTTTGCAAAAGAGAGATATTGGCAAGGAAAAGCTGTCTTGTACCTTTGCATTTTTCTCCCAAACGAAGGACACTAGAAAGAAAATTTTAAAGCCTCCTGTTAGGCCATCATCTACACGGCATAGCCCTGAATTTTCCAATGCGCAGCTCTTTGCAAAAGAGAGATATTGGCAAGGAAAAGCTGTCTTGTACCATTGGATTTTTCTCCCAAACGAAGGACACTAGAATGAAAATTTTAAAGCCTCCTGTTAGTGCTATATCTACACGGTATAGCCCTGAATTTTCCAATTCGTAGCTCTTTGCAAAAGAGAGATATTGGCAAGGAAAAGCTGTCTTGTACCTTTGCATTTTTCTCGCAAACGAAGGACACTAGAAAGAAAATTTTAAAGCCTCCTGTTAGGCCATCATCTACACGGCATAGCCCTGAATTTTCCAATAAGCAGCTCTTTGCAAAAGAGAGATATTGGCAAGGAAAAGCTGTCTTGTACCTTTGCATTTTTCTCCCAAACGAAGGACACTAGAAAGAAAATTTTAAAGCCTCCTGTTAGGCCATCATCTACACGGCATAGCCCTGAATTTTCCAATGCGCAGCTCTTTGCAAAAGAGAGATATTGGCAAGGAAAAGCTGTCTTGTACCTTTGCATTTTTCTCCCAAACGAAGGACACTAGAAAGAAAATTTTAAAGCCTCCCGTTAGGCCATCATCTACACGGCATAGCCCTGAATTTTCCAATGCGCAGCTCTTTGCAAAAGAGAGATATTGGCAAGGAAAAGCTGTCTTGTACCTTTGCATTTTTCTCCCAAACGAAGGACACTAGAAAGAAAATTTTAAAGCCTCCTGTTAGGCCATCATCTACACGGCATAGCCCTGAATTTTCCAATGCGCAGCTCTTTGCAAAAGAGAGATATTGGCAAGGAAAAGCTGTCTTGTACCTTTGCATTTTTCTCCCAAACGAAGGACACTAGAAAGAAAATTTTAAAGCCTCCTGTTAGGCCATCATCTACACGGCATAGCCCTGAATATTCCAATGCGCAGCTCTTTGCAAAAGAGCGATATTGGCAAGGAAAAGCTGTCTTGTACCTTTGCATTTTTCTCCCAAACGAAGGACACTAGAAAGAAAATTTTAAAGCCTCCTGTTAGGCCATCATCTACACGGCATAGCCCTGAATTTTCCAATGCGCAGCTCTTTGCAAAAGAGAGATATTGGCAAGGAAAAGCTGTCTTGTACCTTTGCATTTTTCTCCCAAACGAAGGACACTAGAAAGAAAATTTTAAAGCCTCCCGTTAGGCCATCATCTACACGGCATAGCCCTGAATTTTCCAATGCGCAGCTCTTTGCAAAAGAGAGATATTGGCAAGGAAAAGCTGTCTTGTACCTTTGCATTTTTCTCCCAAACGAAGGACACTAGAAAGAAAATTTTAAAGCCTCCTGTTAGGCCATCATCTACACGGCATAGCCCTGAATTTTCCAATGCGCAGCTCTTTGCAAAAGAGAGATATTGGCAAGGAAAAGCTGTCTTGTACCATTGGATTTTTCTCCCAAACGAAGGACACTAGAATGAAAATTTTAAAGCCTCCTGTTAGTGCAATATCTACACTGTATAGCCCTGAATTTTCCAATGCGTAGCTCTTTGCAAAAGAGAGATATTGGCAAGGAAAAGCTGTCTTGTACCTTTGCATTTTTCTCGCAAACGAAGGACACTAGAAAGAAAATTTTAAAGCCTCCTGTTAGGCCATCATCTACACGGCATAGCCCTGAATTTTCCAATGCGCAGCTCTTTGCAAAAGAGAGATATTGGCAAGGAAAAGCTGTCTTGTACCTTTGCATTTTTCTCCCAAACGAAGGACACTAGAAAGAAAATTTTAAAGCCTCCTGTTAGGCCATCATCTACACGGCATAGTCCTGATTTTTCCAATGCGCAGCTCTTTGCAAAAGAGAGATATTGGCAAGGAAAAGCTGTCTTGTACCTTTGCATTTTTCTCCCAAACGAAGGACACTAGAAAGAAAATTTTAAAGCCTCCTGTTAGGCCATCATCTACACGGCATAGCCCTGAATTTTCCAATGCGCAGCTCTTTGCAAAAGAGAGATATTGGCAAGGAAAAGCTGTCTTGTACCATTGGATTTTTCTCCCAAACGAAGGACACTAGAATGAAAATTTTAAAGCCTCCTGTTAGTGCTATATCTACACGGTATAGCCCTGAATTTTCCAATTCGTAGCTCTTTGCAAAAGAGAGATATTGGCAAGGAAAAGCTGTCTTGTACCTTTGCATTTTTCTCGCAAACGAAGGACACTAGAAAGAAAATTTTAAAGCCTCCTGTTAGGCCATCATCTACACGGCATAGCCCTGAATTTTCCAATGCGCAGCTCTTTGCAAAAGAGAGATATTGGCAAGGAAAAGCTGTCTTGTACCTTTGCATTTTTCTCCCAAACGAAGGACACTAGAAAGAAAATTTTAAAGCCTCCTGTTAGGCCATCATCTACACGGCATAGCCCTGAATTTTCCAATGCGCAGCTCTTTGCAAAAGAGAGATATTGGCAAGGAAAAGCTGTCTTGTACCTTTGCATTTTTCTCCCAAACGAAGGACACTAGAAAGAAAATTTTAAAGCCTCCCGTTAGGCCATCATCTACACGGCATAGCCCTGAATTTTCCAATGCGCAGCTCTTTGCAAAAGAGAGATATTGGCAAGGAAAAGCTGTCTTGTACCTTTGCATTTTTCTCCCAAACGAAGGACACTAGAAAGAAAATTTTAAAGCCTCCTGTTAGGCCATCATCTACACGGCATAGCCCTGAATTTTCCAATGCGCAGCTCTTTGCAAAAGAGAGATATTGGCAAGGAAAAGCTGTCTTGTACCTTTGCATTTTTCTCCCAAACGAAGGACACTAGAAAGAAAATTTTAAAGCCTCCTGTTAGGCCATCATCTACACGGCATAGCCCTGAATATTCCAATGCGCAGCTCTTTGCAAAAGAGCGATATTGGCAAGGAAAAGCTGTCTTGTACCTTTGCATTTTTCTCCCAAACGAAGGACACTAGAAAGAAAATTTTAAAGCCTCCTGTTAGGCCATCATCTACACGGCATAGCCCTGAATTTTCCAATGCGCAGCTCTTTGCAAAAGAGAGATATTGGCAAGGAAAAGCTGTCTTGTACCTTTGCATTTTTCTCCCAAACGAAGGACACTAGAAAGAAAATTTTAAAGCCTCCCGTTAGGCCATCATCTACACGGCATAGCCCTGAATTTTCCAATGCGCAGCTCTTTGCAAAAGAGAGATATTGGCAAGGAAAAGCTGTCTTGTACCTTTGCATTTTTCTCCCAAACGAAGGACACTAGAAAGAAAATTTTAAAGCCTCCTGTTAGGCCATCATCTACACGGCATAGCCCTGAATTTTCCAATGCGCAGCTCTTTGCAAAAGAGAGATATTGGCAAGGAAATGCTGTCTTGTACCATTGGATTTTTCTCCCAAACGAAGGACACTAGAATGAAAATTTTAAAGCCTCCTGTTAGTGCAATATCTACACTGTATAGCCCTGAATTTTCCAATGCGTAGCTCTTTGCAAAAGAGAGATATTGGCAAGGAAAAGCTGTCTTGTACCTTTGCATTTTTCTCGCAAACGAAGGACACTAGAAAGAAAATTTTAAAGCCTCCTGTTAGGCCATCATCTACACGGCATAGCCCTGAATTTTCCAATGCGCAGCTCTTTGCAAAAGAGAGATATTGGCAAGGAAAAGCTGTCTTGTACCTTTGCATTTTTCTCCCAAACGAAGGACACTAGAAAGAAAATTTTAAAGCCTCCTGTTAGGCCATCATCTACACGGCATAGTCCTGATTTTTCCAATGCGCAGCTCTTTGCAAAAGAGAGATATTGGCAAGGAAAAGCTGTCTTGTACCATTGGATTTTTCTCCCAAACGAAGGACACTAGAATGAAAATTTTAAAGCCTCCTGTTAGTGCTATATCTACACGGCATAGCCCTGAATTTTCCAATGCGCAGCTCTTTGCAAAAGAGAGATATTGGCAAGGAAAAGCTGTCTTGTACCTTTGCATTTTTCTCCCAAACGAAGGACACTAGAAAGAAAATTTTAAAGCCTCCTGTTAGGCCATCATCTACACGGCATAGCCCTGAATATTCCAATGCGCAGCTCTTTGCAAAAGAGCGATATTGGCAAGGAAAAGCTGTCTTGTACCTTTGCATTTTTCTCCCAAACGAAGGACACTAGAAAGAAAATTTTAAAGCCTCCTGTTAGGCCATCATCTACACGGCATAGCCCTGAATTTTCCAATGCGCAGCTCTTTGCAAAAGAGAGATATTGGCAAGGAAAAGCTGTCTTGTACCTTTGCATTTTTCTCCCAAACGAAGGACACTAGAAAGAAAATTTTAAAGCCTCCCGTTAGGCCATCATCTACACGGCATAGCCCTGAATTTTCCAATGCGCAGCTCTTTGCAAAAGAGAGATATTGGCAAGGAAAAGCTGTCTTGTACCTTTGCATTTTTCTCCCAAACGAAGGACACTAGAAAGAAAATTTTAAAGCCTCCTGTTAGGCCATCATCTACACGGCATAGCCCTGAATTTTCCAATGCGCAGCTCTTTGCAAAAGAGAGATATTGGCAAGGAAATGCTGTCTTGTACCATTGGATTTTTCTCCCAAACGAAGGACACTAGAATGAAAATTTTAAAGCCTCCTGTTAGTGCAATATCTACACTGTATAGCCCTGAATTTTCCAATGCGTAGCTCTTTGCAAAAGAGAGATATTGGCAAGGAAAAGCTGTCTTGTACCTTTGCATTTTTCTCGCAAACGAAGGACACTAGAAAGAAAATTTTAAAGCCTCCTGTTAGGCCATCATCTACACGGCATAGCCCTGAATTTTCCAATGCGCAGCTCTTTGCAAAAGAGAGATATTGGCAAGGAAAAGCTGTCTTGTACCTTTGCATTTTTCTCCCAAACGAAGGACACTAGAAAGAAAATTTTAAAGCCTCCTGTTAGGCCATCATCTACACGGCATAGTCCTGATTTTTCCAATGCGCAGTTCTTTGCAAAAGAGAGATATTGGCAAGGAAAAGCTGTCTTGTACCATTGGATTTTTCTCCCAAACGAAGGACACTAGAAAGAAAATTTTAAAGCCTCCTGTTAGGCCATCATCTACACGGCATAGCCCTGAATTTTCCAATGCGCAGCTCTTTGCAAAAGAGAGATATTGGCAAGGAAAAGCTGTCTTGTACCATTGGATTTTTCTCCCAAACGAAGGACACTAGAATGAAAATTTTAAAGCCTCCTGTTAGTGCTATATCTACACGGTATAGCCCTGAATTTTCCAATTCGTAGCTCTTTGCAAAAGAGAGATATTGGCAAGGAAAAGCTGTCTTGTACCTTTGCATTTTTCTCGCAAACGAAGGACACTAGAAAGAAAATTTTAAAGCCTCCTGTTAGGCCATCATCTACACGGCATAGCCCTGAATTTTCCAATGCGCAGCTCTTTGCAAAAGAGAGATATTGGCAAGGAAAAGCTGTCTTGTACCTTTGCATTTTTCTCTCAAACGAAGGACACTAGAAAGAAAATTTTAAAGCCTCCTGTTAGTGCTATATCTACACGGTATAGCCCTGAATTTTCCAATGCGTAGCTCTTTGCAAAAGAGAGATATTGGCAAGGAAAAGCTGTCTTGTACCTTTGCATTTTTCTCGCAAACGAAGGACACTAGAAAGAAAATTTTAAAGCCTCCTGTTAGGCCATCATCTACACGGCATAGCCCTGAATTTTCCAATGCGCAGCTATTTGCAAAAGAGAGATATTGGCAAGGAAAAGCTGTCTTGTACCTTTGCATTTTTCTCGCAAACGAAGGACAATAGAAAGAAAATTTTAAAGCCTCCTGTTAGGCCATCATCTACACGGCATAGTCCTGATTTTTCCAATGCGCAGCTCTTTGCAAAAGAGAGATATTGGCAAGGAAAAGCTGTCTTGTACCTTTGCATTTTTCTCCCAAACGAAGGACACTAGAAAGAAAATTTTAAAGCCTCCTGTTAGGCCATCATCTACACGGCATAGCCCTGAATTTTCCAATGCGCAGCTCTTTGCAAAAGAGAGATATTGGCAAGGAAAAGCTGTCTTGTACCATTGGATTTTTCTCCCAAACGAAGGACACTAGAATGAAAATTTTAAAGCCTCCTGTTAGTGCTATATCTACACGGTATAGCCCTGAATTTTCCAATTCGTAGCTCTTTGCAAAAGAGAGATATTGGCAAGGAAAAGCTGTCTTGTACCTTTGCATTTTTCTCGCAAACGAAGGACACTAGAAAGAAAATTTTAAAGCCTCCTGTTAGGCCATCATCTACACGGCATAGCCCTGAATTTTCCAATGCGCAGCTCTTTGCAAAAGAGAGATATTGGCAAGGAAAAGCTGTCTTGTACCTTTGCATTTTTCTCCCAAACGAAGGACACTAGAAAGAAAATTTTAAAGCCTCCTGTTAGGCCATCATCTACACGGCATAGCCCTGAATTTTCCAATGCGCAGCTCTTTGCAAAAGAGAGATATTGGCAAGGAAAAGCTGTCTTGTACCTTTGCATTTTTCTCCCAAACGAAGGACACTAGAAAGAAAATTTTAAAGCCTCCCGTTAGGCCATCATCTACACGGCATAGCCCTGAATTTTCCAATGCGCAGCTCTTTGCAAAAGAGAGATATTGGCAAGGAAAAGCTGTCTTGTACCTTTGCATTTTTCTCCCAAACGAAGGACACTAGAAAGAAAATTTTAAAGCCTCCTGTTAGGCCATCATCTACACGGCATAGTTCTGAATTTTCCAATGCGCAGCTCTTTGCAAAAGAGAGATATTGGCAAGGAAAAGCTGTCTTGTACCTTTGCATTTTTCTCCCAAACGAAGGACACTAGAAAGAAAATTTTAAAGCCTCCTGTTAGGCCATCATCTACACGGCATAGCCCTGAATATTCCAATGCGCAGCTCTTTGCAAAAGAGCGATATTGGCAAGGAAAAGCTGTCTTGTACCTTTGCATTTTTCTCCCAAACGAAGGACACTAGAAAGAAAATTTTAAAGCCTCCTGTTAGGCCATCATCTACACGGCATAGCCCTGAATTTTCCAATGCGCAGCTCTTTGCAAAAGAGAGATATTGGCAAGGAAAAGCTGTCTTGTACCTTTGCATTTTTCTCCCAAACGAAGGACACTAGAAAGAAAATTTTAAAGCCTCCCGTTAGGCCATCATCTACACGGCATAGCCCTGAATTTTCCAATGCGCAGCTCTTTGCAAAAGAGAGATATTGGCAAGGAAAAGCTGTCTTGTACCTTTGCATTTTTCTCCCAAACGAAGGACACTAGAAAGAAAATTTTAAAGCCTCCTGTTAGGCCATCATCTACACGGCATAGCCCTGAATTTTCCAATGCGCAGCTCTTTGCAAAAGAGAGATATTGGCAAGGAAATGCTGTCTTGTACCATTGGATTTTTCTCCCAAACGAAGGACACTAGAATGAAAATTTTAAAGCCTCCTGTTAGTGCAATATCTACACTGTATAGCCCTGAATTTTCCAATGCGTAGCTCTTTGCAAAAGAGAGATATTGGCAAGGAAAAGCTGTCTTGTACCTTTGCATTTTTCTCGCAAACGAAGGACACTAGAAAGAAAATTTTAAAGCCTCCTGTTAGGCCATCATCTACACGGCATAGCCCTGAATTTTCCAATGCGCAGCTCTTTGCAAAAGAGAGATATTGGCAAGGAAAAGCTGTCTTGTACCTTTGCATTTTTCTCCCAAACGAAGGACACTAGAAAGAAAATTTTAAAGCCTCCTGTTAGGCCATCATCTACACGGCATAGTCCTGATTTTTCCAATGCGCAGCTCTTTGCAAAAGAGAGATATTGGCAAGGAAAAGCTGTCTTGTACCATTGGATTTTTCTCCCAAACGAAGGACACTAGAATGAAAATTTTAAAGCCTCCTGTTAGTGCTATATCTACACGGCATAGCCCTGAATTTTCCAATGCGCAGCTCTTTGCAAAAGAGAGATATTGGCAAGGAAAAGCTGTCTTGTACCTTTGCATTTTTCTCCCAAACGAAGGACACTAGAAAGAAAATTTTAAAGCCTCCTGTTAGGCCATCATCTACACGGCATAGCCCTGAATATTCCAATGCGCAGCTCTTTGCAAAAGAGCGATATTGGCAAGGAAAAGCTGTCTTGTACCTTTGCATTTTTCTCCCAAACGAAGGACACTAGAAAGAAAATTTTAAAGCCTCCTGTTAGGCCATCATCTACACGGCATAGCCCTGAATTTTCCAATGCGCAGCTCTTTGCAAAAGAGAGATATTGGCAAGGAAAAGCTGTCTTGTACCTTTGCATTTTTCTCCCAAACGAAGGACACTAGAAAGAAAATTTTAAAGCCTCCCGTTAGGCCATCATCTACACGGCATAGCCCTGAATTTTCCAATGCGCAGCTCTTTGCAAAAGAGAGATATTGGCAAGGAAAAGCTGTCTTGTACCTTTGCATTTTTCTCCCAAACGAAGGACACTAGAAAGAAAATTTTAAAGCCTCCTGTTAGGCCATCATCTACACGGCATAGCCCTGAATTTTCCAATGCGCAGCTCTTTGCAAAAGAGAGATATTGGCAAGGAAATGCTGTCTTGTACCATTGGATTTTTCTCCCAAACGAAGGACACTAGAATGAAAATTTTAAAGCCTCCTGTTAGTGCAATATCTACACTGTATAGCCCTGAATTTTCCAATGCGTAGCTCTTTGCAAAAGAGAGATATTGGCAAGGAAAAGCTGTCTTGTACCTTTGCATTTTTCTCGCAAACGAAGGACACTAGAAAGAAAATTTTAAAGCCTCCTGTTAGGCCATCATCTACACGGCATAGCCCTGAATTTTCCAATGCGCAGCTCTTTGCAAAAGAGAGATATTGGCAAGGAAAAGCTGTCTTGTACCTTTGCATTTTTCTCCCAAACGAAGGACACTAGAAAGAAAATTTTAAAGCCTCCTGTTAGGCCATCATCTACACGGCATAGTCCTGATTTTTCCAATGCGCAGTTCTTTGCAAAAGAGAGATATTGGCAAGGAAAAGCTGTCTTGTACCATTGGATTTTTCTCCCAAACGAAGGACACTAGAAAGAAAATTTTAAAGCCTCCTGTTAGGCCATCATCTACACGGCATAGCCCTGAATTTTCCAATGCGCAGCTCTTTGCAAAAGAGAGATATTGGCAAGGAAAAGCTGTCTTGTACCATTGGATTTTTCTCCCAAACGAAGGACACTAGAATGAAAATTTTAAAGCCTCCTGTTAGTGCTATATCTACACGGTATAGCCCTGAATTTTCCAATTCGTAGCTCTTTGCAAAAGAGAGATATTGGCAAGGAAAAGCTGTCTTGTACCTTTGCATTTTTCTCGCAAACGAAGGACACTAGAAAGAAAATTTTAAAGCCTCCTGTTAGGCCATCATCTACACGGCATAGCCCTGAATTTTCCAATGCGCAGCTCTTTGCAAAAGAGAGATATTGGCAAGGAAAAGCTGTCTTGTACCTTTGCATTTTTCTCTCAAACGAAGGACACTAGAAAGAAAATTTTAAAGCCTCCTGTTAGTGCTATATCTACACGGTATAGCCCTGAATTTTCCAATGCGTAGCTCTTTGCAAAAGAGAGATATTGGCAAGGAAAAGCTGTCTTGTACCTTTGCATTTTTCTCGCAAACGAAGGACACTAGAAAGAAAATTTTAAAGCCTCCTGTTAGGCCATCATCTACACGGCATAGCCCTGAATTTTCCAATGCGCAGCTATTTGCAAAAGAGAGATATTGGCAAGGAAAAGCTGTCTTGTACCTTTGCATTTTTCTCGCAAACGAAGGACAATAGAAAGAAAATTTTAAAGCCTCCTGTTAGGCCATCATCTACACGGCATAGCCCTGAATTTACCAATGCGCAGCTCTTTGCAAAAGAGAGATATTGGCAAGGAAAAGCTGTCTTGTACCTTTGCATTTTTCTCCCAAACGAAGGACACTAGAAAGAAAATTTTAAAGCCTCCTGTTAGGCCATCATCTACACGGCATAGACCTGAATTTTCCAATGCGCAGCTCTTTGCAAAAGAGAGATATTGGCAAGGAAAAGCTGTCTTGTACCTTTGCATTTTTCTCCCAAACGAAGGACACTAGAAAGAAAATTTTAAAGCCTCCTGTTAGGCCATCATCTACACGGCATAGCCCTGAATTTTCAAATGCGCAGCTCTTTGCAAAAGAGAGATATTGGCAAGGAAAAGCTGTCTTGTACCTTTGCATTTTTCTCCCAAACGAAGGACACTAGAAAGAAAATTTTAAAGCCTCCTGTTAGGCCATCATCTACACGGCATAGTCCTGATTTTTCCAATGCGCAGCTCTTTGCAAAAGAGAGATATTGGCAAGGAAAAGCTGTCTTGTACCTTTGCATTTTTCTCCCAAACGAAGGACACTAGAAAGAAAATTTTAAAGCCTCCTGTTAGGCCATCATCTACACGGCATAGCCCTGAATTTTCCAATGCGCAGCTCTTTGCAAAAGAGAGATATTGGCAAGGAAAAGCTGTCTTGTACCATTGGATTTTTCTCCCAAACGAAGGACACTAGAATGAAAATTTTAAAGCCTCCTGTTAGTGCTATATCTACACGGTATAGCCCTGAATTTTCCAATTCGTAGCTCTTTGCAAAAGAGAGATATTGGCAAGGAAAAGCTGTCTTGTACCTTTGCATTTTTCTCGCAAACGAAGGACACTAGAAAGAAAATTTTAAAGCCTCCTGTTAGGCCATCATCTACACGGCATAGCCCTGAATTTTCCAATGCGCAGCTCTTTGCAAAAGAGAGATATTGGCAAGGAAAAGCTGTCTTGTACCTTTGCATTTTTCTCCCAAACGAAGGACACTAGAAAGAAAATTTTAAAGCCTCCTGTTAGGCCATCATCTACACGGCATAGTCCTGATTTTTCCAATGCGCAGCTCTTTGCAAAAGAGAGATATTGGCAAGGAAAAGCTGTCTTGTACCATTGGATTTTTCTCCCAAACGAAGGACACTAGAATGAAAATTTTAAAGCCTCCTGTTAGTGCTATATCTACACGGCATAGCCCTGAATTTTCCAATGCGCAGCTCTTTGCAAAAGAGAGATATTGGCAAGGAAAAGCTGTCTTGTACCTTTGCATTTTTCTCCCAAACGAAGGACACTAGAAAGAAAATTTTAAAGCCTCCTGTTAGGCCATCATCTACACGGCATAGCCCTGAATATTCCAATGCGCAGCTCTTTGCAAAAGAGCGATATTGGCAAGGAAAAGCTGTCTTGTACCTTTGCATTTTTCTCCCAAACGAAGGACACTAGAAAGAAAATTTTAAAGCCTCCTGTTAGGCCATCATCTACACGGCATAGCCCTGAATTTTCCAATGCGCAGCTCTTTGCAAAAGAGAGATATTGGCAAGGAAAAGCTGTCTTGTACCTTTGCATTTTTCTCCCAAACGAAGGACACTAGAAAGAAAATTTTAAAGCCTCCTGTTAGGCCATCATCTACACGGCATAGCCCTGAATTTTCCAATGCGCAGCTCTTTGCAAAAGAGAGATATTGGCAAGGAAATGCTGTCTTGTACCATTGGATTTTTCTCCCAAACGAAGGACACTAGAATGAAAATTTTAAAGCCTCCTGTTAGTGCAATATCTACACTGTATAGCCCTGAATTTTCCAATGCGTAGCTCTTTGCAAAAGAGAGATATTGGCAAGGAAAAGCTGTCTTGTACCTTTGCATTTTTCTCGCAAACGAAGGACACTAGAAAGAAAATTTTAAAGCCTCCTGTTAGGCCATCATCTACACGGCATAGCCCTGAATTTTCCAATGCGCAGCTCTTTGCAAAAGAGAGATATTGGCAAGGAAAAGCTGTCTTGTACCTTTGCATTTTTCTCCCAAACGAAGGACACTAGAAAGAAAATTTTAAAGCCTCCTGTTAGGCCATCATCTACACGGCATAGTCCTGATTTTTCCAATGCGCAGCTCTTTGCAAAAGAGAGATATTGGCAAGGAAAAGCTGTCTTGTACCATTGGATTTTTCTCCCAAACGAAGGACACTAGAATGAAAATTTTAAAGCCTCCTGTTAGTGCTATATCTACACGGCATAGCCCTGAATTTTCCAATGCGCAGCTCTTTGCAAAAGAGAGATATTGGCAAGGAAAAGCTGTCTTGTACCTTTGCATTTTTCTCCCAAACGAAGGACACTAGAAAGAAAATTTTAAAGCCTCCTGTTAGGCCATCATCTACACGGCATAGCCCTGAATATTCCAATGCGCAGCTCTTTGCAAAAGAGCGATATTGGCAAGGAAAAGCTGTCTTGTACCTTTGCATTTTTCTCCCAAACGAAGGACACTAGAAAGAAAATTTTAAAGCCTCCTGTTAGGCCATCATCTACACGGCATAGCCCTGAATTTTCCAATGCGCAGCTCTTTGCAAAAGAGAGATATTGGCAAGGAAAAGCTGTCTTGTACCTTTGCATTTTTCTCCCAAACGAAGGACACTAGAAAGAAAATTTTAAAGCCTCCCGTTAGGCCATCATCTACACGGCATAGCCCTGAATTTTCCAATGCGCAGCTCTTTGCAAAAGAGAGATATTGGCAAGGAAAAGCTGTCTTGTACCTTTGCATTTTTCTCCCAAACGAAGGACACTAGAAAGAAAATTTTAAAGCCTCCTGTTAGGCCATCATCTACACGGCATAGCCCTGAATTTTCCAATGCGCAGCTCTTTGCAAAAGAGAGATATTGGCAAGGAAATGCTGTCTTGTACCATTGGATTTTTCTCCCAAACGAAGGACACTAGAATGAAAATTTTAAAGCCTCCTGTTAGTGCAATATCTACACTGTATAGCCCTGAATTTTCCAATGCGTAGCTCTTTGCAAAAGAGAGATATTGGCAAGGAAAAGCTGTCTTGTACCTTTGCATTTTTCTCGCAAACGAAGGACACTAGAAAGAAAATTTTAAAGCCTCCTGTTAGGCCATCATCTACACGGCATAGCCCTGAATTTTCCAATGCGCAGCTCTTTGCAAAAGAGAGATATTGGCAAGGAAAAGCTGTCTTGTACCTTTGCATTTTTCTCCCAAACGAAGGACACTAGAAAGAAAATTTTAAAGCCTCCTGTTAGGCCATCATCTACACGGCATAGTCCTGATTTTTCCAATGCGCAGTTCTTTGCAAAAGAGAGATATTGGCAAGGAAAAGCTGTCTTGTACCATTGGATTTTTCTCCCAAACGAAGGACACTAGAAAGAAAATTTTAAAGCCTCCTGTTAGGCCATCATCTACACGGCATAGCCCTGAATTTTCCAATGCGCAGCTCTTTGCAAAAGAGAGATATTGGCAAGGAAAAGCTGTCTTGTACCATTGGATTTTTCTCCCAAACGAAGGACACTAGAATGAAAATTTTAAAGCCTCCTGTTAGTGCTATATCTACACGGTATAGCCCTGAATTTTCCAATTCGTAGCTCTTTGCAAAAGAGAGATATTGGCAAGGAAAAGCTGTCTTGTACCTTTGCATTTTTCTCGCAAACGAAGGACACTAGAAAGAAAATTTTAAAGCCTCCTGTTAGGCCATCATCTACACGGCATAGCCCTGAATTTTCCAATGCGCAGCTCTTTGCAAAAGAGAGATATTGGCAAGGAAAAGCTGTCTTGTACCTTTGCATTTTTCTCTCAAACGAAGGACACTAGAAAGAAAATTTTAAAGCCTCCTGTTAGTGCTATATCTACACGGTATAGCCCTGAATTTTCCAATGCGTAGCTCTTTGCAAAAGAGAGATATTGGCAAGGAAAAGCTGTCTTGTACCTTTGCATTTTTCTCGCAAACGAAGGACACTAGAAAGAAAATTTTAAAGCCTCCTGTTAGGCCATCATCTACACGGCATAGCCCTGAATTTTCCAATGCGCAGCTATTTGCAAAAGAGAGATATTGGCAAGGAAAAGCTGTCTTGTACCTTTGCATTTTTCTCGCAAACGAAGGACAATAGAAAGAAAATTTTAAAGCCTCCTGTTAGGCCATCATCTACACGGCATAGCCCTGAATTTACCAATGCGCAGCTCTTTGCAAAAGAGAGATATTGGCAAGGAAAAGCTGTCTTGTACCTTTGCATTTTTCTCCCAAACGAAGGACACTAGAAAGAAAATTTTAAAGCCTCCTGTTAGGCCATCATCTACACGGCATAGCCCTGAATTTTCCAATGCGCAGCTCTTTGCAAAAGAGAGATATTGGCAAGGAAAAGCTGTCTTGTACCTTTGCATTTTTCTCCCAAACGAAGGACACTAGAAAGAAAATTTTAAAGCCTCCTGTTAGGCCATCATCTACACGGCATAGCCCTGAATTTTCAAATGCGCAGCTCTTTGCAAAAGAGAGATATTGGCAAGGAAAAGCTGTCTTGTACCTTTGCATTTTTCTCCCAAACGAAGGACACTAGAAAGAAAATTTTAAAGCCTCCTGTTAGGCCATCATCTACACGGCATAGTCCTGATTTTTCCAATGCGCAGCTCTTTGCAAAAGAGAGATATTGGCAAGGAAAAGCTGTCTTGTACCTTTGCATTTTTCTCCCAAACGAAGGACACTAGAAAGAAAATTTTAAAGCCTCCTGTTAGGCCATCATCTACACGGCATAGCCCTGAATTTTCCAATGCGCAGCTCTTTGCAAAAGAGAGATATTGGCAAGGAAAAGCTGTCTTGTACCATTGGATTTTTCTCCCAAACGAAGGACACTAGAATGAAAATTTTAAAGCCTCCTGTTAGTGCTATATCTACACGGTATAGCCCTGAATTTTCCAATTCGTAGCTCTTTGCAAAAGAGAGATATTGGCAAGGAAAAGCTGTCTTGTACCTTTGCATTTTTCTCGCAAACGAAGGACACTAGAAAGAAAATTTTAAAGCCTCCTGTTAGGCCATCATCTACACGGCATAGCCCTGAATTTTCCAATGCGCAGCTCTTTGCAAAAGAGAGATATTGGCAAGGAAAAGCTGTCTTGTACCTTTGCATTTTTCTCTCAAACGAAGGACACTAGAAAGAAAATTTTAAAGCCTCCTGTTAGGCCATCATCTACACGGCATAGTCCTGATTTTTCCAATGCGCAGCTCTTTGCAAAAGAGAGATATTGGCAAGGAAAAGCTGTCTTGTACCATTGGATTTTTCTCCCAAACGAAGGACACTAGAATGAAAATTTTAAAGCCTCCTGTTAGTGCTATATCTACACGGCATAGCCCTGAATTTTCCAATGCGCAGCTCTTTGCAAAAGAGAGATATTGGCAAGGAAAAGCTGTCTTGTACCTTTGCATTTTTCTCCCAAACGAAGGACACTAGAAAGAAAATTTTAAAGCCTCCTGTTAGGCCATCATCTACACGGCATAGCCCTGAATATTCCAATGCGCAGCTCTTTGCAAAAGAGCGATATTGGCAAGGAAAAGCTGTCTTGTACCTTTGCATTTTTCTCCCAAACGAAGGACACTAGAAAGAAAATTTTAAAGCCTCCTGTTAGGCCATCATCTACACGGCATAGCCCTGAATTTTCCAATGCGCAGCTCTTTGCAAAAGAGAGATATTGGCAAGGAAAAGCTGTCTTGTACCTTTGCATTTTTCTCCCAAACGAAGGACACTAGAAAGAAAATTTTAAAGCCTCCCGTTAGGCCATCATCTACACGGCATAGCCCTGAATTTTCCAATGCGCAGCTCTTTGCAAAAGAGAGATATTGGCAAGGAAAAGCTGTCTTGTACCTTTGCATTTTTCTCCCAAACGAAGGACACTAGAAAGAAAATTTTAAAGCCTCCTGTTAGGCCATCATCTACACGGCATAGCCCTGAATTTTCCAATGCGCAGCTCTTTGCAAAAGAGAGATATTGGCAAGGAAATGCTGTCTTGTACCATTGGATTTTTCTCCCAAACGAAGGACACTAGAATGAAAATTTTAAAGCCTCCTGTTAGTGCAATATCTACACTGTATAGCCCTGAATTTTCCAATGCGTAGCTCTTTGCAAAAGAGAGATATTGGCAAGGAAAAGCTGTCTTGTACCTTTGCATTTTTCTCGCAAACGAAGGACACTAGAAAGAAAATTTTAAAGCCTCCTGTTAGGCCATCATCTACACGGCATAGCCCTGAATTTTCCAATGCGCAGCTCTTTGCAAAAGAGAGATATTGGCAAGGAAAAGCTGTCTTGTACCTTTGCATTTTTCTCCCAAACGAAGGACACTAGAAAGAAAATTTTAAAGCCTCCTGTTAGGCCATCATCTACACGGCATAGTCCTGATTTTTCCAATGCGCAGTTCTTTGCAAAAGAGAGATATTGGCAAGGAAAAGCTGTCTTGTACCATTGGATTTTTCTCCCAAACGAAGGACACTAGAAAGAAAATTTTAAAGCCTCCTGTTAGGCCATCATCTACACGGCATAGCCCTGAATTTTCCAATGCGCAGCTCTTTGCAAAAGAGAGATATTGGCAAGGAAAAGCTGTCTTGTACCATTGGATTTTTCTCCCAAACGAAGGACACTAGAATGAAAATTTTAAAGCCTCCTGTTAGTGCTATATCTACACGGTATAGCCCTGAATTTTCCAATTCGTAGCTCTTTGCAAAAGAGAGATATTGGCAAGGAAAAGCTGTCTTGTACCTTTGCATTTTTCTCGCAAACGAAGGACACTAGAAAGAAAATTTTAAAGCCTCCTGTTAGGCCATCATCTACACGGCATAGCCCTGAATTTTCCAATGCGCAGCTCTTTGCAAAAGAGAGATATTGGCAAGGAAAAGCTGTCTTGTACCTTTGCATTTTTCTCTCAAACGAAGGACACTAGAAAGAAAATTTTAAAGCCTCCTGTTAGTGCTATATCTACACGGTATAGCCCTGAATTTTCCAATGCGTAGCTCTTTGCAAAAGAGAGATATTGGCAAGGAAAAGCTGTCTTGTACCTTTGCATTTTTCTCGCAAACGAAGGACACTAGAAAGAAAATTTTAAAGCCTCCTGTTAGGCCATCATCTACACGGCATAGCCCTGAATTTTCCAATGCGCAGCTATTTGCAAAAGAGAGATATTGGCAAGGAAAAGCTGTCTTGTACCTTTGCATTTTTCTCGCAAACGAAGGACAATAGAAAGAAAATTTTAAAGCCTCCTGTTAGGCCATCATCTACACGGCATAGCCCTGAATTTACCAATGCGCAGCTCTTTGCAAAAGAGAGATATTGGCAAGGAAAAGCTGTCTTGTACCTTTGCATTTTTCTCCCAAACGAAGGACACTAGAAAGAAAATTTTAAAGCCTCCTGTTAGGCCATCATCTACACGGCATAGCCCTGAATTTTCCAATGCGCAGCTCTTTGCAAAAGAGAGATATTGGCAAGGAAAAGCTGTCTTGTACCTTTGCATTTTTCTCCCAAACGAAGGACACTAGAAAGAAAATTTTAAAGCCTCCTGTTAGGCCATCATCTACACGGCATAGCCCTGAATTTTCAAATGCGCAGCTCTTTGCAAAAGAGAGATATTGGCAAGGAAAAGCTGTCTTGTACCTTTGCATTTTTCTCCCAAACGAAGGACACTAGAAAGAAAATTTTAAAGCCTCCTGTTAGGCCATCATCTACACGGCATAGTCCTGATTTTTCCAATGCGCAGCTCTTTGCAAAAGAGAGATATTGGCAAGGAAAAGCTGTCTTGTACCTTTGCATTTTTCTCCCAAACGAAGGACACTAGAAAGAAAATTTTAAAGCCTCCTGTTAGGCCATCATCTACACGGCATAGCCCTGAATTTTCCAATGCGCAGCTCTTTGCAAAAGAGAGATATTGGCAAGGAAAAGCTGTCTTGTACCATTGGATTTTTCTCCCAAACGAAGGACACTAGAATGAAAATTTTAAAGCCTCCTGTTAGTGCTATATCTACACGGTATAGCCCTGAATTTTCCAATTCGTAGCTCTTTGCAAAAGAGAGATATTGGCAAGGAAAAGCTGTCTTGTACCTTTGCATTTTTCTCGCAAACGAAGGACACTAGAAAGAAAATTTTAAAGCCTCCTGTTAGGCCATCATCTACACGGCATAGCCCTGAATTTTCCAATGCGCAGCTCTTTGCAAAAGAGAGATATTGGCAAGGAAAAGCTGTCTTGTACCTTTGCATTTTTCTCTCAAACGAAGGACACTAGAAAGAAAATTTTAAAGCCTCCTGTTAGGCCATCATCTACACGGCATAGCCCTGAATATTCCAATGCGCAGCTCTTTGCAAAAGAGCGATATTGGCAAGGAAAAGCTGTCTTGTACCTTTGCATTTTTCTCGCAAACGAAGGACACTAGAAATAAAATTTTAAAGCCTCCTGTTAGGCCATCATCTACACGGCATAGCCCTGAATTTTCCAATGCGCAGCTCTTTGCAAAAGAGAGATATTGGCAAGGAAAAGCTGTCTTGTACCTTTGCATTTTTCTCCCAAACGAAGGACACTAGAAAGAAAATTTTAAAGCCTCCTGTTAGGCCATCATCTACACGGCATAGTCCTGATTTTTCCAATGCGCAGCTCTTTGCAAAAGAGAGATATTGGCAAGGAAAAGCTGTCTTGTACCATTGGATTTTTCTCCCAAACGAAGGACACTAGAATGAAAATTTTAAAGCCTCCTGTTAGTGCTATATCTACACGGCATAGCCCTGAATTTTCCAATGCGCAGCTCTTTGCAAAAGAGAGATATTGGCAAGGAAAAGCTGTCTTGTACCTTTGCATTTTTCTCCCAAACGAAGGACACTAGAAAGAAAATTTTAAAGCCTCCTGTTAGGCCATCATCTACACGGCATAGCCCTGAATATTCCAATGCGCAGCTCTTTGCAAAAGAGCGATATTGGCAAGGAAAAGCTGTCTTGTACCTTTGCATTTTTCTCCCAAACGAAGGACACTAGAAAGAAAATTTTAAAGCCTCCTGTTAGGCCATCATCTACACGGCATAGCCCTGAATTTTCCAATGCGCAGCTCTTTGCAAAAGAGAGATATTGGCAAGGAAAAGCTGTCTTGTACCTTTGCATTTTTCTCCCAAACGAAGGACACTAGAAAGAAAATTTTAAAGCCTCCCGTTAGGCCATCATCTACAAGGCATAGCCCTGAATTTTCCAATGCGCAGCTCTTTGCAAAAGAGAGATATTGGCAAGGAAAAGCTGTCTTGTACCTTTGCATTTTTCTCCCAAACGAAGGACACTAGAATGAAAATTTTAAAGCCTCCTGTTAGTGCTATATCTACACGGTATAGCCCTGAATTTTCCAATTCGTAGCTCTTTGCAAAAGAGAGATATTGGCAAGGAAAAGCTGTCTTGTACCTTTGCATTTTTCTCGCAAACGAAGGACACTAGAAAGAAAATTTTAAAGCCTCCTGTTAGGCCATCATCTACACGGCATAGCCCTGAATTTTCCAATGCGCAGCTCTTTGCAAAAGAGAGATATTGGCAAGGAAAAGCTGTCTTGTACCATTGGATTTTTCTCCCAAACGAAGGACACTAGAAAGAAAATTTTAAAGCCTCCCGTTAGGCCATCATCTACACGGTATAGCCCTGAATTTTCCAATGCGTAGCTCTTTGCAAAAGAGAGATATTGGCAAGGAAAAGCTGTCTTGTACCTTTGCATTTTTCTCGCAAACGAAGGACACTAGAAAGATAATTTTAAAGCCTCCTGTTAGGCCATCATCTACACGGCATAGCCCTGAATTTTCCAATGCGCAGCTCTTTGCAAAAGAGAGATATTGGCAAGGAAAAGCTGTCTTGTACCTTTGCATTTTTCTCCCAAACGAAGGACACTAGAAAGAAAATTTTAAAGCCTCCTGTTAGGCCATCATCTACACGGCATAGCCCTGAATTTTCCAATGCGCAGCTCTTTGCAAAAGAGAGATATTGGCAAGGAAAAGCTGTCTTGTACCTTTGCATTTTTCTCCCAAACGAAGGACACTAGAAAGAAAATGTTAAAGCCTCCCGTTAGGCCATCATCTACACGGCATAGCCCTGAATTTTCCAATGCGCAGCTCTTTGCAAAAGAGAGATATTGGCAAGGAAAAGCTGTCTTGTACCTTTGCATTTTTCTCCCAAACGAAGGACACTAGAAAGAAAATTTTAAAGCCTCCTGTTAGGCCATCATCTACACGGCATCGCCCTGAATTTTCCAATGCGCAGCTCTTTGCAAAAGAGAGATATTGGCAAGGAAAAGCTGTCTTGTACCTTTGCATTTTTCTCCCAAACGAAGGACACTAGAAAGAAAATTTTAAAGCCTCCTGTTAGGCCATCATCTACACGGCATAGCCCTGAATTTTCCAATGCGCAGCTCTTTGCAAAAGAGAGATATTGGCAAGGAAAAGCTGTCTTGTACCTTTGCATTTTTCTCCCAAACGAAGGACACTAGAAAGAAAATTTTAAAGCCTCCTGTTAGGCCATCATCTACACGGCATAGCCCTGAATTTTCAAATGCGCAGCTCTTTGCAAAAGAGAGATATTGGCAAGGAAAAGCTGTCTTGTACCATTGAATTTTTCTCCCAAACGAAGGACACTAGAATGAAAATTTTAAAGCCTCCTGTTAGTGCTATATCTTCACGGTATAGCCCTGAATTTTCCAATGCGTAGCTCTTTGCAAAAGAGAGATATTGGCAAGGAAAAGCTGTCTTGTACCTTTGCATTTTTCTCGCAAACGAAGGACACTAGAAAGAAAATTTTAAAGCCTCCTGTTAGGCCATCATCTACACGGCATAGCCCTGAATTTTCCAATGCGCAGCTCTTTGCAAAAGAGAGATATTGGCAAGGAAAAGCTGTCTTGTACCTTTGCATTTTTCTCCCAAACGAAGGACACTAGAAAGAAAATTTTAAAGCCTCCTGTTAGGCCATCATCTACACGGCATAGCCCTGAATTTTCCAATGCGCAGCTCTTTGCAAAAGAGAGATATTGGCAAGGAAAAGCTGTCTTGTACCTTTGCATTTTTCTCCCAAACGAAGGACACTAGAAAGAAAATTTTAAAGCCTCCTGTTAGGCCATCATCTACACGGCATAGCCCTGAATTTTCCAATGCGCAGCTCTTTGCAAAAGAGAGATATTGGCAAGGAAAAGCTGTCTTGTACCTTTGCATTTTTCTCTCAAACGAAGGACACTACAAAGAAAATTTTAAAGCCTCCTGTTAGGCCATCATCTACACGGCATAGCCCTGAATTTTCCAATGCGCAGCTCTTTGCAAAAGAGAGATATTGGCAAGGAAAAGCTGTCTTGTACCTTTGCATTTTTCTCCCAAACGAAGGACACTAGAAAGAAAATTTTAAAGCCTCCTGTTAGGCCATCATCTACACGGCATAGCCCTGAATTTTCCAATGCGCAGTTCTTTGCAAAAAAGAGATATTGGCAAGGAAAAGCTGTCTTGTACCTTTGCATTTTTCTCCCAAACGAAGGACACTAGAAAGAAAATTTTAAAGCCTCCTGTTAGGCCATCATCTACACGGCATAGCCCTGAATTTTCCAATGCGCAGCTCTTTGCAAAAGAGAGATATTGGCAAGGAAAAGCTGTCTTGTACCTTTGCATTTTTCTCCCAAACGAAGGACACTAGAAAGAAAATTTTAAAGCCTTCTGTTAGGCCATCATCTACACGGCATAGCCCTGAATTTTCCAATGCGCAGCTCTTTGCAAAAGAGAGATATTGGCAAGGAAAAGCTGTCTTGTACCATTGGATTTTTCTCCCAAACGAAGGACACTAGAATGAAAATTTTAAAGCCTCCTGTTAGTGCTATATCTACACGGTATAGCCCTGAATTTTCCAATGCGTAGCTCTTTGCAAAAGAGAGATATTGGCAAGGAAAAGCTGTCTTGTACCTTTGCATTTTTCTCGCAAACGAAGGACACTAGAAAGAAAATTTTAAAGCCTCCTGTTAGGCCATCATCTACACGGCATAGCCCTGAATTTTCCAATGCGCAGCTCTTTGCAAAAGAGAGATATTGGCAAGGAAAAGCTGTCTTGTACCTTTGCATTTTTCTCGCAAACGAAGGACACTAGAAAGAAAATTTTAAAGCCTCCTGTTAGGCCATCATCTACACGGCATAGCCCTGAATTTTCCAATAAGCAGCTCTTTGCAAAAGAGAGATATTGGCAAGGAAAAGCTGTCTTGTACCATTGGATTTTTCTCCCAAACGAAGGACACTAGAATGAAAATTTTAAAGCCTCCTGTTAGTGCTATATCTACACGGTATAGCCCTGAATTTTCCAATGCGTAGCTCTTTGCAAAAGAGAGATATTGGCAAGGAAAAGCTGTCTTGTACCTTTGCATTTTTCTCGCAAACGAAGGACACTAGAAAGATAATTTTAAAGCCTCCTGTTAGGCCATCATCTACACGGCATAGCCCTGAATTTTCCAATGCGCAGCTCTTTGCAAAAGAGAGATATTGGCAAGGAAAAGCTGTCTTGTACCTTTGCATTTTTCTCCCAAACGAAGGACACTAGAAAGAAAATTTTAAAGCCTCCTGTTAGGCCATCATCTACACGGCATAGCCCTGAATTTTCCAATGCGCAGCTCTTTGCAAAAGAGAGATATTGGCAAGGAAAAGCTTTCTTGTACCTTTGCATTTTTCTCCCAAACGAAGGACACTAGAAAGAAAATTTTAAAGCCTCCCGTTAGGCCATCATCTACACGGCATAGCCCTGAATTTTCCAATGCGCAGCTCTTTGCAAAAGAGAGATATTGGCAAGGAAAAGCTGTCTTGTACCTTTGCATTTTTCTCCCAAACGAAGGACACTAGAAAGAAAATTTTAAAGCCTCCTTGTTAGGCCATCATCTACACGGCATAGCCCTGAATTTTCCAATGCGCAGCTCTTTGCAAAAGAGAGATATTGGCAAGGAAAAGCTGTCTTGTACCTTTGCATTTTTCTCCCAAACGAAGGACACTAGAAAGAAAATTTTAAAGCCTCCTGTTAGGCCATCATCTACACGGCATAGCCCTGAATATTCCAATGCGCAGCTCTTTGCAAAAGAGCGATATTGGCAAGGAAAAGCTGTCTTGTACCTTTGCATTTTTCTCCCAAACGAAGGACACTAGAAAGAAAATTTTAAAGCCTCCTGTTAGGCCATCATCTACACGGCATAGCCCTGAATTTTCCAATGCGCAGCTCTTTGCAAAAGAGAGATATTGGCAAGGAAAAGCTGTCTTGTACCTTTGCATTTTTCTCCCAAACGAAGGACACTAAAAAGAAAATTTTAAAGCCTCCCGTTAGGCCATCATCTACACGGCATAGCCCTGAATTTTCCAATGCGCAGCTCTTTGCAAAAGAGAGATATTGGCAAGGAAAAGCTGTCTTGTACCTTTGCATTTTTCTCCCAAACGAAGGACACTAGAAAGAAAATTTTAAAGCCTCCTGTTAGGCCATCATCTACACGGCATAGCCCTGAATTTTCCAATGCGCAGCTCTTTGCAAAAGAGAGATATTGGCAAGGAAAAGCTGTCTTGTACCATTGGATTTTTCTCCCAAACGAAGGACACTAGAATGAAAATTTTAAAGCCTCCTGTTAGTGCAATATCTACACTGTATAGCCCTGAATTTTCCAATGCGTAGCTCTTTGCAAAAGAGAGATATTGGCAAGGAAAAGCTGTCTTGTACCTTTGCATTTTTCTCGCAAACGAAGGACACTAGAAAGAAAATTTTAAAGCCTCCTGTTAGGCCATCATCTACACGGCATAGCCCTGAATTTTCCAATGCGCAGCTCTTTGCAAAAGAGAGATATTGGCAAGGAAAAGCTGTCTTGTACCTTTGCATTTTTCTCCCAAACGAAGGACACTAGAAAGAAAATTTTAAAGCCTCCTGTTAGGCCATCATCTACACGGCATAGTCCTGATTTTTCCAATGCGCAGCTCTTTGCAAAAGAGAGATATTGGCAAGGAAAAGCTGTCTTGTACCTTTGCATTTTTCTCCCAAACGAAGGACACTAGAAAGAAAATTTTAAAGCCTCCTGTTAGGCCATCATCTACACGGCATAGCCCTGAATTTTCCAATGCGCAGCTCTTTGCAAAAGAGAGATATTGGCAAGGAAAAGCTGTCTTGTACCATTGGATTTTTCTCCCAAACGAAGGACACTAGAATGAAAATTTTAAAGCCTCCTGTTAGTGCTATATCTACACGGTATAGCCCTGAATTTTCCAATTCGTAGCTCTTTGCAAAAGAGAGATATTGGCAAGGAAAAGCTGTCTTGTACCTTTGCATTTTTCTCGCAAACGAAGGACACTAGAAAGAAAATTTTAAAGCCTCCTGTTAGGCCATCATCTACACGGCATAGCCCTGAATTTTCCAATGCGCAGCTCTTTGCAAAAGAGAGATATTGGCAAGGAAAACCTGTCTTGTACCTTTGCATTTTTCTCCCAAACGAAGGACACTAGAAAGAAAATTTTAAAGCCTCCTGTTAGGCCATCATCTACACGGCATAGCCCTGAATTTTCCAATGCGCAGCTCTTTGCAAAAGAGAGATATTGGCAAGGAAAAGCTGTCTTGTACCTTTGCATTTTTCTCCCAAACGAAGGACACTAGAAAGAAAATTTTAAAGCCTCCCGTTAGGCCATCATCTACACGGCATAGCCCTAAATTTTCCAATGCGCAGCTCTTTGCAAAAGAGAGATATTGGCAAGGAAAACCTGTCTTGTACCTTTGCATTTTTCTCCCAAACGAAGGACACTAGAAAGAAAATTTTAAAGCCTCCTGTTAGGCCATCATCTACACGGCATAGCCCTGAATTTTCCAATGCGCAGCTCTTTGCAAAAGAGAGATATTGGCAAGGAAAAGCTGTCTTGTACCATTGGATTTTTCTCCCAAACGAAGGACACTAGAATGAAAATTTTAAAGCCTCCTGTTAGTGCTATATCTACACGGTATAGCCCTGAATTTTCCAATGCGTAGCTCTTTGCAAAAGAGAGATATTGGCAAGGAAAAGCTGTCTTGTACCTTTGCATTTTTCTCGCAAACGAAGGACACTAGAAAGATAATTTTAAAGCCTCCTGTTAGGCCATCATCTACACGGCATAGCCCTGAATTTTCCAATGCGCAGCTCTTTGCAAAAGAGAGATATTGGCAAGGAAAAGCTGTCTTGTACCTTTGCATTTTTCTCCCAAACGAAGGACACTAGAAAGAAAATTTTAAAGCCTCCTGTTAGGCCATCATCTACACGGCATAGCCCTGAATTTTCCAATGCGCAGCTCTTTGCAAAAGAGAGATATTGGCAAGGAAAAGCTGTCTTGTACCTTTGCATTTTTCTCCCAAACGAAGGACACTAGAAAGAAAATGTTAAAGCCTCCCGTTAGGCCATCATCTACACGGCATAGCCCTGAATTTTCCAATGCGCAGCTCTTTGCAAAAGAGAGATATTGGCAAGGAAAAGCTGTCTTGTACCTTTGCATTTTTCTCCCAAACGAAGGACACTAGAAAGAAAATTTTAAAGCCTCCCGTTAGGCCATCATCTACACGGCATAGCCCTGAATTTTCCAATGCGCAGCTCTTTGCAAAAGAGAGATATTGGCAAGGAAAAGCTGTCTTGTACCTTTGCATTTTTCTCCCAAACGAAGGACACTAGAAAGAAAATTTTAAAGCCTCCTGTTAGGCCATCATCTACACGGCATAGCCCTGAATTTTCCAATGCGCAGCTCTTTGCAAAAGAGAGATATTGGCAAGGAAAAGCTGTCTTGTACCATTGGATTTTTCTCCCAAACGAAGGACACTAGAATGAAAATTTTAAAGCCTCCTGTTAGTGCAATATCTACACTGTATAGCCCTGAATTTTCCAATGCGTAGCTCTTTGCAAAAGAGAGATATTGGCAAGGAAAAGCTGTCTTGTACCTTTGCATTTTTCTCGCAAACGAAGGACACTAGAAAGAAAATTTTAAAGCCTCCTGTTAGGCCATCATCTACACGGCATAGCCCTGAATTTTCCAATGCGCAGCTCTTTGCAAAAGAGAGATATTGGCAAGGAAAAGCTGTCTTGTACCTTTGCATTTTTCTCCCAAACGAAGGACACTAGAAAGAAAATTTTAAAGCCTCCTGTTAGGCCATCATCTACACGGCATAGTCCTGATTTTTCCAATGCGCAGCTCTTTGCAAAAGAGAGATATTGGCAAGGAAAAGCTGTCTTGTACCTTTGCATTTTTCTCCCAAACGAAGGACACTAGAAAGAAAATTTTAAAGCCTCCTGTTAGGCCATCATCTACACGGCATAGCCCTGAATTTTCCAATGCGCAGCTCTTTGCAAAAGAGAGATATTGGCAAGGAAAAGCTGTCTTGTACCATTGGATTTTTCTCCCAAACGAAGGACACTAGAATGAAAATTTTAAAGCCTCCTGTTAGTGCTATATCTACACGGTATAGCCCTGAATTTTCCAATTCGTAGCTCTTTGCAAAAGAGAGATATTGGCAAGGAAAAGCTGTCTTGTACCTTTGCATTTTTCTCGCAAACGAAGGACACTAGAAAGAAAATTTTAAAGCCTCCTGTTAGGCCATCATCTACACGGCATAGCCCTGAATTTTCCAATAAGCAGCTCTTTGCAAAAGAGAGATATTGGCAAGGAAAAGCTGTCTTGTACCTTTGCATTTTTCTCCCAAACGAAGGACACTAGAAAGAAAATTTTAAAGCCTCCTGTTAGGCCATCATCTACACGGCATAGCCCTGAATTTTCCAATGCGCAGCTCTTTGCAAAAGAGAGATATTGGCAAGGAAAAGCTGTCTTGTACCTTTGCATTTTTCTCCCAAACGAAGGACACTAGAAAGAAAATTTTAAAGCCTCCCGTTAGGCCATCATCTACACGGCATAGCCCTGAATTTTCCAATGCGCAGCTCTTTGCAAAAGAGAGATATTGGCAAGGAAAAGCTGTCTTGTACCTTTGCATTTTTCTCCCAAACGAAGGACACTAGAAAGAAAATTTTAAAGCCTCCTGTTAGGCCATCATCTACACGGCATAGCCCTGAATTTTCCAATGCGCAGCTCTTTGCAAAAGAGAGATATTGGCAAGGAAAAGCTGTCTTGTACCTTTGCATTTTTCTCCCAAACGAAGGACACTAGAAAGAAAATTTTAAAGCCTCCTGTTAGGCCATCATCTACACGGCATAGCCCTGAATATTCCAATGCGCAGCTCTTTGCAAAAGAGAGATATTGGCAAGGAAAAGCTGTCTTGTACCTTTGCATTTTTCTCCCAAACGAAGGACACTAGAAAGAAAATTTTAAAGCCTCCCGTTAGGCCATCATCTACACGGCATAGCCCTGAATTTTCCAATGCGCAGCTCTTTGCAAAAGAGAGATATTGGCAAGGAAAAGCTGTCTTGTACCTTTGCATTTTTCTCCCAAACGAAGGACACTAGAAAGAAAATTTTAAAGCCTCCTGTTAGGCCATCATCTACACGGCATAGCCCTGAATTTTCCAATGCGCAGCTCTTTGCAAAAGAGAGATATTGGCAAGAAAAAGCTGTCTTGTACCATTGGATTTTTCTCCCAAACGAAGGACACTAGAATGAAAATTTTAAAGCCTCCTGTTAGTGCAATATCTACACTGTATAGCCCTGAATTTTCCAATGCGTAGCTCTTTGCAAAAGAGAGATATTGGCAAGGAAAAGCTGTCTTGTACCTTTGCATTTTTCTCGCAAACGAAGGACACTAGAAAGAAAATTTTAAAGCCTCCTGTTAGGCCATCATCTACACGGCATAGCCCTGAATTTTCCAATGCGCAGCTCTTTGCAAAAGAGAGATATTGGCAAGGAAAAGCTGTCTTGTACCTTTGCATTTTTCTCCCAAACGAAGGACACTAGAAAGAAAATTTTAAAGCCTCCTGTTAGGCCATCATCTACACGGCATAGTCCTGATTTTTCCAATGCGCAGCTCTTTGCAAAAGAGAGATATTGGCAAGGAAAAGCTGTCTTGTACCTTTGCATTTTTCTCCCAAACGAAGGACACTAGAAAGAAAATTTTAAAGCCTCCTGTTAGGCCATCATCTACACGGCATAGCCCTGAATTTTCCAATGCGCAGCTCTTTGCAAAAGAGAGATATTGGCAAGGAAAAGCTGTCTTGTACCATTGGATTTTTCTCCCAAACGAAGGACACTAGAATGAAAATTTTAAAGCCTCCTGTTAGTGCTATATCTACACGGTATAGCCCTGAATTTTCCAATTCGTAGCTCTTTGCAAAAGAGAGATATTGGCAAGGAAAAGCTGTCTTGTACCTTTGCATTTTTCTCGCAAACGAAGGACACTAGAAAGAAAATTTTAAAGCCTCCTGTTAGGCCATCATCTACACGGCATAGCCCTGAATTTTCCAATGCGCAGCTCTTTGCAAAAGAGAGATATTGGCAAGGAAAAGCTGTCTTGTACCTTTGCATTTTTCTCCCAAACGAAGGACACTAGAAAGAAAATTTTAAAGCCTCCTGTTAGGCCATCATCTACACGGCATAGCCCTGAATTTTCCAATGCGCAGCTCTTTGCAAAAGAGAGATATTGGCAAGGAAAAGCTGTCTTGTACCTTTGCATTTTTCTCCCAAACGAAGGACACTAGAAAGAAAATTTTAAAGCCTCCCGTTAGGCCATCATCTACACGGCATAGCCCTGAATTTTCCAATGCGCAGCTCTTTGCAAAAGAGAGATATTGGCAAGGAAAAGCTGTCTTGTACCTTTGCATTTTTCTCCCAAACGAAGGACACTAGAAAGAAAATTTTAAAGCCTCCTGTTAGGCCATCATCTACACGGCATAGCCCTGAATTTTCCAATGCGCAGCTCTTTGCAAAAGAGAGATATTGGCAAGGAAAAGCTGTCTTGTACCATTGGATTTTTCTCCCAAACGAAGGACACTAGAATGAAAATTTTAAAGCCTCCTGTTAGTGCAATATCTACACTGTATAGCCCTGAATTTTCCAATGCGTAGCTCTTTGCAAAAGAGAGATATTGGCAAGGAAAAGCTGTCTTGTACCTTTGCATTTTTCTCGCAAACGAAGGACACTAGAAAGAAAATTTTAAAGCCTCCTGTTAGGCCATCATCTACACGGCATAGCCCTGAATTTTCCAATGCGCAGCTCTTTGCAAAAGAGAGATATTGGCAAGGAAAAGCTGTCTTGTACCTTTGCATTTTTCTCCCAAACGAAGGACACTAGAAAGAAAATTTTAAAGCCTCCTGTTAGGCCATCATCTACACGGCATAGTCCTGATTTTTCCAATGCGCAGCTCTTTGCAAAAGAGAGATATTGGCAAGGAAAAGCTGTCTTGTACCTTTGCATTTTTCTCCCAAACGAAGGACACTAGAAAGAAAATTTTAAAGCCTCCTGTTAGGCCATCATCTACACGGCATAGCCCTGAATTTTCCAATGCGCAGCTCTTTGCAAAAGAGAGATATTGGCAAGGAAAAGCTGTCTTGTACCATTGGATTTTTCTCCCAAACGAAGGACACTAGAATGAAAATTTTAAAGCCTCCTGTTAGTGCTATATCTACACGGTATAGCCCTGAATTTTCCAATTCGTAGCTCTTTGCAAAAGAGAGATATTGGCAAGGAAAAGCTGTCTTGTACCTTTGCATTTTTCTCGCAAACGAAGGACACTAGAAAGAAAATTTTAAAGCCTCCTGTTAGGCCATCATCTACACGGCATAGCCCTGAATTTTCCAATAAGCAGCTCTTTGCAAAAGAGAGATATTGGCAAGGAAAAGCTGTCTTGTACCTTTGCATTTTTCTCCCAAACGAAGGACACTAGAAAGAAAATTTTAAAGCCTCCTGTTAGGCCATCATCTACACGGCATAGCCCTGAATTTTCCAATGCGCAGCTCTTTGCAAAAGAGAGATATTGGCAAGGAAAAGCTGTCTTGTACCTTTGCATTTTTCTCCCAAACGAAGGACACTAGAAAGAAAATTTTAAAGCCTCCCGTTAGGCCATCATCTACACGGCATAGCCCTGAATTTTCCAATGCGCAGCTCTTTGCAAAAGAGAGATATTGGCAAGGAAAAGCTGTCTTGTACCTTTGCATTTTTCTCCCAAACGAAGGACACTAGAAAGAAAATTTTAAAGCCTCCTGTTAGGCCATCATCTACACGGCATAGCCCTGAATTTTCCAATGCGCAGCTCTTTGCAAAAGAGAGATATTGGCAAGGAAAAGCTGTCTTGTACCTTTGCATTTTTCTCCCAAACGAAGGACACTAGAAAGAAAATTTTAAAGCCTCCTGTTAGGCCATCATCTACACGGCATAGCCCTGAATATTCCAATGCGCAGCTCTTTGCAAAAGAGCGATATTGGCAAGGAAAAGCTGTCTTGTACCTTTGCATTTTTCTCCCAAACGAAGGACACTAGAAAGAAAATTTTAAAGCCTCCTGTTAGGCCATCATCTACACGGCATAGCCCTGAATTTTCCAATGCGCAGCTCTTTGCAAAAGAGAGATATTGGCAAGGAAAAGCTGTCTTGTACCTTTGCATTTTTCTCCCAAACGAAGGACACTAGAAAGAAAATTTTAAAGCCTCCCGTTAGGCCATCATCTACACGGCATAGCCCTGAATTTTCCAATGCGCAGCTCTTTGCAAAAGAGAGATATTGGCAAGGAAAAGCTGTCTTGTACCTTTGCATTTTTCTCCCAAACGAAGGACACTAGAAAGAAAATTTTAAAGCCTCCTGTTAGGCCATCATCTACACGGCATAGCCCTGAATTTTCCAATGCGCAGCTCTTTGCAAAAGAGAGATATTGGCAAGGAAAAGCTGTCTTTTACCATTGGATTTTTCTCCCAAACGAAGGACACTAGAATGAAAATTTTAAAGCCTCCTGTTAGTGCAATATCTACACTGTATAGCCCTGAATTTTCCAATGCGTAGCTCTTTGCAAAAGAGAGATATTGGCAAGGAAAAGCTGTCTTGTACCTTTGCATTTTTCTCGCAAACGAAGGACACTAGAAAGAAAATTTTAAAGCCTCCTGTTAGGCCATCATCTACACGGCATAGCCCTGAATTTTCCAATGCGCAGCTCTTTGCAAAAGAGAGATATTGGCAAGGAAAAGCTGTCTTGTACCTTTGCATTTTTCTCCCAAACGAAGGACACTAGAAAGAAAATTTTAAAGCCTCCTGTTAGGCCATCATCTACACGGCATAGTCCTGATTTTTCCAATGCGCAGCTCTTTGCAAAAGAGAGATATTGGCAAGGAAAAGCTGTCTTGTACCTTTGCATTTTTCTCCCAAACGAAGGACACTAGAAAGAAAATTTTAAAGCCTCCTGTTAGGCCATCATCTACACGGCATAGCCCTGAATTTTCCAATGCGCAGCTCTTTGCAAAAGAGAGATATTGGCAAGGAAAAGCTGTCTTGTACCATTGGATTTTTCTCCCAAACGAAGGACACTAGAATGAAAATTTTAAAGCCTCCTGTTAGTGCTATATCTACACGGTATAGCCCTGAATTTTCCAATTCGTAGCTCTTTGCAAAAGAGAGATATTGGCAAGGAAAAGCTGTCTTGTACCTTTGCATTTTTCTCGCAAACGAAGGACACTAGAAAGAAAATTTTAAAGCCTCCTGTTAGGCCATCATCTACACGGCATAGCCCTGAATTTTCCAATGCGCAGCTCTTTGCAAAAGAGAGATATTGGCAAGGAAAAGCTGTCTTGTACCTTTGCATTTTTCTCCCAAACGAAGGACACTAGAAAGAAAATTTTAAAGCCTCCTGTTAGGCCATCATCTACACGGCATAGCCCTGAATTTTCCAATGCGCAGCTCTTTGCAAAAGAGAGATATTGGCAAGGAAAAGCTGTCTTGTACCTTTGCATTTTTCTCCCAAACGAAGGACACTAGAAAGAAAATTTTAAAGCCTCCCGTTAGGCCATCATCTACACGGCATAGCCCTGAATTTTCCAATGCGCAGCTCTTTGCAAAAGAGAGATATTGGCAAGGAAAAGCTGTCTTGTACCTTTGCATTTTTCTCCCAAACGAAGGACACTAGAAAGAAAATTTTAAAGCCTCCTGTTAGGCCATCATCTACACGGCATAGCCCTGAATATTCCAATGCGCAGCTCTTTGCAAAAGAGCGATATTGGCAAGGAAAAGCTGTCTTGTACCTTTGCATTTTTCTCCCAAACGAAGGACACTAGAAAGAAAATTTTAAAGCCTCCTGTTAGGCCATCATCTACACGGCATAGCCCTGAATTTTCCAATGCGCAGCTCTTTGCAAAAGAGAGATATTGGCAAGGAAAAGCTGTCTTGTACCTTTGCATTTTTCTCCCAAACGAAGGACACTAGAAAGAAAATTTTAAAGCCTCCCGTTAGGCCATCATCTACACGGCATAGCCCTGAATTTTCCAATGCGCAGCTCTTTGCAAAAGAGAGATATTGGCAAGGAAAAGCTGTCTTGTACCTTTGCATTTTTCTCCCAAACGAAGGACACTAGAAAGAAAATTTTAAAGCCTCCTGTTAGGCCATCATCTACACGGCATAGCCCTGAATTTTCCAATGCGCAGCTCTTTGCAAAAGAGAGATATTGGCAAGGAAATGCTGTCTTGTACCATTGGATTTTTCTCCCAAACGAAGGACACTAGAATGAAAATTTTAAAGCCTCCTGTTAGTGCAATATCTACACTGTATAGCCCTGAATTTTCCAATGCGTAGCTCTTTGCAAAAGAGAGATATTGGCAAGGAAAAGCTGTCTTGTACCTTTGCATTTTTCTCGCAAACGAAGGACACTAGAAAGAAAATTTTAAAGCCTCCTGTTAGGCCATCATCTACACGGCATAGCCCTGAATTTTCCAATGCGCAGCTCTTTGCAAAAGAGAGATATTGGCAAGGAAAAGCTGTCTTGTACCTTTGCATTTTTCTCCCAAACGAAGGACACTAGAAAGAAAATTTTAAAGCCTCCTGTTAGGCCATCATCTACACGGCATAGTCCTGATTTTTCCAATGCGCAGCTCTTTGCAAAAGAGAGATATTGGCAAGGAAAAGCTGTCTTGTACCATTGGATTTTTCTCCCAAACGAAGGACACTAGAATGAAAATTTTAAAGCCTCCTGTTAGTGCTATATCTACACGGCATAGCCCTGAATTTTCCAATGCGCAGCTCTTTGCAAAAGAGAGATATTGGCAAGGAAAAGCTGTCTTGTACCTTTGCATTTTTCTCCCAAACGAAGGACACTAGAAAGAAAATTTTAAAGCCTCCTGTTAGGCCATCATCTACACGGCATAGCCCTGAATATTCCAATGCGCAGCTCTTTGCAAAAGAGCGATATTGGCAAGGAAAAGCTGTCTTGTACCTTTGCATTTTTCTCCCAAACGAAGGACACTAGAAAGAAAATTTTAAAGCCTCCTGTTAGGCCATCATCTACACGGCATAGCCCTGAATTTTCCAATGCGCAGCTCTTTGCAAAAGAGAGATATTGGCAAGGAAAAGCTGTCTTGTACCTTTGCATTTTTCTCCCAAACGAAGGACACTAGAAAGAAAATTTTAAAGCCTCCCGTTAGGCCATCATCTACACGGCATAGCCCTGAATTTTCCAATGCGCAGCTCTTTGCAAAAGAGAGATATTGGCAAGGAAAAGCTGTCTTGTACCTTTGCATTTTTCTCCCAAACGAAGGACACTAGAAAGAAAATTTTAAAGCCTCCTGTTAGGCCATCATCTACACGGCATAGCCCTGAATTTTCCAATGCGCAGCTCTTTGCAAAAGAGAGATATTGGCAAGGAAATGCTGTCTTGTACCATTGGATTTTTCTCCCAAACGAAGGACACTAGAATGAAAATTTTAAAGCCTCCTGTTAGTGCAATATCTACACTGTATAGCCCTGAATTTTCCAATGCGTAGCTCTTTGCAAAAGAGAGATATTGGCAAGGAAAAGCTGTCTTGTACCTTTGCATTTTTCTCGCAAACGAAGGACACTAGAAAGAAAATTTTAAAGCCTCCTGTTAGGCCATCATCTACACGGCATAGCCCTGAATTTTCCAATGCGCAGCTCTTTGCAAAAGAGAGATATTGGCAAGGAAAAGCTGTCTTGTACCTTTGCATTTTTCTCCCAAACGAAGGACACTAGAAAGAAAATTTTAAAGCCTCCTGTTAGGCCATCATCTACACGGCATAGTCCTGATTTTTCCAATGCGCAGCTCTTTGCAAAAGAGAGATATTGGCAAGGAAAAGCTGTCTTGTACCATTGGATTTTTCTCCCAAACGAAGGACACTAGAAAGAAAATTTTAAAGCCTCCTGTTAGGCCATCATCTACACGGCATAGCCCTGAATTTTCCAATGCGCAGCTCTTTGCAAAAGAGAGATATTGGCAAGGAAAAGCTGTCTTGTACCATTGGATTTTTCTCCCAAACGAAGGACACTAGAATGAAAATTTTAAAGCCTCCTGTTAGTGCTATATCTACACGGTATAGCCCTGAATTTTCCAATTCGTAGCTCTTTGCAAAAGAGAGATATTGGCAAGGAAAAGCTGTCTTGTACCTTTGCATTTTTCTCGCAAACGAAGGACACTAGAAAGAAAATTTTAAAGCCTCCTGTTAGGCCATCATCTACACGGCATAGCCCTGAATTTTCCAATGCGCAGCTCTTTGCAAAAGAGAGATATTGGCAAGGAAAAGCTGTCTTGTACCTTTGCATTTTTCTCTCAAACGAAGGACACTAGAAAGAAAATTTTAAAGCCTCCTGTTAGTGCTATATCTACACGGTATAGCCCTGAATTTTCCAATGCGTAGCTCTTTGCAAAAGAGAGATATTGGCAAGGAAAAGCTGTCTTGTACCTTTGCATTTTTCTCGCAAACGAAGGACACTAGAAAGAAAATTTTAAAGCCTCCTGTTAGGCCATCATCTACACGGCATAGCCCTGAATTTTCCAATGCGCAGCTATTTGCAAAAGAGAGATATTGGCAAGGAAAAGCTGTCTTGTACCTTTGCATTTTTCTCGCAAACGAAGGACAATAGAAAGAAAATTTTAAAGCCTCCTGTTAGGCCATCATCTACACGGCATAGCCCTGAATTTACCAATGCGCAGCTCTTTGCAAAAGAGAGATATTGGCAAGGAAAAGCTGTCTTGTACTTTTGCATTTTTCTCCCAAACGAAGGACACTAGAAAGAAAATTTTAAAGCCTCCTGTTAGGCCATCATCTACACGGCATAGCCCTGAATTTTCCAATGCGCAGCTCTTTGCAAAAGAGAGATATTGGCAAGGAAAAGCTGTCTTGTACCTTTGCATTTTTCTCCCAAACGAAGGACACTAGAAAGAAAATTTTAAAGCCTCCTGTTAGGCCATCATCTACACGGCATAGCCCTGAATTTTCAAATGCGCAGCTCTTTGCAAAAGAGAGATATTGGCAAGGAAAAGCTGTCTTGTACCTTTGCATTTTTCTCCCAAACGAAGGACACTAGAAAGAAAATTTTAAAGCCTCCTGTTAGGCCATCATCTACACGGCATAGTCCTGATTTTTCCAATGCGCAGCTCTTTGCAAAAGAGAGATATTGGCAAGGAAAAGCTGTCTTGTACCTTTGCATTTTTCTCCCAAACGAAGGACACTAGAAAGAAAATTTTAAAGCCTCCTGTTAGGCCATCATCTACACGGCATAGCCCTGAATTTTCCAATGCGCAGCTCTTTGCAAAAGAGAGATATTGGCAAGGAAAAGCTGTCTTGTACCATTGGATTTTTCTCCCAAACGAAGGACACTAGAATGAAAATTTTAAAGCCTCCTGTTTTGCAAAGAGCTACGAATTGGAAAATTCGGTATAGCCCTGAATTTTCCAATTCGTAGCTCTTTGCAAAAGAGAGATATTGGCAAGGAAAAGCTGTCTTGTACCTTTGCATTTTTCTCGCAAACGAAGGACACTAGAAAGAAAATTTTAAAGCCTCCTGTTAGGCCATCATCTACACGGCATAGCCCTGAATTTTCCAATGCGCAGCTCTTTGCAAAAGAGAGATATTGGCAAGGAAAAGCTGTCTTGTACCTTTGCATTTTTCTCTCAAACGAAGGACACTAGAAAGAAAATTTTAAAGCCTCCTGTTAGGCCATCATCTACACGGCATAGCCCTGAATATTCCAATGCGCAGCTCTTTGCAAAAGAGCGATATTGGCAAGGAAAAGCTGTCTTGTACCTTTGCATTTTTCTCGCAAACGAAGGACACTAGAAAGAAAATTTTAAAGCCTCCTGTTAGGCCATCATCTACACGGCATAGCCCTGAATTTTCCAATGCGCAGCTCTTTGCAAAAGAGAGATATTGGCAAGGAAAAGCTGTCTTGTACCTTTGCATTTTTCTCCCAAACGAAGGACACTAGAAAGAAAATTTTAAAGCCTCCTGTTAGGCCATCATCTACACGGCATAGTCCTGATTTTTCCAATGCGCAGCTCTTTGCAAAAGAGAGATATTGGCAAGGAAAAGCTGTCTTGTACCATTGGATTTTTCTCCCAAACGAAGGACACTAGAATGAAAATTTTAAAGCCTCCTGTTAGTGCTATATCTACACGGCATAGCCCTGAATTTTCCAATGCGCAGCTCTTTGCAAAAGAGAGATATTGGCAAGGAAAAGCTGTCTTGTACCTTTGCATTTTTCTCCCAAACGAAGGACACTAGAAAGAAAATTTTAAAGCCTCCTGTTAGGCCATCATCTACACGGCATAGCCCTGAATATTCCAATGCGCAGCTCTTTGCAAAAGAGCGATATTGGCAAGGAAAAGCTGTCTTGTACCTTTGCATTTTTCTCCCAAACGAAGGACACTAGAAAGAAAATTTTAAAGCCTCCTGTTAGGCCATCATCTACACGGCATAGCCCTGAATTTTCCAATGCGCAGCTCTTTGCAAAAGAGAGATATTGGCAAGGAAAAGCTGTCTTGTACCTTTGCATTTTTCTCCCAAACGAAGGACACTAGAAAGAAAATTTTAAAGCCTCCCGTTAGGCCATCATCTACACGGCATAGCCCTGAATTTTCCAATGCGCAGCTCTTTGCAAAAGAGAGATATTGGCAAGGAAAAGCTGTCTTGTACCTTTGCATTTTTCTCCCAAACGAAGGACACTAGAAAGAAAATTTTAAAGCCTCCTGTTAGGCCATCATCTACACGGCATAGCCCTGAATTTTCCAATGCGCAGCTCTTTGCAAAAGAGAGATATTGGCAAGGAAATGCTGTCTTGTACCATTGGATTTTTCTCCCAAACGAAGGACACTAGAATGAAAATTTTAAAGCCTCCTGTTAGTGCAATATCTACACTGTATAGCCCTGAATTTTCCAATGCGTAGCTCTTTGCAAAAGAGAGATATTGGCAAGGAAAAGCTGTCTTGTACCTTTGCATTTTTCTCGCAAACGAAGGACACTAGAAAGAAAATTTTAAAGCCTCCTGTTAGGCCATCATCTACACGGCATAGCCCTGAATTTTCCAATGCGCAGCTCTTTGCAAAAGAGAGATATTGGCAAGGAAAAGCTGTCTTGTACCTTTGCATTTTTCTCCCAAACGAAGGACACTAGAAAGAAAATTTTAAAGCCTCCTGTTAGGCCATCATCTACACGGCATAGTCCTGATTTTTCCAATGCGCAGCTCTTTGCAAAAGAGAGATATTGGCAAGGAAAAGCTGTCTTGTACCATTGGATTTTTCTCCCAAACGAAGGACACTAGAAAGAAAATTTTAAAGCCTCCTGTTAGGCCATCATCTACACGGCATAGCCCTGAATTTTCCAATGCGCAGCTCTTTGCAAAAGAGAGATATTGGCAAGGAAAAGCTGTCTTGTACCATTGGATTTTTCTCCCAAACGAAGGACACTAGAATGAAAATTTTAAAGCCTCCTGTTAGTGCTATATCTACACGGTATAGCCCTGAATTTTCCAATTCGTAGCTCTTTGCAAAAGAGAGATATTGGCAAGGAAAAGCTGTCTTGTACCTTTGCATTTTTCTCGCAAACGAAGGACACTAGAAAGAAAATTTTAAAGCCTCCTGTTAGGCCATCATCTACACGGCATAGCCCTGAATTTTCCAATGCGCAGCTCTTTGCAAAAGAGAGATATTGGCAAGGAAAAGCTGTCTTGTACCTTTGCATTTTTCTCTCAAACGAAGGACACTAGAAAGAAAATTTTAAAGCCTCCTGTTAGTGCTATATCTACACGGTATAGCCCTGAATTTTCCAATCCGTAGCTCTTTGCAAAAGAGAGATATTGGCAAGGAAAAGCTGTCTTGTACCTTTGCATTTTTCTCGCAAACGAAGGACACTAGAAAGAAAATTTTAAAGCCTCCTGTTAGGCCATCATCTACACGGCATAGCCCTGAATTTTCCAATGCGCAGCTATTTGCAAAAGAGAGATATTGGCAAGGAAAAGCTGTCTTGTACCTTTGCATTTTTCTCGCAAACGAAGGACAATAGAAAGAAAATTTTAAAGCCTCCTGTTAGGCCATCATCTACACGGCATAGCCCTGAATTTACCAATGCGCAGCTCTTTGCAAAAGAGAGATATTGGCAAGGAAAAGCTGTCTTGTACCTTTGCATTTTTCTCCCAAACGAAGGACACTAGAAAGAAAATTTTAAAGCCTCCTGTTAGGCCATCATCTACACGGCATAGCCCTGAATTTTCAAATGCGCAGCTCTTTGCAAAAGAGAGATATTGGCAAGGAAAAGCTGTCTTGTACCTTTGCATTTTTCTCCCAAACGAAGGACACTAGAAAGAAAATTTTAAAGCCTCCTGTTAGGCCATCATCTACACGGCATAGTCCTGATTTTTCCAATGCGCAGCTCTTTGCAAAAGAGAGATATTGGCAAGGAAAAGCTGTCTTGTACCTTTGCATTTTTCTCCCAAACGAAGGACACTAGAATGAAAATTTTAAAGCCTCCTGTTTTGCAAAGAGCTACGAATTGGAAAATTCGGTATAGCCCTGAATTTTCCAATTCGTAGCTCTTTGCAAAAGAGAGATATTGGCAAGGAAAAGCTGTCTTGTACCTTTGCATTTTTCTCGCAAACGAAGGACACTAGAAAGAAAATTTTAAAGCCTCCTGTTAGGCCATCATCTACACGGCATAGCCCTGAATTTTCCAATGCGCAGCTCTTTGCAAAAGAGAGATATTGGCAAGGAAAAGCTGTCTTGTACCTTTGCATTTTTCTCTCAAACGAAGGACACTAGAAAGAAAATTTTAAAGCCTCCTGTTAGGCCATCATCTACACGGCATAGCCCTGAATATTCCAATGCGCAGCTCTTTGCAAAAGAGCGATATTGGCAAGGAAAAGCTGTCTTGTACCTTTGCATTTTTCTCGCAAACGAAGGACACTAGAAAGAAAATTTTAAAGCCTCCTGTTAGGCCATCATCTACACGGCATAGCCCTGAATTTTCCAATGCGCAGCTCTTTGCAAAAGAGAGATATTGGCAAGGAAAAGCTGTCTTGTACCTTTGCATTTTTCTCCCAAACGAAGGACACTAGAAAGAAAATTTTAAAGCCTCCTGTTAGGCCATCATCTACACGGCATAGTCCTGATTTTTCCAATGCGCAGCTCTTTGCAAAAGAGAGATATTGGCAAGGAAAAGCTGTCTTGTACCATTGGATTTTTCTCCCAAACGAAGGACACTAGAATGAAAATTTTAAAGCCTCCTGTTAGTGCTATATCTACACGGCATAGCCCTGAATTTTCCAATGCGCAGCTCTTTGCAAAAGAGAGATATTGGCAAGGAAAAGCTGTCTTGTACCATTGGATTTTTCTCCCAAACGAAGGACACTAGAATGAAAATTTTAAAGCCTCCTGTTTTGCAAAGAGCTACGAATTGGAAAATTCGGTATAGCCCTGAATTTTCCAATTCGTAGCTCTTTGCAAAAGAGAGATATTGGCAAGGAAAAGCTGTCTTGTACCTTTGCATTTTTCTCGCAAACGAAGGACACTAGAAAGAAAATTTTAAAGCCTCCTGTTAGGCCATCATCTACACGGCATAGCCCTGAATTTTCCAATGCGCAGCTCTTTGCAAAAGAGAGATATTGGCAAGGAAAAGCTGTCTTGTACCTTTGCATTTTTCTCTCAAACGAAGGACACTAGAAAGAAAATTTTAAAGCCTCCTGTTAGGCCATCATCTACACGGCATAGCCCTGAATATTCCAATGCGCAGCTCTTTGCAAAAGAGCGATATTGGCAAGGAAAAGCTGTCTTGTACCTTTGCATTTTTCTCGCAAACGAAGGACACTAGAAAGAAAATTTTAAAGCCTCCTGTTAGGCCATCATCTACACGGCATAGCCCTGAATTTTCCAATGCGCAGCTCTTTGCAAAAGAGAGATATTGGCAAGGAAAAGCTGTCTTGTACCTTTGCATTTTTCTCCCAAACGAAGGACACTAGAAAGAAAATTTTAAAGCCTCCTGTTAGGCCATCATCTACACGGCATAGTCCTGATTTTTCCAATGCGCAGCTCTTTGCAAAAGAGAGATATTGGCAAGGAAAAGCTGTCTTGTACCATTGGATTTTTCTCCCAAACGAAGGACACTAGAATGAAAATTTTAAAGCCTCCTGTTAGTGCTATATCTACACGGCATAGCCCTGAATTTTCCAATGCGCAGCTCTTTGCAAAAGAGAGATATTGGCAAGGAAAAGCTGTCTTGTACCTTTGCATTTTTCTCCCAAACGAAGGACACTAGAAAGAAAATTTTAAAGCCTCCTGTTAGGCCATCATCTACACGGCATAGCCCTGAATATTCCAATGCGCAGCTCTTTGCAAAAGAGCGATATTGGCAAGGAAAAGCTGTCTTGTACCTTTGCATTTTTCTCCCAAACGAAGGACACTAGAAAGAAAATTTTAAAGCCTCCTGTTAGGCCATCATCTACACGGCATAGCCCTGAATTTTCCAATGCGCAGCTCTTTGCAAAAGAGAGATATTGGCAAGGAAAAGCTGTCTTGTACCTTTGCATTTTTCTCCCAAACGAAGGACACTAGAAAGAAAATTTTAAAGCCTCCCGTTAGGCCATCATCTACACGGCATAGCCCTGAATTTTCCAATGCGCAGCTCTTTGCAAAAGAGAGATATTGGCAAGGAAAAGCTGTCTTGTACCTTTGCATTTTTCTCCCAAACGAAGGACACTAGAAAGAAAATTTTAAAGCCTCCTGTTAGGCCATCATCTACACGGCATAGCCCTGAATTTTCCAATGCGCAGCTCTTTGCAAAAGAGAGATATTGGCAAGGAAATGCTGTCTTGTACCATTGGATTTTTCTCCCAAACGAAGGACACTAGAATGAAAATTTTAAAGCCTCCTGTTAGTGCAATATCTACACTGTATAGCCCTGAATTTTCCAATGCGTAGCTCTTTGCAAAAGAGAGATATTGGCAAGGAAAAGCTGTCTTGTACCTTTGCATTTTTCTCGCAAACGAAGGACACTAGAAAGAAAATTTTAAAGCCTCCTGTTAGGCCATCATCTACACGGCATAGCCCTGAATTTTCCAATGCGCAGCTCTTTGCAAAAGAGAGATATTGGCAAGGAAAAGCTGTCTTGTACCTTTGCATTTTTCTCCCAAACGAAGGACACTAGAAAGAAAATTTTAAAGCCTCCTGTTAGGCCATCATCTACACGGCATAGTCCTGATTTTTCCAATGCGCAGCTCTTTGCAAAAGAGAGATATTGGCAAGGAAAAGCTGTCTTGTACCATTGGATTTTTCTCCCAAACGAAGGACACTAGAAAGAAAATTTTAAAGCCTCCTGTTAGGCCATCATCTACACGGCATAGCCCTGAATTTTCCAATGCGCAGCTCTTTGCAAAAGAGAGATATTGGCAAGGAAAAGCTGTCTTGTACCATTGGATTTTTCTCCCAAACGAAGGACACTAGAATGAAAATTTTAAAGCCTCCTGTTAGTGCTATATCTACACGGTATAGCCCTGAATTTTCCAATTCGTAGCTCTTTGCAAAAGAGAGATATTGGCAAGGAAAAGCTGTCTTGTACCTTTGCATTTTTCTCGCAAACGAAGGACACTAGAAAGAAAATTTTAAAGCCTCCTGTTAGGCCATCATCTACACGGCATAGCCCTGAATTTTCCAATGCGCAGCTCTTTGCAAAAGAGAGATATTGGCAAGGAAAAGCTGTCTTGTACCTTTGCATTTTTCTCTCAAACGAAGGACACTAGAAAGAAAATTTTAAAGCCTCCTGTTAGTGCTATATCTACACGGTATAGCCCTGAATTTTCCAATGCGTAGCTCTTTGCAAAAGAGAGATATTGGCAAGGAAAAGCTGTCTTGTACCTTTGCATTTTTCTCGCAAACGAAGGACACTAGAAAGAAAATTTTAAAGCCTCCTGTTAGGCCATCATCTACACGGCATAGCCCTGAATTTTCCAATGCGCAGCTATTTGCAAAAGAGAGATATTGGCAAGGAAAAGCTGTCTTGTACCTTTGCATTTTTCTCGCAAACGAAGGACAATAGAAAGAAAATTTTAAAGCCTCCTGTTAGGCCATCATCTACACGGCATAGCCCTGAATTTACCAATGCGCAGCTCTTTGCAAAAGAGAGATATTGGCAAGGAAAAGCTGTCTTGTACCTTTGCATTTTTCTCCCAAACGAAGGACACTAGAAAGAAAATTTTAAAGCCTCCTGTTAGGCCATCATCTACACGGCATAGCCCTGAATTTTCAAATGCGCAGCTCTTTGCAAAAGAGAGATATTGGCAAGGAAAAGCTGTCTTGTACCTTTGCATTTTTCTCCCAAACGAAGGACACTAGAAAGAAAATTTTAAAGCCTCCTGTTAGGCCATCATCTACACGGCATAGTCCTGATTTTTCCAATGCGCAGCTCTTTGCAAAAGAGAGATATTGGCAAGGAAAAGCTGTCTTGTACCTTTGCATTTTTCTCCCAAACGAAGGACACTAGAATGAAAATTTTAAAGCCTCCTGTTTTGCAAAGAGCTACGAATTGGAAAATTCGGTATAGCCCTGAATTTTCCAATTCGTAGCTCTTTGCAAAAGAGAGATATTGGCAAGGAAAAGCTGTCTTGTACCTTTGCATTTTTCTCGCAAACGAAGGACACTAGAAAGAAAATTTTAAAGCCTCCTGTTAGGCCATCATCTACACGGCATAGCCCTGAATTTTCCAATGCGCAGCTCTTTGCAAAAGAGAGATATTGGCAAGGAAAAGCTGTCTTGTACCTTTGCATTTTTCTCTCAAACGAAGGACACTAGAAAGAAAATTTTAAAGCCTCCTGTTAGGCCATCATCTACACGGCATAGCCCTGAATATTCCAATGCGCAGCTCTTTGCAAAAGAGCGATATTGGCAAGGAAAAGCTGTCTTGTACCTTTGCATTTTTCTCGCAAACGAAGGACACTAGAAAGAAAATTTTAAAGCCTCCTGTTAGGCCATCATCTACACGGCATAGCCCTGAATTTTCCAATGCGCAGCTCTTTGCAAAAGAGAGATATTGGCAAGGAAAAGCTGTCTTGTACCTTTGCATTTTTCTCCCAAACGAAGGACACTAGAAAGAAAATTTTAAAGCCTCCTGTTAGGCCATCATCTACACGGCATAGTCCTGATTTTTCCAATGCGCAGCTCTTTGCAAAAGAGAGATATTGGCAAGGAAAAGCTGTCTTGTACCATTGGATTTTTCTCCCAAACGAAGGACACTAGAATGAAAATTTTAAAGCCTCCTGTTAGTGCTATATCTACACGGCATAGCCCTGAATTTTCCAATGCGCAGCTCTTTGCAAAAGAGAGATATTGGCAAGGAAAAGCTGTCTTGTACCTTTGCATTTTTCTCCCAAACGAAGGACACTAGAAAGAAAATTTTAAAGCCTCCTGTTAGGCCATCATCTACACGGCATAGCCCTGAATATTCCAATGCGCAGCTCTTTGCAAAAGAGCGATATTGGCAAGGAAAAGCTGTCTTGTACCTTTGCATTTTTCTCCCAAACGAAGGACACTAGAAAGAAAATTTTAAAGCCTCCTGTTAGGCCATCATCTACACGGCATAGCCCTGAATTTTCCAATGCGCAGCTCTTTGCAAAAGAGAGATATTGGCAAGGAAAAGCTGTCTTGTACCTTTGCATTTTTCTCCCAAACGAAGGACACTAGAAAGAAAATTTTAAAGCCTCCCGTTAGGCCATCATCTACACGGCATAGCCCTGAATTTTCCAATGCGCAGCTCTTTGCAAAAGAGAGATATTGGCAAGGAAATGCTGTCTTGTACCATTGGATTTTTCTCCCAAACGAAGGACACTAGAATGAAAATTTTAAAGCCTCCTGTTAGTGCAATATCTACACTGTATAGCCCTGAATTTTCCAATGCGTAGCTCTTTGCAAAAGAGAGATATTGGCAAGGAAAAGCTGTCTTGTACCTTTGCATTTTTCTCGCAAACGAAGGACACTAGAAAGAAAATTTTAAAGCCTCCTGTTAGGCCATCATCTACACGGCATAGCCCTGAATTTTCCAATGCGCAGCTCTTTGCAAAAGAGAGATATTGGCAAGGAAAAGCTGTCTTGTACCTTTGCATTTTTCTCCCAAACGAAGGACACTAGAAAGAAAATTTTAAAGCCTCCTGTTAGGCCATCATCTACACGGCATAGTCCTGATTTTTCCAATGCGCAGCTCTTTGCAAAAGAGAGATATTGGCAAGGAAAAGCTGTCTTGTACCATTGGATTTTTCTCCCAAACGAAGGACACTAGAAAGAAAATTTTAAAGCCTCCTGTTAGGCCATCATCTACACGGCATAGCCCTGAATTTTCCAATGCGCAGCTCTTTGCAAAAGAGAGATATTGGCAAGGAAAAGCTGTCTTGTACCATTGGATTTTTCTCCCAAACGAAGGACACTAGAATGAAAATTTTAAAGCCTCCTGTTAGTGCTATATCTACACGGTATAGCCCTGAATTTTCCAATTCGTAGCTCTTTGCAAAAGAGAGATATTGGCAAGGAAAAGCTGTCTTGTACCTTTGCATTTTTCTCGCAAACGAAGGACACTAGAAAGAAAATTTTAAAGCCTCCTGTTAGGCCATCATCTACACGGCATAGCCCTGAATTTTCCAATGCGCAGCTCTTTGCAAAAGAGAGATATTGGCAAGGGAAAAGCTGTCTTGTACCTTTGCATTTTTCTCTCAAACGAAGGACACTAGAAAGAAAATTTTAAAGCCTCCTGTTAGTGCTATATCTACACGGTATAGCCCTGAATTTTCCAATGCGTAGCTCTTTGCAAAAGAGAGATATTGGCAAGGAAAAGCTGTCTTGTACCTTTGCATTTTTCTCGCAAACGAAGGACACTAGAAAGAAAATTTTAAAGCCTCCTGTTAGGCCATCATCTACACGGCATAGCCCTGAATTTTCCAATGCGCAGCTATTTGCAAAAGAGAGATATTGGCAAGGAAAAGCTGTCTTGTACCTTTGCATTTTTCTCGCAAACGAAGGACAATAGAAAGAAAATTTTAAAGCCTCCTGTTAGGCCATCATCTACACGGCATAGCCCTGAATTTACCAATGCGCAGCTCTTTGCAAAAGAGAGATATTGGCAAGGAAAAGCTGTCTTGTACCTTTGCATTTTTCTCCCAAACGAAGGACACTAGAAAGAAAATTTTAAAGCCTCCTGTTAGGCCATCATCTACACGGCATAGCCCTGAATTTTCAAATGCGCAGCTCTTTGCAAAAGAGAGATATTGGCAAGGAAAAGCTGTCTTGTACCTTTGCATTTTTCTCCCAAACGAAGGACACTAGAAAGAAAATTTTAAAGCCTCCTGTTAGGCCATCATCTACACGGCATAGTCCTGATTTTTCCAATGCGCAGCTCTTTGCAAAAGAGAGATATTGGCAAGGAAAAGCTGTCTTGTACCTTTGCATTTTTCTCCCAAACGAAGGACACTAGAAAGAAAATTTTAAAGCCTCCTGTTAGGCCATCATCTACACAGCATAGCCCTGAATTTTCCAATGCGCAGCTCTTTGCAAAAGAGAGATATTGGCAAGGAAAAGCTGTCTTGTACCATTGGATTTTTCTCCCAAACGAAGGACACTAGAATGAAAATTTTAAAGCCTCCTGTTAGTGCTATATCTACACGGTATAGCCCTGAATTTTCCAATTCGTAGCTCTTTGCAAAAGAGAGATATTGGCAAGGAAAAGCTGTCTTGTACCTTTGCATTTTTCTCGCAAACGAAGGACACTAGAAAGAAAATTTTAAAGCCTCCTGTTAGGCCATCATCTACACGGCATAGCCCTGAATTTTCCAATGCGCAGCTCTTTGCAAAAGAGAGATATTGGCAAGGAAAAGCTGTCTTGTACCTTTGCATTTTTCTCTCAAACGAAGGACACTAGAAAGAAAATTTTAAAGCCTCCTGTTAGGCCATCATCTACACGGCATAGCCCTGAATATTCCAATGCGCAGCTCTTTGCAAAAGAGCGATATTGGCAAGGAAAAGCTGTCTTGTACCTTTGCATTTTTCTCCCAAACGAAGGACACTAGAAAGAAAATTTTAAAGCCTCCTGTTAGGCCATCATCTACACGGCATAGCCCTGAATTTTCCAATGCGCAGCTCTTTGCAAAAGAGAGATATTGGCAAGGAAAAGCTGTCTTGTACCTTTGCATTTTTCTCCCAAACGAAGGACACTAGAAAGAAAATTTTAAAGCCTCCCGTTAGGCCATCATCTACACGGCATAGCCCTGAATTTTCCAATGCGCAGCTCTTTGCAAAAGAGAGATATTGGCAAGGAAAAGCTGTCTTGTACCTTTGCATTTTTCTCCCAAACGAAGGACACTAGAAAGAAAATTTTAAAGCCTCCTGTTAGGCCATCATCTACACGGCATAGCCCTGAATTTTCCAATGCGCAGCTCTTTGCAAAAGAGAGATATTGGCAAGGAAATGCTGTCTTGTACCATTGGATTTTTCTCCCAAACGAAGGACACTAGAATGAAAATTTTAAAGCCTCCTGTTAGTGCAATATCTACACTGTATAGCCCTGAATTTTCCAATGCGTAGCTCTTTGCAAAAGAGAGATATTGGCAAGGAAAAGCTGTCTTGTACCTTTGCATTTTTCTCGCAAACGAAGGACACTAGAAAGAAAATTTTAAAGCCTCCTGTTAGGCCATCATCTACACGGCATAGCCCTGAATTTTCCAATGCGCAGCTCTTTGCAAAAGAGAGATATTGGCAAGGAAAAGCTGTCTTGTACCTTTGCATTTTTCTCCCAAACGAAGGACACTAGAAAGAAAATTTTAAAGCCTCCTGTTAGGCCATCATCTACACGGCATAGTCCTGATTTTTCCAATGCGCAGCTCTTTGCAAAAGAGAGATATTGGCAAGGAAAAGCTGTCTTGTACCTTTGCATTTTTCTCCCAAACGAAGGACACTAGAAAGAAAATTTTAAAGCCTCCTGTTAGGCCATCATCTACACGGCATAGCCCTGAATTTTCCAATGCGCAGCTCTTTGCAAAAGAGAGATATTGGCAAGGAAAAGCTGTCTTGTACCATTGGATTTTTCTCCCAAACGAAGGACACTAGAATGAAAATTTTAAAGCCTCCTGTTAGTGCTATATCTACACGGTATAGCCCTGAATTTTCCAATTCGTAGCTCTTTGCAAAAGAGAGATATTGGCAAGGAAAAGCTGTCTTGTACCTTTGCATTTTTCTCGCAAACGAAGGACACTAGAAAGAAAATTTTAAAGCCTCCTGTTAGGCCATCATCTACACGGCATAGCCCTGAATTTTCCAATGCGCAGCTCTTTGCAAAAGAGAGATATTGGCAAGGAAAAGCTGTCTTGTACCTTTGCATTTTTCTCTCAAACGAAGGACACTAGAAAGAAAATTTTAAAGCCTCCTGTTAGGCCATCATCTACACGGCATAGCCCTGAATATTCCAATGCGCAGCTCTTTGCAAAAGAGCGATATTGGCAAGGAAAAGCTGTCTTGTACCTTTGCATTTTTCTCGCAAACGAAGGACACTAGAAAGAAAATTTTAAAGCCTCCTGTTAGGCCATCATCTACACGGCATAGCCCTGAATTTTCCAATGCGCAGCTCTTTGCAAAAGAGAGATATTGGCAAGGGAAAAGCTGTCTTGTACCTTTGCATTTTTCTCTCAAACGAAGGACACTAGAAAGAAAATTTTAAAGCCTCCTGTTAGTGCTATATCTACACGGTATAGCCCTGAATTTTCCAATGCGTAGCTCTTTGCAAAAGAGAGATATTGGCAAGGAAAAGCTGTCTTGTACCTTTGCATTTTTCTCGCAAACGAAGGACACTAGAAAGAAAATTTTAAAGCCTCCTGTTAGGCCATCATCTACACGGCATAGCCCTGAATTTTCCAATGCGCAGCTATTTGCAAAAGAGAGATATTGGCAAGGAAAAGCTGTCTTGTACCTTTGCATTTTTCTCGCAAACGAAGGACAATAGAAAGAAAATTTTAAAGCCTCCTGTTAGGCCATCATCTACACGGCATAGCCCTGAATTTACCAATGCGCAGCTCTTTGCAAAAGAGAGATATTGGCAAGGAAAAGCTGTCTTGTACCTTTGCATTTTTCTCCCAAACGAAGGACACTAGAAAGAAAATTTTAAAGCCTCCTGTTAGGCCATCATCTACACGGCATAGCCCTGAATTTTCAAATGCGCAGCTCTTTGCAAAAGAGAGATATTGGCAAGGAAAAGCTGTCTTGTACCTTTGCATTTTTCTCCCAAACGAAGGACACTAGAAAGAAAATTTTAAAGCCTCCTGTTAGGCCATCATCTACACGGCATAGTCCTGATTTTTCCAATGCGCAGCTCTTTGCAAAAGAGAGATATTGGCAAGGAAAAGCTGTCTTGTACCTTTGCATTTTTCTCCCAAACGAAGGACACTAGAAAGAAAATTTTAAAGCCTCCTGTTAGGCCATCATCTACACAGCATAGCCCTGAATTTTCCAATGCGCAGCTCTTTGCAAAAGAGAGATATTGGCAAGGAAAAGCTGTCTTGTACCATTGGATTTTTCTCCCAAACGAAGGACACTAGAATGAAAATTTTAAAGCCTCCTGTTAGTGCTATATCTACACGGTATAGCCCTGAATTTTCCAATTCGTAGCTCTTTGCAAAAGAGAGATATTGGCAAGGAAAAGCTGTCTTGTACCTTTGCATTTTTCTCGCAAACGAAGGACACTAGAAAGAAAATTTTAAAGCCTCCTGTTAGGCCATCATCTACACGGCATAGCCCTGAATTTTCCAATGCGCAGCTCTTTGCAAAAGAGAGATATTGGCAAGGAAAAGCTGTCTTGTACCTTTGCATTTTTCTCTCAAACGAAGGACACTAGAAAGAAAATTTTAAAGCCTCCTGTTAGGCCATCATCTACACGGCATAGCCCTGAATATTCCAATGCGCAGCTCTTTGCAAAAGAGCGATATTGGCAAGGAAAAGCTGTCTTGTACCTTTGCATTTTTCTCCCAAACGAAGGACACTAGAAAGAAAATTTTAAAGCCTCCTGTTAGGCCATCATCTACACGGCATAGCCCTGAATTTTCCAATGCGCAGCTCTTTGCAAAAGAGAGATATTGGCAAGGAAAAGCTGTCTTGTACCTTTGCATTTTTCTCCCAAACGAAGGACACTAGAAAGAAAATTTTAAAGCCTCCCGTTAGGCCATCATCTACACGGCATAGCCCTGAATTTTCCAATGCGCAGCTCTTTGCAAAAGAGAGATATTGGCAAGGAAAAGCTGTCTTGTACCTTTGCATTTTTCTCCCAAACGAAGGACACTAGAAAGAAAATTTTAAAGCCTCCTGTTAGGCCATCATCTACACGGCATAGCCCTGAATTTTCCAATGCGCAGCTCTTTGCAAAAGAGAGATATTGGCAAGGAAATGCTGTCTTGTACCATTGGATTTTTCTCCCAAACGAAGGACACTAGAATGAAAATTTTAAAGCCTCCTGTTAGTGCAATATCTACACTGTATAGCCCTGAATTTTCCAATGCGTAGCTCTTTGCAAAAGAGAGATATTGGCAAGGAAAAGCTGTCTTGTACCTTTGCATTTTTCTCGCAAACGAAGGACACTAGAAAGAAAATTTTAAAGCCTCCTGTTAGGCCATCATCTACACGGCATAGCCCTGAATTTTCCAATGCGCAGCTCTTTGCAAAAGAGAGATATTGGCAAGGAAAAGCTGTCTTGTACCTTTGCATTTTTCTCCCAAACGAAGGACACTAGAAAGAAAATTTTAAAGCCTCCTGTTAGGCCATCATCTACACGGCATAGTCCTGATTTTTCCAATGCGCAGCTCTTTGCAAAAGAGAGATATTGGCAAGGAAAAGCTGTCTTGTACCTTTGCATTTTTCTCCCAAACGAAGGACACTAGAAAGAAAATTTTAAAGCCTCCTGTTAGGCCATCATCTACACGGCATAGCCCTGAATTTTCCAATGCGCAGCTCTTTGCAAAAGAGAGATATTGGCAAGGAAAAGCTGTCTTGTACCATTGGATTTTTCTCCCAAACGAAGGACACTAGAATGAAAATTTTAAAGCCTCCTGTTAGTGCTATATCTACACGGTATAGCCCTGAATTTTCCAATTCGTAGCTCTTTGCAAAAGAGAGATATTGGCAAGGAAAAGCTGTCTTGTACCTTTGCATTTTTCTCGCAAACGAAGGACACTAGAAAGAAAATTTTAAAGCCTCCTGTTAGGCCATCATCTACACGGCATAGCCCTGAATTTTCCAATGCGCAGCTCTTTGCAAAAGAGAGATATTGGCAAGGAAAAGCTGTCTTGTACCTTTGCATTTTTCTCTCAAACGAAGGACACTAGAAAGAAAATTTTAAAGCCTCCTGTTAGGCCATCATCTACACGGCATAGCCCTGAATATTCCAATGCGCAGCTCTTTGCAAAAGAGCGATATTGGCAAGGAAAAGCTGTCTTGTACCTTTGCATTTTTCTCCCAAACGAAGGACACTAGAAAGAAAATTTTAAAGCCTCCTGTTAGGCCATCATCTACACGGCATAGCCCTGAATTTTCCAATGCGCAGCTCTTTGCAAAAGAGAGATATTGGCAAGGAAAAGCTGTCTTGTACCTTTGCATTTTTCTCCCAAACGAAGGACACTAGAAAGAAAATTTTAAAGCCTCCCGTTAGGCCATCATCTACACGGCATAGCCCTGAATTTTCCAATGCGCAGCTCTTTGCAAAAGAGAGATATTGGCAAGGAAAAGCTGTCTTGTACCTTTGCATTTTTCTCCCAAACGAAGGACACTAGAAAGAAAATTTTAAAGCCTCCTGTTAGGCCATCATCTACACGGCATAGCCCTGAATTTTCCAATGCGCAGCTCTTTGCAAAAGAGAGATATTGGCAAGGAAATGCTGTCTTGTACCATTGGATTTTTCTCCCAAACGAAGGACACTAGAATGAAAATTTTAAAGCCTCCTGTTAGTGCAATATCTACACTGTATAGCCCTGAATTTTCCAATGCGTAGCTCTTTGCAAAAGAGAGATATTGGCAAGGAAAAGCTGTCTTGTACCTTTGCATTTTTCTCGCAAACGAAGGACACTAGAAAGAAAATTTTAAAGCCTCCTGTTAGGCCATCATCTACACGGCATAGCCCTGAATTTTCCAATGCGCAGCTCTTTGCAAAAGAGAGATATTGGCAAGGAAAAGCTGTCTTGTACCTTTGCATTTTTCTCCCAAACGAAGGACACTAGAAAGAAAATTTTAAAGCCTCCTGTTAGGCCATCATCTACACGGCATAGTCCTGATTTTTCCAATGCGCAGCTCTTTGCAAAAGAGAGATATTGGCAAGGAAAAGCTGTCTTGTACCTTTGCATTTTTCTCCCAAACGAAGGACACTAGAAAGAAAATTTTAAAGCCTCCTGTTAGGCCATCATCTACACGGCATAGCCCTGAATTTTCCAATGCGCAGCTCTTTGCAAAAGAGAGATATTGGCAAGGAAAAGCTGTCTTGTACCATTGGATTTTTCTCCCAAACGAAGGACACTAGAATGAAAATTTTAAAGCCTCCTGTTAGTGCTATATCTACACGGTATAGCCCTGAATTTTCCAATTCGTAGCTCTTTGCAAAAGAGAGATATTGGCAAGGAAAAGCTGTCTTGTACCTTTGCATTTTTCTCGCAAACGAAGGACACTAGAAAGAAAATTTTAAAGCCTCCTGTTAGGCCATCATCTACACGGCATAGCCCTGAATTTTCCAATGCGCAGCTCTTTGCAAAAGAGAGATATTGGCAAGGAAAAGCTGTCTTGTACCTTTGCATTTTTCTCTCAAACGAAGGACACTAGAAAGAAAATTTTAAAGCCTCCTGTTAGTGCTATATCTACACGGTATAGCCCTGAATTTTCCAATGCGTAGCTCTTTGCAAAAGAGAGATATTGGCAAGGAAAAGCTGTCTTGTACCTTTGCATTTTTCTCGCAAACGAAGGACACTAGAAAGAAAATTTTAAAGCCTCCTGTTAGGCCATCATCTACACGGCATAGCCCTGAATTTTCCAATGCGCAGCTCTTTGCAAAAGAGAGATATTGGCAAGGAAAAGCTGTCTTGTACCTTTGCATTTTTCTCCCAAACGAAGGACACTAGAAAGAAAATTTTAAAGCCTCCTGTTAGGCCATCATCTACACGGCATAGCCCTGAATTTTCCAATGCGCAGCTCTTTGCAAAAGAGAGATATTGGCAAGGAAAAGCTGTCTTTACCTTTGCATTTTTCTCTCAAACGAAGGACACTAGAAAGAAAATTTTAAAGCCTCCTGTTAGGCCATCATCTACACGGCATAGCCCTGAATTTTCCAATGCGCAGCTCTTTGCAAAAGAGAGATATTGGCAAGGAAAAGCTGTCTTGTACCTTTGCATTTTTCTCCCAAACGAAGGACACTAGAAAGAAAATTTTAAAGCCTCCTGTTAGGCCATCATCTACACGGCATAGCCCTGAATTTTCCAATAAGCAGCTCTTTGCAAAAGAGAGATATTGGCAAGGAAAAGCTGTCTTGTACCTTTGCATTTTTCTCCCAAACGAAGGACACTAGAAAGAAAATTTTAAAGCCTCCTGTTAGGCCATCATCTACACGGTATAGCCCTGAATTTTCCAATGCGCAGCTCTTTGCAAAAGAGAGATATGGGCAAGGAAAAGCTGTCTTGTACCTTTGCATTTTTCTCGCAAACGAAGGACACTAGAAGGAAAATTTTAAAGCCTCCTGTTAGGCCATCATCTACACGGCATAGCCCTGAATTTTCCAATGCGCAGCTATTTGCAAAAGAGAGATATTGGCAAGGAAAAGCTGTCTTGTACCTTTGCATTTTTCTCGCAAACGAAGGACACTAGAAAGAAAATTTTAAAGCCTCCTGTTAGGCCATCATCTACACGGCATAGCCCTGAATTTTCCAATGCGCAGCTCTTTGCAAAAGAGAGATATTGGCAAGGAAAAGCTGTCTTGTACCTTTGCATTTTTCTCCCAAACGAAGGACACTAAAAAGAAAATTTTAAAGCCTCCTGTTAGGCCATCATCTACACGGCATAGCCCTGAATTTTCCAATGCGCAGCTCTTTGCAAAAGAGAGATATTGGCAAGGAAAAGCTGTCTTGTACCTTTGCATTTTTCTCGCAAACGAAGGACACTAGAAAGAAAATTTTAAAGCCTCCTGTTAGGCCATCATCTACACGGCATAGCCCTGAATTTTCCAATGCGCAGCTATTTGCAAAAGAGAGATATTGGCAAGGAAAAGCTGTCTTGTACCTTTGCATTTTTCTCGCAAACGAAGGACAATAGAAAGAAAATTTTAAAGCCTCCTGTTAGGCCATCATCTACACGGCATAGCCCTGAATTTTCCAATGCGCAGCTCTTTGCAAAAGAGAGATATTGGCAAGGAAAAGCTGTCTTGTACCTTTGCATTTTTCTCCCAAACGAAGGACACTAGAAAGAAAATTGTAAAGCCTCCTGTTAGGCCATCATCTACACGGCATAGCCCTGAATTTTCCAATGCGCAGCTCTTTGCAAAAGAGAGATATTGGCAAGGAAAAGCTGTCTTGTACCTTTGCATTTTTCTCCCAAACGAAGGACACTAGAAAGAAAATTTTAAAGCCTCCTGTTAGGCCATCATCTACACGGCATAGCCCTGAATTTTCAAATGCGCAGCTCTTTGCAAAAGAGAGATATTGGCAAGGAAAAGCTGTCTTGTACCATTGAATTTTTCTCCCAAACGAAGGACACTAGAATGAAAATTTTAAAGCCTCCTGTTAGTGCTATATCTTCACGGTATAGCCCTGAATTTTCCAATGCGTAGCTCTTTGCAAAAGAGAGATATTGGCAAGGAAAAGCTGTCTTGTACCTTTGCATTTTTCTCGCAAACGAAGGACACTAGAAAGAAAATTTTAAAGCCTCCTGTTAGGCCATCATCTACACGGCATAGCCCTGAATTTTCCAATGCGCAGCTCTTTGCAAAAGAGAGATATTGGCAAGGAAAAGCTGTCTTGTACCTTTGCATTTTTCTCCCAAACGAAGGACACTAGAAAGAAAATTTTAAAGCCTCCTGTTAGGCCATCATCTACACGGCATAGCCCTGAATTTTCCAATGCGCAGCTCTTTGCAAAAGAGAGATATTGGCAAGGAAAAGCTGTCTTTACCTTTGCATTTTTCTCTCAAACGAAGGACACTAGAAAGAAAATTTTAAAGCCTCCTGTTAGGCCATCATCTACACGGCATAGCCCTGAATTTTCCAATGCGCAGCTCTTTGCAAAAGAGAGATATTGGCAAGGAAAAGCTGTCTTGTACCTTTGCATTTTTCTCCCAAACGAAGGACACTAGAAAGAAAATTTTAAAGCCTCCTGTTAGGCCATCATCTACACGGCATAGCCCTGAATTTTCCAATAAGCAGCTCTTTGCAAAAGAGAGATATTGGCAAGGAAAAGCTGTCTTGTACCTTTGCATTTTTCTCCCAAACGAAGGACACTAGAAAGAAAATTTTAAAGCCTCCTGTTAGGCCATCATCTACACGGTATAGCCCTGAATTTTCCAATGCGCAGCTCTTTGCAAAAGAGAGATATGGGCAAGGAAAAGCTGTCTTGTACCTTTGCATTTTTCTCGCAAACGAAGGACACTAGAAGGAAAATTTTAAAGCCTCCTGTTAGGCCATCATCTACACGGCATAGCCCTGAATTTTCCAATGCGCAGCTATTTGCAAAAGAGAGATATTGGCAAGGAAAAGCTGTCTTGTACCTTTGCATTTTTCTCGCAAACGAAGGACACTAGAAAGAAAATTTTAAAGCCTCCTGTTAGGCCATCATCTACACGGCATAGCCCTGAATTTTCCAATGCGCAGCTCTTTGCAAAAGAGAGATATTGGCAAGGAAAAGCTGTCTTGTACCTTTGCATTTTTCTCCCAAACGAAGGACACTAAAAAGAAAATTTTAAAGCCTCCTGTTAGGCCATCATCTACACGGCATAGCCCTGAATTTTCCAATGCGCAGCTCTTTGCAAAAGAGAGATATTGGCAAGGAAAAGCTGTCTTGTACCTTTGCATTTTTCTCCCAAACGAAGGAAACTAGAAAGAAAATTTTAAAGCCTCCTGTTAGGCCATCATCTACACGGCATAGCCCTGAATTTTCAAATGCGCAGCTCTTTGCAAAAGAGAGATATTGGCAAGGAAAAGCTGTCTTGTACCATTGAATTTTTCTCCCAAACGAAGGAAACTAGAATGAAAATTTTAAAGCCTCCTGTTAGTGCTATATCTACACGGTATAGCCCTGAATTTTCCAATGCGTAGCTCTTTGCAAAAGAGAGATATTGGCAAGGAAAAGCTGTCTTGTACCTTTGCATTTTTCTCGCAAACGAAGGACACTAGAAAGAAAATTTTAAAGCCTCCTGTTAGGCCATCATCTACACGGCATAGCCCTGAATTTTCCAATGCGCAGCTCTTTGCAAAAGAGAGATATTGGCAAGGAAAAGCTGTCTTGTACCTTTGCATTTTTCTCCCAAACGAAGGACACTAGAAAGAAAATTTTAAAGCCTCCTGTTAGGCCATCATCTACACGGCATAGCCCTGAATTTTCCAATGCGCAGCTCTTTGCAAAAGAGAGATATTGGCAAGGAAAAGCTGTCTTGTACCTTTGCATTTTTCTCTCAAACGAAGGACACTAGAAAGAAAATTTTAAAGCCTCCTGTTAGGCCATCATCTACACGGCATAGCCCTGAATTTTCCAATGCGCAGCTCTTTGCAAAAGAGAGATATTGGCAAGGAAAAGCTGTCTTGTACCTTTGCATTTTTCTCCCAAACGAAGGACACTAGAAAGAAAATTTTAAAGCCTCCTGTTAGGCCATCATCTACACGGCATAGCCCTGAATTTTCCAATGCGCAGCTCTTTGCAAAAGAGAGATATTGGCAAGGAAAAGCTGTCTTGTACCATTGGATTTTTCTCCCAAACGAAGGACACTAGAATGAAAATTTTAAAGCCTCCTGTTAGTGCTATATCTACACGGTATAGCCCTGAATTTTCCAATTCGTAGCTCTTTGCAAAAGAGAGATATTGGCAAGGAAAAGCTGTCTTGTACCTTTGCATTTTTCTCGCAAACGAAGGACACTAGAAAGAAAATTTTAAAGCCTCCTGTTAGGCCATCATCTACACGGCATAGCCCTGAATTTTCCAATGCGCAGCTCTTTGCAAAAGAGAGATATTGGCAAGGAAAAGCTGTCTTGTACCTTTGCATTTTTCTCTCAAACGAAGGACACTAGAAAGAAAATTTTAAAGCCTCCTGTTAGTGCTATATCTACACGGTATAGCCCTGAATTTTCCAATGCGTAGCTCTTTGCAAAAGAGAGATATTGGCAAGGAAAAGCTGTCTTGTACCTTTGCATTTTTCTCGCAAACGAAGGACACTAGAAAGAAAATTTTAAAGCCTCCTGTTAGGCCATCATCTACACGGCATAGCCCTGAATTTTCCAATGCGCAGCTATTTGCAAAAGAGAGATATTGGCAAGGAAAAGCTGTCTTGTACCTTTGCATTTTTCTCGCAAACGAAGGACAATAGAAAGAAAATTTTAAAGCCTCCTGTTAGGCCATCATCTACACGGCATAGCCCTGAATTTTCCAATGCGCAGCTCTTTGCAAAAGAGAGATATTGGCAAGGAAAAGCTGTCTTGTACCTTTGCATTTTTCTCCCAAACGAAGGACACTAGAAAGAAAATTGTAAAGCCTCCTGTTAGGCCATCATCTACACGGCATAGCCCTGAATTTTCCAATGCGCAGCTCTTTGCAAAAGAGAGATATTGGCAAGGAAAAGCTGTCTTGTACCTTTGCATTTTTCTCCCAAACGAAGGACACTAGAAAGAAAATTTTAAAGCCTCCTGTTAGGCCATCATCTACACGGCATAGCCCTGAATTTTCAAATGCGCAGCTCTTTGCAAAAGAGAGATATTGGCAAGGAAAAGCTGTCTTGTACCATTGAATTTTTCTCCCAAACGAAGGACACTAGAATGAAAATTTTAAAGCCTCCTGTTAGTGCTATATCTTCACGGTATAGCCCTGAATTTTCCAATGCGTAGCTCTTTGCAAAAGAGAGATATTGGCAAGGAAAAGCTGTCTTGTACCTTTGCATTTTCCTCGCAAACGAAGGACACTAGAAAGAAAATTTTAAAGCCTCCTGTTAGGCCATCATCTACACGGCATAGCCCTGAATTTTCCAATGCGCAGCTCTTTGCAAAAGAGAGATATTGGCAAGGAAAAGCTGTCTTGTACCTTTGCATTTTTCTCCCAAACGAAGGACACTAGAAAGAAAATTTTAAAGCCTCCTGTTAGGCCATCATCTACACGGCATAGCCCTGAATTTTCCAATGCGCAGCTCTTTGCAAAAGAGAGATATTGGCAAGGAAAAGCTGTCTTTACCTTTGCATTTTTCTCTCAAACGAAGGACACTAGAAAGAAAATTTTAAAGCCTCCTGTTAGGCCATCATCTACACGGCATAGCCCTGAATTTTCCAATGCGCAGCTCTTTGCAAAAGAGAGATATTGGCAAGGAAAAGCTGTCTTGTACCTTTGCATTTTTCTCCCAAACGAAGGACACTAGAAAGAAAATTTTAAAGCCTCCTGTTAGGCCATCATCTACACGGCATAGCCCTGAATTTTCCAATAAGCAGCTCTTTGCAAAAGAGAGATATTGGCAAGGAAAAGCTGTCTTGTACCTTTGCATTTTTCTCCCAAACGAAGGACACTAGAAAGAAAATTTTAAAGCCTCCTGTTAGGCCATCATCTACACGGTATAGCCCTGAATTTTCCAATGCGCAGCTCTTTGCAAAAGAGAGATATGGGCAAGGAAAAGCTGTCTTGTACCTTTGCATTTTTCTCGCAAACGAAGGACACTAGAAAGAAAATTTTAAAGCCTCCTGTTAGGCCATCATCTACACGGCATAGCCCTGAATTTTCCAATGCGCAGCTATTTGCAAAAGAGAGATATTGGCAAGGAAAAGCTGTCTTGTACCTTTGCATTTTTCTCGCAAACGAAGGACACTAGAAAGAAAATTTTAAAGCCTCCTGTTAGGCCATCATCTACACGGCATAGCCCTGAATTTTCCAATGCGCAGCTCTTTGCAAAAGAGAGATATTGGCAAGGAAAAGCTGTCTTGTACCTTTGCATTTTTCTCCCAAACGAAGGACACTAAAAAGAAAATTTTAAAGCCTCCTGTTAGGCCATCATCTACACGGCATAGCCCTGAATTTTCCAATGCGCAGCTCTTTGCAAAAGAGAGATATTGGCAAGGAAAAGCTGTCTTGTACCTTTGCATTTTTCTCCCAAACGAAGGAAACTAGAAAGAAAATTTTAAAGCCTCCTGTTAGGCCATCATCTACACGGCATAGCCCTGAATTTTCAAATGCGCAGCTCTTTGCAAAAGAGAGATATTGGCAAGGAAAAGCTGTCTTGTACCATTGAATTTTTCTCCCAAACGAAGGAAACTAGAATGAAAATTTTAAAGCCTCCTGTTAGTGCTATATCTACACGGTATAGCCCTGAATTTTCCAATGCGTAGCTCTTTGCAAAAGAGAGATATTGGCAAGGAAAAGCTGTCTTGTACCTTTGCATTTTTCTCGCAAACGAAGGACACTAGAAAGAAAATTTTAAAGCCTCCTGTTAGGCCATCATCTACACGGCATAGCCCTGAATTTTCCAATGCGCAGCTCTTTGCAAAAGAGAGATATTGGCAAGGAAAAGCTGTCTTGTACCTTTGCATTTTTCTCCCAAACGAAGGACACTAGAAAGAAAATTTTAAAGCCTCCTGTTAGGCCATCATCTACACGGCATAGCCCTGAATTTTCCAATGCGCAGCTCTTTGCAAAAGAGAGATATTGGCAAGGAAAAGCTGTCTTGTACCTTTGCATTTTTCTCTCAAACGAAGGACACTAGAAAGAAAATTTTAAAGCCTCCTGTTAGGCCATCATCTACACGGCATAGCCCTGAATTTTCCAATGCGCAGCTCTTTGCAAAAGAGAGATATTGGCAAGGAAAAGCTGTCTTGTACCTTTGCATTTTTCTCGCAAACGAAGGACACTAGAAAGAAAATTTTAAAGCCTCCTGTTAGGCCATCATCTACACGGCATAGCCCTGAATTTTCCAATGCGCAGCTCTTTGCAAAAGAGAGATATTGGCAAGGAAAAGCTGTCTTGTACCTTTGCATTTTTCTCCCAAACGAAGGACATTAGAAAGAAAATTTTAAAGCCTCCTGTTAGGCCATCATCTACACGGCATAGCCCTGAATTTTCCAATGCGCAGCTCTTTGCAAAAGAGAGATATTGGCAAGGAAAAGCTGTCTTGTACCTTTGCATTTTTCTCCCAAACGAAGGACACTAGAAAGAAAATTTTAAAGCCTCCTGTTAGGCCATCATCTACACGGCATAGCCCTGAATTTTCCAATGCGCAGCTCTTTGCAAAAGAGAGATATTGGCAAGGAAAAGCTGTCTTGTACCTTTGCATTTTTCTCGCAAACGAAGGACACTAGAAAGAAAATTTTAAAGCCTCCTGTTAGGCCATCATCTACACGGCATAGCCCTGAATTTTCCAATACGCAGCTCTTTGCAAAAGAGAGATATTGGCAAGGAAAAGCTGTCTTGTACCTTTGCATTTTTCTCGCAAACGAAGGACACTAGAAAGAAAATTTTAAAGCCTCCTGTTAGGCCATCATCTACACGGCATAGCCCTGAATTTTCCAATGCGCAGCTCTTTGCAAAAGAGAGATATTGGCAAGGAAAAGCTGTCTTGTACCTTTGCATTTTTCTCCCAAACGAAGGACACTAGAAAGAAAATTTTAAAGCCTCCTGTTAGGCCATCATCTACACGGCATAGCCCTGAATTTTCCAATGCGCAGCTCTTTGCAAAAGAGAGATATTGGCAAGGAAAAGCTGTCTTGTACCTTTGCATTTTTCTCGCAAACGAAGGACACTAGAAAGAAAATTTTAAAGCCTCCTGTTAGGCCATCATCTACACGGCATAGCCCTGAATTTTCCAATGCGCAGCTCTTTGCAAAAGAGAGATATTGGCAAGGAAAAGCTGTCTTGTACCTTTGCATTTTTCTCGCAAACGAAGGACACTAGAAAGAAAATTTTAAAGCCTCCTGTTAGGCCATCATCTACACGGCACAGCCCTGAATTTTCCAATGCGCAGCTCTTTGCAAAAGAGAGATATTGGCAAGGAAAAGCTGTCTTGTACCTTTGCATTTTTCTCCCAAACGAAGGACACTAGAAAGAAAATTTTAAAGCCTCCTGTTAGGCCATCATCTACACGGCATAGCCCTGAATTTTCCAATGCGCAGCTCTTTGCAAAAGAGAGATATTGGCAAGGAAAAGCTGTCTTGTACCTTTGCATTTTTCTCGCAAACGAAGGACACTAGAAAGAAAATTTTAAAGCCTCCTGTTAGGCCATCATCTACACGGCACAGCCCTGAATTTTCCAATGCGCAGCTCTTTGCAAAAGAGAGATATTGGCAAGGAAAAGCTGTCTTGTACCTTTGCATTTTTCTCGCAAACGAAGGACACTAGAAAGAAAATTTTAAAGCCTCCTGTTAGGCCATCATCTACACGGCATAGCCCTGAATTTTCCAATGCGCAGCTCTTTGCAAAAGAGAGATATTGGCAAGGAAAAGCTGTCTTGTACCTTTGCATTTTTCTCGCAAACGAAGGACACTAGAAAGAAAATTGTAAAGCCTCCTGTTAGGCCATCATCTACACGGCATAGCCCTGAATTTTCCAATGCGCAGCTCTTTGCAAAAGAGAGATATTGGCAAGGAAAAGCTGTCTTGTACCTTTGCATTTTTCTCCCAAACGAAGGACACTAGAAAGAAAATATTAAAGCCTCCTGTTAGGCCATCATCTACACGGCATAGCCCTGAATTTTCCAATGCGCAGCTCTTTGCAAAAGAGAGATATTGGCAAGGAAAAGATGTCTTGTACCTTTGCATTTTTCTCCCAAACGAAGGACACTAGAAAGAAAATTTTAAAGCCTCCTGTTAGGCCATCATCTACACGGCATAGCCCTGAATTTTCCAATGCGCAGCTCTTTGCAAAAGAGAGATATTGGCAAGGAAAAGCTGTCTTGTACCATTGAATTTTTCTCCCAAACGAAGGACACTAGAATGAAAATTTTAAAGCCTCCTGTTAGTGCTATATCTACACGGTATAGCCCTGAATTTTCCAATGCGTAGCTCTTTGCAAAAGAGAGATATTGGCAAGGAAAAGCTGTCTTGTACCTTTGCATTTTTCTCGCAAACGAAGGACACTAGAAAGAAAATTTTAAAGCCTCCTGTTAGGCCATCATCTACACGGCATAGCCCTGAATTTTCCAATTCGCAGCTCTTTGCAAAAGAGAGATATTGGCAAGGAAAAGCTGTCTTGTACCTTTGCATTTTTCTCCCAAACGAAGGACACTAGAAAGAAAATTTTAAAGCCTCCTGTTAGGACATCATCTACACGCCATAGCCCTGAATTTTCCAATGCGCAGCTCTTTGCAAAAGAGAGATATTGGCAAGGAAAAGCTGTCTTGTACCTTTGCATTTTTCTCCCAAACGAAGGACACTAGAAAGAAAATTTTAAAGCCTCCTGTTAGGCCATCATCTACACGGCACAGCCCTGAATTTTCCAATGCGCAGCTCTTTGCAAAATAGAGATATTGGCAAGGAAAAGCTGTCTTGTACCTTTGCATTTTTCTCCCAAACGAAGGACACTAGAAAGAAAATTTTAAAGCCTCCTGTTAGGCCATCATCTACACGGCATAGCCCTGAATTTTCCAATGCGCAGCTCTTTGCAAAAGAGAGATATTGGCAAGGAAAAGCTGTCTTGTACCTTTGCATTTTTCTCTCAAACGAAGGACACTAGAAAGAAAATTTTAAAGCCTCCTGTTAGGCCATCATCTACACGGCATAGCCCTGAATTTTCCAATGCGCAGCTCTTTGCAAAAGAGAGATATTGGCAAGGAAAAGCTGTCTTGTACCTTTGCATTTTTCTCGCAAACGAAGGACACTAGAAAGAAAATTTTAAAGCCTCCTGTTAGGCCATCATCTACACGGCATAGCCCTGAATTTTCCAATGCGCAGCTCTTTGTAAAAGAGAGATATTGGCAAGGAAAAGCTGTCTTGTACCTTTGCATTTTTCTCGCAAACGAAGGACACTAGAAAGAAAATTTTAAAGCCTCCTGTTAGGCCATCATCTACACGGCATAGCCCTGAATTTTCCAATGCGCAGCTCTTTGCAAAAGAGAGATATTGGCAAGGAAAAGCTGTCTTGTACCTTTGCATTTTTCTCCCAAACGAAGGACACTAGAAAGAAAATTTTAAAGCCTCCTGTTAGGCCATCATCTACACGGCATAGCCCTGAATTTTCCAATACGCAGCTCTTTGCAAAAGAGAGATATTGGCAAGGAAAAGCTGTCTTGTACCTTTGCAATTTTCTCGCAAACGAAGGACACTAGAAAGAAAATTTTAAAGCCTCCTTTTAGGCCATCATCTACACGGCATAGCCCTGAATTTTCCAATGCGCAGCTCTTTGCAAAAGAGAGATATTGGCAAGGAAAAGCTGTCTTGTACCTTTGCATTTTTCTCTCAAACGAAGGACACTAGAAAGAAAATTTTAAAGCCTCCTGTTAGGCCATCATCTACACGGCATAGCCCTGAATTTTCCAATGCGCAGCTCTTTGCAAAAGAGAGATATTGGCAAGGAAAAGCTGTCTTGTACCTTTGCATTTTTCTCTCAAACGAAGGACACTAGAAAGAAAATTTTAAAGCCTCCTGTTAGGCCATCATCTACACGGCATAGCCCTGAATTTTCCAATGCGCAGCTCTTTGCAAAAGAGAGATATTGGCAAGGAAAAGCTGTCTTGTACCTTTGCATTTTTCTCCCAAACGAAGGACACTAGAAAGAAAATTTTAAAGCCTCCTGTTAGGCCATCATCTACACGGCATAGCCCTGAATTTTCCAATGCGCAGCTCTTTGCAAAAGAGAGATATTGGAAAGGAAAAGCTGTCTTGTACCTTTGCATTTTTCTCCCAAACGAAGGACACTAGAAAGAAAATTTTAAAGCCTCCTGTTAGGCCATCATCTACACGGCATAGCCCTGAATTTTCCAATGCGCAGCTCTTTGCAAAAGAGAGATATTGGCAAGGAAAAGCTGTCTTGTACCTTTGCATTTTTCTCCCAAACGAAGGACACTAGAAAGAAAATTTTAAAGCCTCCTGTTAGGCCATCATCTACACGGCATAGCCCTGAATTTTGCAATGCGCAGCTCTTTGCAAAAGAGAGATATTGGCAAGGAAAAGCTGTCTTGTACCTTTGCATTTTTCTCCCAAACGAAGGACACTAGAAAGAAAATTTTAAAGCCTCCTGTTAGGCCATCATCTACACGGCATAGCCCTGAATTTTCCAATGCGCAGCTCTTTGCAAAAGAGAGATATTGGCAAGGAAAAGCTGTCTTGTACCTTTGCATTTTTCTCGCAAACGAAGGACACTAGAAAGAAAATTTTAAAGCCTCCTGTTAGGCCATCATCTACACGGCATAGCCCTGAATTTTCCAATGCGCAGCTCTTTGTAAAAGAGAGATATTGGCAAGGAAAAGCTGTCTTGTACCTTTGCATTTTTCTCGCAAACGAAGGACACTAGAAAGAAAATTTTAAAGCCTCCTGTTAGGCCATCATCTACACGGCATAGCCCTGAATTTTCCAATGCGCAGCTCTTTGCAAAAGAGAGATATTGGCAAGGAAAAGCTGTCTTGTACCTTTGCATTTTTCTCCCAAACGAAGGACACTAGAAAGAAAATTTTAAAGCCTCCTGTTAGGCCATCATCTACACGGCATAGCCCTGAATTTTCCAATACGCAGCTCTTTGCAAAAGAGAGATATTGGCAAGGAAAAGCTGTCTTGTACCTTTGCAATTTTCTCGCAAACGAAGGACACTAGAAAGAAAATTTTAAAGCCTCCTTTTAGGCCATCATCTACACGGCATAGCCCTGAATTTTCCAATGCGCAGCTCTTTGCAAAAGAGAGATATTGGCAAGGAAAAGCTGTCTTGTACCTTTGCATTTTTCTCTCAAACGAAGGACACTAGAAAGAAAATTTTAAAGCCTCCTGTTAGGCCATCATCTACACGGCATAGCCCTGAATTTTCCAATGCGCAGCTCTTTGCAAAAGAGAGATATTGGCAAGGAAAAGCTGTCTTGTACCTTTGCATTTTTCTCTCAAACGAAGGACACTAGAAAGAAAATTTTAAAGCCTCCTGTTAGGCCATCATCTACACGGCATAGCCCTGAATTTTCCAATGCGCAGCTCTTTGCAAAAGAGAGATATTGGCAAGGAAAAGCTGTCTTGTACCTTTGCATTTTTCTCCCAAACGAAGGACACTAGAAAGAAAATTTTAAAGCCTCCTGTTAGGCCATCATCTACACGGCATAGCCCTGAATTTTCCAATGCGCAGCTCTTTGCAAAAGAGAGATATTGGCAAGGAAAAGCTGTCTTGTACCTTTGCATTTTTCTCCCAAACGAAGGACACTAGAAAGAAAATTTTAAAGCCTCCTGTTAGGCCATCATCTACACGGCATAGCCCTGAATTTTCCAATACGCAGCTCTTTGCAAAAGAGAGATATTGGCAAGGAAAAGCTGTCTTGTACCTTTGCAATTTTCTCGCAAACGAAGGACACTAGAAAGAAAATTTTAAAGCCTCCTTTTAGGCCATCATCTACACGGCATAGCCCTGAATTTTCCAATGCGCAGCTCTTTGCAAAAGAGAGATATTGGCAAGGAAAAGCTGTCTTGTACCTTTGCATTTTTCTCTCAAACGAAGGACACTAGAAAGAAAATTTTAAAGCCTCCTGTTAGGCCATCATCTACACGGCATAGCCCTGAATTTTCCAATGCGCAGCTCTTTGCAAAAGAGAGATATTGGCAAGAAAAAGCTGTCTTGTACCTTTGCATTTTTCTCTCAAACGAAGGACACTAGAAAGAAAATTTTAAAGCCTCCTGTTAGGCCATCATCTACACGGCATAGCCCTGAATTTTCCAATGCGCAGCTCTTTGCAAAAGAGAGATATTGGCAAGGAAAAGCTGTCTTGTACCTTTGCATTTTTCTCCCAAACGAAGGACACTAGAAAGAAAATTTTAAAGCCTCCTGTTAGGCCATCATCTACACGGCATAGCCCTGAATTTTCCAATGCGCAGCTCTTTGCAAAAGAGAGATATTGGCAAGGAAAAGCTGTCTTGTACCTTTGCATTTTTCTCCCAACGAAGGACACTAGAAAGAAAATTTTAAAGCCTCCTGTTAGGCCATCATCTACACGGCATAGCCCTGAATTTTGCAATGCGCAGCTCTTTGCAAAAGAGAGATATTGGCAAGGAAAAGCTGTCTTGTACCTTTGCATTTTTCTCCCAAACGAAGGACACTAGAAAGAAAATTTTAAAGCCTCCTGTTAGGCCATCATCTACACGGCATAGCCCTGAATTTTCCAATGCGCAGCTCTTTGCAAAAGAGAGATATTGGCAAGGAAAAGCTGTCTTGTACCTTTGCATTTTTCTCCCAAACTAAGGACACTAGAAAGAAAATTTTAAAGCCTCCTGTTAGGCCATCATCTACACGGTATAGCCCTGAATTTTCCAATGCGCAGCTCTTTGCAAAAGAGAGATATTGGCAAGGAAAAGCTGTCTTGTACCTTTGCATTTTTCTCCCAAACGAAGGACACTAGAAAGAAAATTTTAAAGCCTCCTGTTAGGCCATCATCTACACGGCATAGCCCTGAATTTTCCAATGCGCAGCTCTTTGCAAAAGAGAGATATTGGCAAGGAAAAGCTGTCTTGTACCTTTGCATTTTTCTCCCAAACGAAGGACACTAGAAAGAAAATTTTAAAGCCTCCTGTTAGGCCATCATCTACACGGCATAGCCCTGAATTTTCCAATGCGCAGCTCTTTGCAAAAGAGAGATATTGGCAAGGAAAAGCTGTCTTGTACCTTTGCATTTTTCTCCCAAACGAAGGACACTAGAAAGAAAATTTTAAAGCCTCCTGTTAGGCCATCATCTACACGGTATAGCCCTGAATTTTCCAATGCGCAGCTCTTTGCAAAAGAGAGATATTGGCAAGGAAAAGCTGTCTTGTACCTTTGCATTTTTCTCCCAAACGAAGGACACTAGAAAGAAAATTTTAAAGCCTCCTGTTAGGCCATCATCTACACGGCATAGCCCTGAATTTTCCAATGCGCAGCTCTTTGCAAAAGAGAGATATTGGCAAGGAAAAGCTGTCTTGTACCTTTGCATTTTTCTCCCAAACGAAGGACACTAGAAAGAAAATTTTAAAGCCTCCTGTTAGGCCATCATCTACACGGCATAGCCCTGAATTTTCCAATACGCAGCTCTTTGCAAAAGAGAGATATTGGCAAGGAAAAGCTGTCTTGTACCTTTGCATTTTTCTCTCAAACGAAGGACACTAGAAAGAAAATTTTAAAGCCTCCTGTTAGGCCATCATCTACACGGCATAGCCCTGAATTTTCCAATGCGCAGCTCTTTGCAAAAGAGAGATATTGGCAAGGAAAAGCTGTCTTGTACCTTTGCATTTTTCTCTCAAACGAAGGACACTAGAAAGAAAATTTTAAAGCCTCCTGTTAGGCCATCATCTACACGGCATAGCCCTGAATTTTCCAATGCGCAGCTCTTTGCAAAAGAGAGATATTGGCAAGGAAAAGCTGTCTTGTACCTTTGCATTTTTCTCCCAAACGAAGGACACTAGAAAGAAAATTTTAAAGCCTCCTGTTAGGCCATCATCTACACGGCATAGCCCTGAATTTTCCAATGCGCAGCTCTTTGCAAAAGAGAGATATTGGCAAGGAAAAGCTGTCTTGTACCTTTGCATTTTTCTCCCAAACGAAGGACACTAGAAAGAAAATTTTAAAGCCTCCTGTTAGGCCATCATCTACACGGCATAGCCCTGAATTTTCCAATACGCAGCTCTTTGCAAAAGAGAGATATTGGCAAGGAAAAGCTGTCTTGTACCTTTGCAATTTTCTCGCAAACGAAGGACACTAGAAAGAAAATTTTAAAGCCTCCTTTTAGGCCATCATCTACACGGCATAGCCCTGAATTTTCCAATGCGCAGCTCTTTGCAAAAGAGAGATATTGGCAAGGAAAAGCTGTCTTGTACCTTTGCATTTTTCTCTCAAACGAAGGACACTAGAAAGAAAATTTTAAAGCCTCCTGTTAGGCCATCATCTACACGGCATAGCCCTGAATTTTCCAATGCGCAGCTCTTTGCAAAAGAGAGATATTGGCAAGAAAAAGCTGTCTTGTACCTTTGCATTTTTCTCTCAAACGAAGGACACTAGAAAGAAAATTTTAAAGCCTCCTGTTAGGCCATCATCTACACGGCATAGCCCTGAATTTTCCAATGCGCAGCTCTTTGCAAAAGAGAGATATTGGCAAGGAAAAGCTGTCTTGTACCTTTGCATTTTTCTCCCAAACGAAGGACACTAGAAAGAAAATTTTAAAGCCTCCTGTTAGGCCATCATCTACACGGCATAGCCCTGAATTTTCCAATGCGCAGCTCTTTGCAAAAGAGAGATATTGGCAAGGAAAAGCTGTCTTGTACCTTTGCATTTTTCTCCCAAACGAAGGACACTAGAAAGAAAATTTTAAAGCCTCCTGTTAGGCCATCATCTACACGGCATAGCCCTGAATTTTCCAATGCGCAGCTCTTTGCAAAAGAGAGATATTGGCAAGGAAAAGCTGTCTTGTACCTTTGCATTTTTCTCCCAAACTAAGGACACTAGAAAGAAAATTTTAAAGCCTCCTGTTAGGCCATCATCTACACGGTATAGCCCTGAATTTTCCAATGCGCAGCTCTTTGCAAAAGAGAGATATTGGCAAGGAAAAGCTGTCTTGTACCTTTGCATTTTTCTCCCAAACGAAGGACACTAGAAAGAAAATTTTAAAGCCTCCTGTTAGGCCATCATCTACACGGCATAGCCCTGAATTTTCCAATGCGCAGCTCTTTGCAAAAGAGAGATATTGGCAAGGAAAAGCTGTCTTGTACCTTTGCATTTTTCTCCCAAACGAAGGACACTAGAAAGAAAATTTTAAAGCCTCCTGTTAGGCCATCATCTACACGGCATAGCCCTGAATTTTCCAATGCGCAGCTCTTTGCAAAAGAGAGATATTGGCAAGGAAAAGCTGTCTTGTACCTTTGCATTTTTCTCCCAAACTAAGGACACTAGAAAGAAAATTTTAAAGCCTCCTGTTAGGCCATCATCTACACGGTATAGCCCTGAATTTTCCAATGCGCAGCTCTTTGCAAAAGAGAGATATTGGCAAGGAAAAGCTGTCTTGTACCTTTGCATTTTTCTCCCAAACGAAGGACACTAGAAAGAAAATTTTAAAGCCTCCTGTTAGGCCATCATCTACACGGCATAGCCCTGAATTTTCCAATGCGCAGCTCTTTGCAAAAGAGAGATATTGGCAAGGAAAAGCTGTCTTGTACCTTTGCATTTTTCTCCCAAACGAAGGACACTAGAAAGAAAATTTTAAAGCCTCCTGTTAGGCCATCATCTACACGGCATAGCCCTGAATTTTCCAATGCGCAGCTCTTTGCAAAAGAGAGATATTGGCAAGGAAAAGCTGTCTTGTACCTTTGCATTTTTCTCCCAAACGAAGGACACTAGAAAGAAAATTTTAAAGCCTCCTGTTAGGCCATCATCTACACGGTATAGCCCTGAATTTTCCAATGCGCAGCTCTTTGCAAAAGAGAGATATTGGCAAGGAAAAGCTGTCTTGTACCTTTGCATTTTTCTCCCAAACGAAGGACACTAGAAAGAAAATTTTAAAGCCTCCTGTTAAGCCATCATCTACACGGCATAGCCCTGAATTTTCCAATGCGCAGCTCTTTGCAAAAGAGAGATATTGGCAAGGAAAAGCTGTCTTGTACCTTTGCATTTTTCTCCCAAACGAAGGACACTAGAAAGAAAATTTTAATGCCTCCTGTTAGGCCATCATCTACACGGCATAGCCCTGAATTTTCCAATGCGCAGCTCTTTGCAAAAGAGAGATATTGGCAAGGAAAAGCTGTCTTGTACCTTTGCATTTTTCTCCCAAACGAAGGACACTAGAAAGAAAATTTTAAAGCCTCCTGTTAGGCCATCATCTACACGGCATAGCCCTGAATTTTACAATGCGCAGCTCTTTGCAAAAGAGAGATATTGGCAAGGAAAAGCTGTCTTGTACCTTTGCATTTTTCTCCCAAACGAAGGACACTAGAAAGAAAATTTTAAAGCCTCCTGTTAAGCCATCATCTACACGGCATAGCCCTGAATTTTCCAATGCGCAGCTCTTTGCAAAAGAGAGATATTGGCAAGGAAAAGCTGTCTTGTACCTTTGCATTTTTCTCCCAAACGAAGGACACTAGAAAGAAAATTTTAATGCCTCCTGTTAGGCCATCATCTACACGGCATAGCCCTGAATTTTCCAATGCGCAGCTCTTTGCAAAAGAGAGATATTGGCAAGGAAAAGCTGTCTTGTACCTTTGCATTTTTCTCCCAAACGAAGGACACTAGAAAGAAAATTTTAAAGCCTCCTGTTAGGCCATCATCTACACGGCATAGCCCTGAATTTTCCAATGCGCAGCTCTTTGCAAAAGAGAGATATTGGCAAGGAAAAGCTGTCTTGTACCTTTGCATTTTTCTCCCAAACGAAGGACACTAGAAAGAAAATTTTAAAGCCTCCTGTTAGGCCATCATCTACACGGCATAGCCCTGAATTTTCCAATGCGCAGCTCTTTGCAAAAGAGAGATATTGGCAAGGAAAAGCTGTCTTGTACCATTGGATTTTTCTTCCAAACGAAGGACACTAGAATGAAAATTTTAAAGCCTCCTGTTAGTGCTATATCTACACGGTATAGCCCTGAATTTTCCAATGCGTAGCTCTTTGCAAAAGAGAGATATTGGCAAGGAAAAGCTGTCTTGTACCTTTGCATTTTTCTCGCAAACGAAGGACACTAGAAAGAAAATTTTAAAGCCTCCTGTTAGGCCATCATCTACACGGCATAGCCCTGAATTTTCCAATGCGCAGCTCTTTGCAAAAGAGAGATATTGGCAAGGAAAAGCTGTCTTGTACCTTTGCATTTTTCTCGCAAACGAAGGACACTAGAAAGAAAATTTTAAAGCCTCCTGTTAGGCCATCATCTACACGGCATAGCCCTGAATTTTCCAATGCGCAGCTCTTTGCAAAAGAGAGATATTGGCAAGGAAAAGCTGTCTTGTACCTTTGCATTTTTCTCCCAAACGAAGGACACTAGAAAGAAAATTTTAAAGCCTCCTGTTAGGCCATCATCTACACGGCATAGCCCTGAATTTTCCAATGCGCAGCTCTTTGCAAAAGAGAGATATTGGCAAGGAAAAGCTGTCTTGTACCTTTGCATTTTTCTCGCAAACGAAGGACACTAGAAAGAAAATTTTAAAGCCTCCTGTTAGGCCATCATCTACACGGCACAGCCCTGAATTTTCCAATGCGCAGCTCTTTGCAAAAGAGAGATATTGGCAAGGAAAAGCTGTCTTGTACCTTTGCATTTTTCTCCCAAACGAAGGACACTAGAAAGAAAATTTTAAAGCCTCCTGTTAGGCCATCATCTACACGGCATAGCCCTGAATTTTCCAATGCGCAGCTATTTGCAAAAGAGAGATATTGGCAAGGAAAAGCTGTCTTGTACCTTTGCATTTTTCTCGCAAACGAAGGACACTAGAAAGAAAATTTTAAAGCCTCCTGTTAGGCCTCCTGTTAGGCCATCATCTACACGGCATAGCCCTGAATTTTCCAATGCGCAGCTCTTTGCAAAAGAGAGATATTGGCAAGGAAAAGCTGTCTTGTACCTTTGCATTTTTCTCCCAAACGAATGACACTAGAAAGAAAATTTTAAAGCCTCCTGTTAGGCCATCATCTACACGGCATAGCCCTGAATTTTCAAATGCGCAGCTCTTTGCAAAAGAGAGATATTGGCAAGGAAAAGCTGTCTTGTACCATTGAATTTTTCTCCCAAACGAAGGACACTAGAATGAAAATTTTAAAGCCTCCTGTTAGTGCTATATCTACACGGTATAGCCCTGAATTTTCCAATGCGTAGCTCTTTGCAAAAGAGAGATATTGGCAAGGAAAAGCTGTCTTGTACCTTTGCATTTTTCTCGCAAACGAAGGACACTAGAAAGAAAATTTTAAAGCCTCCTGTTAGGCCATCATCTACACGGCATAGCCCTGAATTTTCCAATTCGCAGCTCTTTGCAAAAGAGAGATATTGGCAAGGAAAAGCTGTCTTGTACCTTTGCATTTTTCTCGCAAACGAAGGACACTAGAAAGAAAATTTTAAAGCCTCCTGTTAGGCCATCATCTACACGGCATAGCCCTGAATTTTCCAATGCGCAGCTCTTTGAAAAAGAGAGATATTGGCAAGGAAAAGCTGTCTTGTACCTTTGCATTTTTCTCGCAAACGAAGGACACTAGAAAGAAAATTTTAAAGCCTCCTGTTAGGCCATCATCTACACGGCATAGCCCTGAATTTTCCAATACGCTGCTCTTTGCAAAAGAGAGATATTGGCAAGGAAAAGCTGTCTTGTACCTTTGCAATTTTCTCGCAAACGAAGGACACTAGAAAGAAAATTTTAAAGCCTCCTTTTAGGCCATCATCTACACGGCATAGCCCTGAATTTTCCAATGCGCAGCTCTTTGCAAAAGAGAGATATTGGCAAGGAAAAGCTGTCTTGTACCTTTGCATTTTTCTCTCAAACGAAGGACACTAGAAAGAAAATTTTAAAGCCTCCTGTTAGGCCATCATCTACACGGCATAGCCCTGAATTTTCCAATGCGCAGCTCTTTGCAAAAGAGAGATATTGGCAAGGAAAAGCTGTCTTGTACCTTTGCATTTTTCTCTCAAACGAAGGACACTAGAAAGAAAATTTTAAAGCCTCCTGTTAGGCCATCATCTACACGGCATAGCCCTGAATTTTCCAATGCGCAGCTCTTTGCAAAAGAGAGATATTGGCAAGGAAAAGCTGTCTTGTACCTTTGCATTTTTCTCCCAAACGAAGGACACTAGAAAGAAAATTTTAAAGCCTCCTTTTAGGCCATCATCTACACGGCATAGCCCTGAATTTTCCAATGCGCAGCTCTTTGCAAAAGAGAGATATTGGCAAGGAAAAGCTGTCTTGTACCTTTGCATTTTTCTCCCAAACGAAGGACACTAGAAAGAAAATTTTAAAGCCTCCTGTTAGGCCATCATCTACACGGCATAGCCCTGAATTTTCCAATGCGCAGCTCTTTGCAAAAGAGAGATATTGGCAAGGAAAAGCTGTCTTGTACCTTTGCATTTTTCTCCCAAACGAAGGACACTAGAAAGAAAATTTTAAAGCCTCCTGTTAGGCCATCATCTACACGGCATAGCCCTGAATTTTGCAATGCGCAGCTCTTTGCAAAAGAGAGATATTGGCAAGGAAAAGCTGTCTTGTACCTTTGCATTTTTCTCCCAAACGAAGGACACTAGAAAGAAAATTTTAAAGCCTCCTGTTAGGCCATCATCTACACGGCATAGCCCTGAATTTTCCAATGCGCAGCTCTTTGCAAAAGAGAGATATTGGCAAGGAAAAGCTGTCTTGTACCTTTGCATTTTTCTCCCAAACGAAGGACACTAGAAAGAAAATTTTAAAGCCTCCTGTTAGGCCATCATCTACACGGTATAGCCCTGAATTTTCCAATGCGCAGCTCTTTGCAAAAGAGAGATATTGGCAAGGAAAAGCTGTCTTGTACCTTTGCATTTTTCTCCCAAACGAAGGACACTAGAAAGAAAATTTTAAAGCCTCCTGTTAGGCCATCATCTACACGGCATAGCCCTGAATTTTCCAATGCGCAGCTCTTTGCAAAAGAGAGATATTGGCAAGGAAAAGCTGTCTTGTACCTTTGCATTTTTCTCCCAAACGAAGGACACTAGAAAGAAAATTTTAAAGCCTCCTGTTAGGCCATCATCTACACGGCATAGCCCTGAATTTTCCATTGCGCAGCTCTTTGCAAAAGAGAGATATTGGCAAGGAAAAGCTGTCTTGTACCTTTGCATTTTTCTCCCAAACGAAGGACACTAGAAAGAAAATTTTAAAGCCTCCTGTTAGGCCATCATCTACACGGCATAGCCCTGAATTTTCCAATGCGCAGCTCTTTGCAAAAGAGAGATATTGGCAAGGAAAAGCTGTCTTGTACCTTTGCATTTTTCTCCCAAACGAAGGACACTAGAAAGAAAATTTTAAAGCCTCCTGTTAGGCCATCATCTACACGGCATAGCCCTGAATTTTCCAATGCGCAGCTCTTTGCAAAAGAGAGATATTGGCAAGGAAAAGCTGTCTTGTACCTTTGCATTTTTCTCCCAAACGAAGGACACTAGAAAGAAAATTTTAAAGCCTCCTGTTAGGCCATCATCTACACGGCATAGCCCTGAATTTTCCAATGCGCAGCTCTTTGCAAAAGAGAGATATTGGCAAGGAAAAGCTGTCTTGTACCTTTGCATTTTTCTCGCAAACGAAGGACACTAGAAAGAAAATTTTAAAGCCTCCTGTTAGGCCATCATCTACACGGCATAGCCCTGAATTTTCCAATGCGCAGCTCTTTGCAAAAGAGAGATATTGGCAAGGAAAAGCTGTCTTGTACCTTTGCAATTTTATCGCAAACGAAGGACACTAGAAAGAAAATTTTAAAGCCTCCTTTTAGGCCATCATCTACACGGCATAGCCCTGAATTTTCCAATGCGCAGCTCTTTGCAAAAGAGAGATATTGGCAAGGAAAAGCTGTCTTGTACCTTTGCATTTTTCTCCCAAACGAAGGACACTAGAAAGAAAATTTTAAAGCCTCCTGTTAGGCCATCATCTACACGGCATAGCCCTGAATTTTCCAATGCGCAGCTCTTTGCAAAAGAGAGATATTGGCAAGGAAAAGCTGTCTTGTACCTTTGCATTTTTCTCCCAAACGAAGGACACTAGAAAGAAAATTTTAAAGCCTCCTGTTAGGCCATCATCTACACGGCATAGCCCTGAATTTTCCAATGCGCAGCTCTTTGCAAAAGAGAGATATTGGCAAGGAAAAGCTGTCTTGTACCTTTGCATTTTTCTCCCAAACGAAGGACACTAGAAAGAAAATTTTAAAGCCTCCTGTTAGGCCATCATCTACACGGCATAGCCCTGAATTTTCCAATGCGCAGCTCTTTGCAAAAGAGAGATATTGGCAAGGAAAAGCTGTCTTGTACCTTTGCATTTTTCTCCCAAACGAAGGACACTAGAAAGAAAATTTTAAAGCCTCCTGTTAGGCCATCATCTACACGGTATAGCCCTGAATTTTCCAATGCGCAGCTCTTTGCAAAAGAGAGATATTGGCAAGGAAAAGCTGTCTTGTACCTTTGCATTTTTCTCCCAAACGAAGGACACTAGAAAGAAAATTTTAATGCCTCCTGTTAGGCCATCATCTACACGGCATAGCCCTGAATTTTCCAATGCGCAGCTCTTTGCAAAAGAGAGATATTGGCAAGGAAAAGCTGTCTTGTACCTTTGCATTTTTCTCCCAAACGAAGGACACCAGAAAGAAAATTTTAAAGCCTCCTGTTAGGCCATCATCTACACGGCATAGCCCTGAATTTTCCAATGCGCAGCTCTTTGCAAAAGAGAGATATTGGCAAGGAAAAGCTGTCTTGTACCTTTGCATTTTTCTCCCAAACGAAGGACACTAGAAAGAAAATTTTAAAGCCTCCTGTTAGGCCATCATCTACACGGCATAGCCCTGAATTTTCCAATGCGCAGCTCTTTGCAAAAGAGAGATATTGGCAAGGAAAAGCTGTCTTGTACCATTGGATTTTTCTTCCAAACGAAGGACAATAGAATGAAAATTTTAAAGCCTCCTGTTAGTGCTATATCTACACGGTATAGCCCTGAATTTTCCAATGCGTAGCTCTTTGCAAAAGAGAGATATTGGCAAGGAAAAGCTGTCTTGTACCTTTGCATTTTTCTCGCAAACGAAGGACACTAGAAAGAAAATTTTAAAGCCTCCTGTTAGGCCATCATCTACACGGCATAGCCCTGAATTTTCCAATGCGCAGCTCTTTGTAAAAGAGAGATATTGGCAAGGAAAAGCTGTCTTGTACCTTTGCATTTTTCTCGCAAACGAAGGACACTAGAAAGAAAATTTTAAAGCCTCCTGTTAGGCCATCATCTACACGGCATAGCCCTGAATTTTCCAATGCGCAGCTCTTTGCAAAAGAGAGATATTGGCAAGGAAAAGCTGTCTTGTACCTTTGCATTTTTCTCCCAAACGAAGGACACTAGAAAGAAAATTTTAAAGCCTCCTGTTAGGCCATCATCTACACGGCATAGCCCTGAATTTTCCAATACGCTGCTCTTTGCAAAAGAGAGATATTGGCAAGGAAAAGCTGTCTTGTACCTTTGCAATTTTCTCGCAAACGAAGGACACTAGAAAGAAAATTTTAAAGCCTCCTTTTAGGCCATCATCTACACGGCATAGCCCTGAATTTTCCAATGCGCAGCTCTTTGCAAAAGAGAGATATTGGCAAGGAAAAGCTGTCTTGTACCTTTGCATTTTTCTCTCAAACGAAGGACACTAGAAAGAAAATTTTAAAGCCTCCTGTTAGGCCATCATCTACACGGCATAGCCCTGAATTTTCCAATGCGCAGCTCTTTGCAAAAGAGAGATATTGGCAAGGAAAAGCTGTCTTGTACCTTTGCATTTTTCTCTCAAACGAAGGACACTAGAAAGAAAATTTTAAAGCCTCCTGTTAGGCCATCATCTACACGGCATAGCCCTGAATTTTCCAATGCGCAGCTCTTTGCAAAAGAGAGATATTGGCAAGGAAAAGCTGTCTTGTACCTTTGCATTTTTCTCCCAAACGAAGGACACTAGAAAGAAAATTTTAAAGCCTCCTTTTAGGCCATCATCTACACGGCATAGCCCTGAATTTTCCAATGCGCAGCTCTTTGCAAAAGAGAGATATTGGCAAGGAAAAGCTGTCTTGTACCTTTGCATTTTTCTCCCAAACGAAGGACACTAGAAAGAAAATTTTAAAGCCTCCTGTTAGGCCATCATCTACACGGCATAGCCCTGAATTTTCCAATGCGCAGCTCTTTGCAAAAGAGAGATATGGGCAAGGAAAAGCTGTCTTGTACCTTTGCATTTTTCTCGCAAACGAAGGACACTAGAAAGAAAATTTTAAAGCCTCCTGTTAGGCCATCATCTACACGGCATAGCCCTGAATTTTCCAATGCGCAGCTATTTGCAAAAGAGAGATATTGGCAAGGAAAAGCTGTCTTGTACCTTTGCATTTTTCTCCCAAACGAAGGACACTAGAAAGAAAATTTTAAAGCCTCCTTTTAGGCCATCATCTACACGGCATAGCCCTGAATTTTCCAATAAGCAGCTCTTTGCAAAAGAGAGATATTGGCAAGGAAAAGCTGTCTTGTACCTTTGCATTTTTCTCCCAAACGAAGGACACTAGAAAGAAAATTTTAAAGCCTCCTGTTAGGCCATCATCTACACGGTATAGCCCTGAATATTCCAATGCGCAGCTCTTTGCAAAAGAGAGATATGGGCAAGGAAAAGCTGTCTTGTACCTTTGCATTTTTCTCGCAAACGAAGGACACTAGAAAGAAAATTTTAAAGCCTCCTGTTAGGCCATCATCTACACGGCATAGCCCTGAATTTTCCAATGCGCAGCTATTTGCAAAAGAGAGATATTGGCAAGGAAAAGCTGTCTTGTACCTTTGCATTTTTCTCGCAAACGAAGGACACTAGAAAGAAAATTTTAAAGCCTCCTGTTAGTGCTATATCTACACGGTATAGCCCTGAATTTTCCAATGCGCAGCTCTTTGCAAAAGAGAGATATTGGCAAGGAAAAGCTGTCTTGTACCTTTGCATTTTTCTCCCAAACGAAGGACACTAGAAAGAAAATTTTAAAGCCTCCTGTTAGGCCATCATCTACACGGCATAGCCCTGAATTTTCCAATGCGCAGCTCTTTGCAAAAGAGAGATATTGGCAAGGAAAAGCTGTCTTGTACCTTTGCATTTTTCTCTCAAACGAAGGACACTAGAAAGAAAATTTTAAAGCCTCCTGTTAGGCCATCATCTACACGGCATAGCCCTGAATTTTCCAATGCGCAGCTCTTTGCAAAAGAGAGATATTGGCAAGGAAAAGCTGTCTTGTACCTTTGCATTTTTCTCCCAAACGAAGGACACTAGAAAGAAAATTTTAAAGCCTCCTGTTAGGCCATCATCTACACGGCATAGCCCTGAATTTTCCAATAAGCAGCTCTTTGCAAAAGAGAGATATTGGCAAGGAAAAGCTGTCTTGTACCTTTGCATTTTTCTCCCAAACGAAGGACACTAGAAAGAAAATTTTAAAGCCTCCTGTTAGGCCATCATCTACACGGTATAGCCCTGAATATTCCAATGCGCAGCTCTTTGCAAAAGAGAGATATGGGCAAGGAAAAGCTGTCTTGTACCTTTGCATTTTTCTCGCAAACGAAGGACACTAGAAAGAAAATTTTAAAGCCTCCTGTTAGGCCATCATCTACACGGCATAGCCCTGAATTTTCCAATGCGCAGCTATTTGCAAAAGAGAGATATTGGCAAGGAAAAGCTGTCTTGTACCTTTGCATTTTTGTCGCAAACGAAGGACACTAGAAAGAAAATTTTAAAGCCTCCTGTTAGGCCATCATCTACACGGCATAGCCCTGAATTTTCCAATAAGCAGCTCTTTGCAAAAGAGAGATATTGGCAAGGAAAAGCTGTCTTGTACCTTTGCATTTTTCTCCCAAACGAAGGACACTAGAAAGAAAATTTTAAAGCCTCCTGTTAGGCCATCATCTACACGGTATAGCCCTGAATATTCCAATGCGCAGCTCTTTGCAAAAGAGAGATATGGGCAAGGAAAAGCTGTCTTGTACCTTTGCATTTTTCTCGCAAACGAAGGACACTAGAAAGAAAATTTTAAAGCCTCCTGTTAGGCCATCATCTACACGGCATAGCCCTGAATTTTCCAATGCGCAGCTATTTGCAAAAGAGAGATATTGGCAAGGAAAAGCTGTCTTGTACCTTTGCATTTTTCTCGCAAACGAAGGACACTAGAAAGAAAATTTTAAAGCCTCCTGTTAGGCCATCATCTACACGGCATAGCCCTGAATTTTCCAATGCGCAGCTCTTTGCAAAAGAGAGATATTGGCAAGGAAAAGCTGTCTTGTACCTTTGCATTTTTCTCCCAAACGAAGGACACTAGAAAGAAAATTTTAAAGCCTCCTGTTAGGCCATCATCTACACGGCATAGCCCTGAATTTTCCAATGCGCAGCTCTTTGCAAAAGAGAGATATTGGCAAGGAAAAGCTGTCTTGTACCTTTGCATTTTTCTCCCAAACGAAGGACACTAGAAAGAAAATTTTAAAGCCTCCTGTTAGGCCATCATATACACGGCATAGCCCTGAATTTTCAAATGCGCAGCTCTTTGCAAAAGAGAGATATTGGCAAGGAAAAGCTGTCTTGTACCATTGAATTTTTCTCCCAAACGAAGGACACTAGAATGAAAATTTTAAAGCCTCCTGTTAGTGCTATATCTACACGGTATAGCCCTGAATTTTCCAATGCGCAGCTCTTTGCAAAAGAGAGATATTGGCAAGGAAAAGCTGTCTTGTACCTTTGCATTTTTCTCCCAAACGAAGGACACTAGAAAGAAAATTTTAAAGCCTCCTGTTAGGCCATCATCTACACGGCATAGCCCTGAATTTTCCAATGCGCAGCTCTTTGCAAAAGAGAGATATTGGCAAGGAAAAGCTGTCTTGTACCTTTGCATTTTTCTCTCAAACGAAGGACACTAGAAAGAAAATTTTAAAGCCTCCTGTTAGGCCATCATCTACACGGCATAGCCCTGAATTTTCCAATGCGCAGCTCTTTGCAAAAGAGAGATATTGGCAAGGAAAAGCTGTCTTGTACCTTTGCATTTTTCTCCCAAACGAAGGACACTAGAAAGAAAATATTAAAGCCTCCTGTTAGGCCATCATCTACACGGCATAGCCCTGAATTTTCCAATAAGCAGCTCTTTGCAAAAGAGAGATATTGGCAAGGAAAAGCTGTCTTGTACCTTTGCATTTTTCTCCCAAACGAAGGACACTAGAAAGAAAATTTTAAAGCCTCCTGTTAGGCCATCATCTACACGGTATAGCCCTGAATATTCCAATGCGCAGCTCTTTGCAAAAGAGAGATATGGGCAAGGAAAAGCTGTCTTGTACCTTTGCATTTTTCTCGCAAACGAAGGACACTAGAAAGAAAATTTTAAAGCCTCCTGTTAGGCCATCATCTACACGGCATAGCCCTGAATTTTCCAATGCGCAGCTATTTGCAAAAGAGAGATATTGGCAAGGAAAAGCTGTCTTGTACCTTTGCATTTTTCTCGCAAACGAAGGACAATAGAAAGAAAATTTTAAAGCCTCCTGTTAGGCCATCATCTACACGGCATAGCCCTGAATTTTCCAATGCGCAGCTCTTTGCAAAAGAGAGATATTGGCAAGGAAAAGCTGTCTTGTACCTTTGCATTTTTCTCCCAAACGAAGGACACTAGAAAGAAAATTGTAAAGCCTCCTGTTAGGCCATCATCTACACGGCATAGCCCTGAATTTTCCAATGCGCAGCTCTTTGCAAAAGAGAGATATTGGCAAGGAAAAGCTGTCTTGTACCTTTGCATTTTTCTCCCAAACGAAGGACACTAGAAAGAAAATTTTAAAGCCTCCTGTTAGGCCATCATCTACACGGCATAGCCCTGAATTTTCAAATGCGCAGCTCTTTGCAAAAGAGAGATATTGGCAAGGAAAAGCTGTCTTGTACCATTGAATTTTTCTCCCAAACGAAGGACACTAGAATGAAAATTTTAAAGCCTCCTGTTAGTGCTATATCTTCACGGTATAGCCCTGAATTTTCCAATGCGTAGCTCTTTGCAAAAGAGAGATATTGGCAAGGAAAAGCTGTCTTGTACCTTTGCATTTTCCTCGCAAACGAAGGACACTAGAAAGAAAATTTTAAAGCCTCCTGTTAGGCCATCATCTACAACGGCATAGCCCTGAATTTTCCAATGCGCAGCTCTTTGCAAAAGAGAGATATTGGCAAGGAAAAGCTGTCTTGTACCTTTGCATTTTTCTCCCAAACGAAGGACACTAGAAAGAAAATTTTAAAGCCTCCTGTTAGGCCATCATCTACACGGCATAGCCCTGAATTTTCCAATGCGCAGCTCTTTGCAAAAGAGAGATATTGGCAAGGAAAAGCTGTCTTTACCTTTGCATTTTTCTCTCAAACGAAGGACACTAGAAAGAAAATTTTAAAGCCTCCTGTTAGGCCATCATCTACACGGCATAGCCCTGAATTTTCCAATGCGCAGCTCTTTGCAAAAGAGAGATATTGGCAAGGAAAAGCTGTCTTGTACCTTTGCATTTTTCTCCCAAACGAAGGACACTAGAAAGAAAATTTTAAAGCCTCCTGTTAGGCCATCATCTACACGGCATAGCCCTGAATTTTCCAATAAGCAGCTCTTTGCAAAAGAGAGATATTGGCAAGGAAAAGCTGTCTTGTACCTTTGCATTTTTCTCCCAAACGAAGGACACTAGAAAGAAAATTTTAAAGCCTCCTGTTAGGCCATCATCTACACGGTATAGCCCTGAATTTTCCAATGCGCAGCTCTTTGCAAAAGAGAGATATGGGCAAGGAAAAGCTGTCTTGTACCTTTGCATTTTTCTCGCAAACGAAGGACACTAGAAAGAAAATTTTAAAGCCTCCTGTTAGGCCATCATCTACACGGCATAGCCCTGAATTTTCCAATGCGCAGCTATTTGCAAAAGAGAGATATTGGCAAGGAAAAGCTGTCTTGTACCTTTGCATTTTTCTCGCAAACGAAGGACACTAGAAAGAAAATTTTAAAGCCTCCTGTTAGGCCATCATCTACACGGCATAGCCCTGAATTTTCCAATGCGCAGCTCTTTGCAAAAGAGAGATATTGGCAAGGAAAAGCTGTCTTGTACCTTTGCATTTTTCTCCCAAACGAAGGACACTAAAAAGAAAATTTTAAAGCCTCCTGTTAGGCCATCATCTACACGGCATAGCCCTGAATTTTCCAATGCGCAGCTCTTTGCAAAAGAGAGATATTGGCAAGGAAAAGCTGTCTTGTACCTTTGCATTTTTCTCCCAAACGAAGGAAACTAGAAAGAAAATTTTAAAGCCTCCTGTTAGGCCATCATCTACACGGCATAGCCCTGAATTTTCAAATGCGCAGCTCTTTGCAAAAGAGAGATATTGGCAAGGAAAAGCTGTCTTGTACCATTGAATTTTTCTCCCAAACGAAGGAAACTAGAATGAAAATTTTAAAGCCTCCTGTTAGTGCTATATCTACACGGTATAGCCCTGAATTTTCCAATGCGTAGCTCTTTGCAAAAGAGAGATATTGGCAAGGAAAAGCTGTCTTGTACCTTTGCATTTTTCTCGCAAACGAAGGACACTAGAAAGAAAATTTTAAAGCCTCCTGTTAGGCCATCATCTACACGGCATAGCCCTGAATTTTCCAATGCGCAGCTCTTTGCAAAAGAGAGATATTGGCAAGGAAAAGCTGTCTTGTACCTTTGCATTTTTCTCCCAAACGAAGGACACTAGAAAGAAAATTTTAAAGCCTCCTGTTAGGCCATCATCTACACGGCATAGCCCTGAATTTTCCAATGCGCAGCTCTTTGCAAAAGAGAGATATTGGCAAGGAAAAGCTGTCTTGTACCTTTGCATTTTTCTCTCAAACGAAGGACACTAGAAAGAAAATTTTAAAGCCTCCTGTTAGGCCATCATCTACACGGCATAGCCCTGAATTTTCCAATGCGCAGCTCTTTGCAAAAGAGAGATATTGGCAAGGAAAAGCTGTCTTGTACCTTTGCATTTTTCTCGCAAACGAAGGACACTAGAAAGAAAATTTTAAAGCCTCCTGTTAGGCCATCATCTACACGGCATAGCCCTGAATTTTCCAATGCGCAGCTCTTTGCAAAAGAGAGATATTGGCAAGGAAAAGCTGTCTTGTACCTTTGCATTTTTCTCCCAAACGAAGGACATTAGAAAGAAAATTTTAAAGCCTCCTGTTAGGCCATCATCTACACGGCATAGCCCTGAATTTTCCAATGCGCAGCTCTTTGCAAAAGAGAGATATTGGCAAGGAAAAGCTGTCTTGTACCTTTGCATTTTTCTCCCAAACGAAGGACACTAGAAAGAAAATTTTAAAGCCTCCTGTTAGGCCATCATCTACACGGCATAGCCCTGAATTTTCCAATGCGCAGCTCTTTGCAAAAGAGAGATATTGGCAAGGAAAAGCTGTCTTGTACCTTTGCATTTTTCTCGCAAACGAAGGACACTAGAAAGAAAATTTTAAAGCCTCCTGTTAGGCCATCATCTACACGGCATAGCCCTGAATTTTCCAATACGCAGCTCTTTGCAAAAGAGAGATATTGGCAAGGAAAAGCTGTCTTGTACCTTTGCATTTTTCTCGCAAACGAAGGACACTAGAAAGAAAATTTTAAAGCCTCCTGTTAGGCCATCATCTACACGGCATAGCCCTGATTTTTCCAATGCGCAGCTCTTTGCAAAAGAGAGATATTGGCAAGGAAAAGCTGTCTTGTACCTTTGCATTTTTCTCCCAAACGAAGGACACTAGAAAGAAAATTTTAAAGCCTCCTGTTAGGCCATCATCTACACGGCATAGCCCTGAATTTTCCAATGCGCAGCTCTTTGCAAAAGAGAGATATTGGCAAGGAAAAGCTGTCTTGTACCTTTGCATTTTTCTCCCAAACGAAGGACACTAGAAAGAAAATTTTAAAGCCTCCTGTTAAGCCATCATCTACACGGCATAGCCCTGAATTTTCCAATGCGCAGCTCTTTGCAAAAGAGAGATATTGGCAAGGAAAAGCTGTCTTGTACCTTTGCATTTTTCTCCCAAACGAAGGACACTAGAAAGAAAATTTTAAAGCCTCCTGTTAGGCCATCATCTACACGGCATAGCCCTGAATTTTCCAATGCGCAGCTCTTTGCAAAAGAGAGATATTGGCAAGGAAAAGCTGTCTTGTACCTTTGCATTTTTCTCCCAAACGAAGGACACTAGAAAGAAAATTTTAAAGCCTCCCGTTAGGCCATCATCTACACGGCATAGCCCTGAATTTTCCAATGCGCAGCTCTTTGCAAAAGAGAGATATTGGCAAGGAAAACCTGTCTTGTACCTTTGCATTTTTCTCCCAAACGAAGGACACTAGAAAGAAAATTTTAAAGCCTCCTGTTAGGCCATCATCTACACGGCATAGCCCTGAATTTTCCAATGCGCAGCTCTTTGCAAAAGAGAGATATTGGCAAAGAAAAGCTGTCTTGTACCTTTGCATTTTTCTCCCAAACGAAGGACACTAGAAAGAAAATTTTAAAGCCTCCCGTTAGGCCATCATCTACACGGCATAGCCCTGAATTTTCCAATGCGCAGCTCTTTGCAAAAGAGAGATATTGGCAAGGAAAACCTGTCTTGTACCTTTGCATTTTTCTCCCAAACGAAGGACACTAGAAAGAAAATTTTAAAGCCTCCTGTTAGGCCATCATCTACACGGCATAGCCCTGAATTTTCCAATGCGCAGCTCTTTGCAAAAGAGAGATATTGGCAAGGAAAAGCTGTCTTGTACCATTGGATTTTTCTCCCAAACGAAGGACACTAGAATGAAAATTTTAAAGCCTCCTGTTAGTGCTATATCTACACGGTATAGCCCTGAATTTTCCAATGCGTAGCTCTTTGCAAAAGAGAGATATTGGCAAGGAAAAGCTGTCTTGTACCATTGGATTTTTCTCCCAAACGAAGGACACTAGAAAGAAAATTTTAAAGCCTCCTGTTAGGCCATCATCTACACGGCATAGCCCTGAATTTTCCAATGCGCAGCTCTTTGCAAAAGAAAAAGCTGTCTTGTACCATTGGATTTTTCTCCCAAACGAAGGACACTAGAATGAAAATTTTAAAGCCTCCTGTTAGTGCAATATCTACACTGTATAGCCCTGAATTTTCCAATGCGTAGCTCTTTGCAAAAGAGAGATATTGGCAAGGAAAAGCTGTCTTGTACCTTTGCATTTTTCTCGCAAACGAAGGACACTAGTAAGAAAATTTTAAAGCCTCCTGTTAGGCCATCATCTACACGGCATAGCCCTGAATTTTCCAATGCGCAGCTCTTTGCAAAAGAGAGATATTGGCAAGGAAAAGCTGTCTTGTACCTTTGCATTTTTCTCCCAAACGAAGGACACTAGAAAGAAAATTTTAAAGCCTCCTGTTAGGCCATCATCTACACGGCATAGTCCTGATTTTTCCAATGCGCAGCTCTTTGCAAAAGAGAGATATTGGCAAGGAAAAGCTGTCTTGTACCTTTGCATTTTTCTCCCAAACGAAGGACACTAGAAAGAAAATTTTAAAGCCTCCTGTTAGGCCATCATCTACACGGCATAGCCCTGAATTTTCCAATGCGCAGCTCTTTGCAAAAGAGCGATATTGGCAAGGAAAAGCTGTCTTGTACCTTTGCATTTTTCTCCCAAACGAAGGACACTAGAAAGAAAATTTTAAAGCCTCCTGTTAGGCCATCATCTACACGGCATAGCCCTGAATTTTCCAATGCGCAGCTCTTTGCAAAAGAGAGATATTGGCAAGGAAAAGCTGTCTTGTACCTTTGCATTTTTCTCCCAAACGAAGGACACTAGAAAGAAAATTTTAAAGCCTCCTGTTAGGCCATCATCTACACGGCATAGCCCTGAATTTTCCAATGCGCAGCTCTTTGCAAAAGAGAGATATTGGCAAGGAAAAGCTGTCTTTTACCATTGGATTTTTCTCCCAAACGAAGGACACTAGAATGACAATTTTAAAGCCTCCTGTTAGTGCTATATCTACACGGTATAGCCCTGAATTTTCCAATGCGTAGCTCTTTGCAAAAGAGAGATATTGGCAAGGAAAAGCTGTCTTGTACCTTTGCATTTTTCTCCCAAACGAAGGACACTAGAAAGAAAATTTTAAAGCCTCCTGTTAGGCCATCATCTACACGGCTTAGCCCTGAATTTTCCAATGCTCAGCTCTTTGCAAAAGAGAGATATTGGCAAGGAAAAGCTGTCTTGTACCTTTGCATTTTTCTCCCAAACGAAGGACACTAGAAAGAAAATTTTAAAGCCTCCCGTTAGGCCATCATCTACACGGCATAGCCCTGAATTTTCCAATGCGCAGCTCTTTGCAAAAGAGAGATATTGGCAAGGAAAAGCTGTCTTGTACCTTTGCATTTTTCTCCCAAACGAAGGACACTAGAAAGAAAATTTTAAATCCTCCTGTTATAGGCCATCATCTACACGGCATAGCCCTGAATTTTCCAATGCGCAGCTCTTTGCAAAAGAGAGATATTGGCAAGGAAAAGCTGTCTTGTACCATTGGATTTTTCTCCCAAACGAAGGACACTAGAATGAAAATTTTAAAGCCTCCTGTTAGTGCAATATCTACACTGTATAGCCCTGAATTTTCCAATGCGTAGCTCTTTGCAAAAGAGAGATATTGGCAAGGAAAAGCTGTCTTGTACCTTTGCATTTTTCTCGCAAACGAAGGACACTAGAAAGAAAATTTTAAAGCCTCCTGTTAGGCCATCATCTACACGGCATAGCCCTGAATTTTCCAATGCGCAGCTCTTTGCAAAAGAGAGATATTGGCAAGGAAAAGCTGTCTTGTACCTTTGCATTTTTCTCCCAAACGAAGGACACTAGAAAGAAAATTTTAAAGCCTCCTGTTAGGCCATCATCTACACGGCATAGTCCTGATTTTTCCAATGCGCAGCTCTTTGCAAAAGAGAGATATTGGCAAGGAAAAGCTGTCTTGTACCTTTGCATTTTTCTCCCAAACGAAGGACACTAGAAAGAAAATTTTAAAGCCTCCTGTTAGGCCATCATCTACACGGCATAGCCCTGAATTTTCCAATGCGCAGCTCTTTGCAAAAGAGAGATATTGGCAAGGAAAAGCTGTCTTGTACCATTGGATTTTTCTCCCAAACGAAGGACACTAGAATGAAAATTTTAAAGCCTCCTGTTAGTGCTATATCTACACGGTATAGCCCTGAATTTTCCAATTCGTAGCTCTTTGCAAAAGAGAGATATTGGCAAGGAAAAGCTGTCTTGTACCTTTGCATTTTTCTCGCAAACGAAGGACACTAGAAAGAAAATTTTAAAGCCTCCTGTTATGCCATCATCTACACGGCATAGCCCTGAATTTTCCAATGCGCAGCTCTTTGCAAAAGAGAGATATTGGCAAGGAAAAGCTGTCTTGTACCTTTGCATTTTTCTCTCAAACGAAGGACACTAGAAAGAAAATTTTAAAGCCTCCTGTTAGTGCTATATCTACACGGTATAGCCCTGAATTTTCCAATGCGTAGCTCTTTGCAAAAGAGAGATATTGGCAAGGAAAAGCTGTCTTGTACCTTTGCATTTTTCTCGCAAACGAAGGACACTAGAAAGAAAATTTTAAAGCCTCCTGTTAGGCCATCATCTACACGGCATAGCCCTGAATTTTCCAATGCGCAGCTATTTGCAAAAGAGAGATATTGGCAAGGTAAAGCTGTCTTGTACCTTTGCATTTTTCTCGCAAACGAAGGACAATAGAAAGAAAATTTTAAAGCCTCCTGTTAGGCCATCATCTACACGGCATAGCCCTGAATTTTCCAATGCGCAGCTCTTTGCAAAAGAGAGATATTGGCAAGGAAAAGCTGTCTTGTACCTTTGCATTTTTCTCCCAAACGAAGGACACTAGAAAGAAAATTTTAAAGCCTCCTGTTAGGCCATCATCTACACGGCATAGCCCTGAATTTTCCAATGCGCAGCTCTTTGCAAAAGAGAGATATTGGCAAGGAAAAGCTGTCTTGTACCTTTGCATTTTTCTCCCAAACGAAGGACACTAGAAAGAAAATTTTAAAGCCTCCTGTTAGGCCATCATCTACACGGCATAGCCCTGAATTTTCAAATGCGCAGCTCTTTGCAAAAGAGAGATATTGGCAAGGAAAAGCTGTCTTGTACCATTGAATTTTTCTCCCAAACGAAGGACACTAGAATGAAAATTTTAAAGCCTCCTGTTAGTGCTATATCTTCACGGTATAGCCCTGAATTTTCCAATGCGTAGCTCTTTGCAAAAGAGAGATATTGGCAAGGAAAAGCTGTCTTGTACCTTTGCATTTTTCTCGCAAACGAAGGACACTAGAAAGAAAATTTTAAAGCCTCCTGTTAGGCCATCATCTACACGGCATAGCCCTGAATTTTCCAATGCGCAGCTCTTTGCAAAAGAGAGATATTGGCAAGGAAATGCTGTCTTGTACCTTTGCATTTTTCTCCCAAACGAAGGACACTAGAAAGAAAATTTTAAAGCCTCCTGTTAGGCCATCATCTACACGGCATAGTCCTGATTTTTCCAATGCGCAGCTCTTTGCAAAAGAGAGATATTGGCAAGGAAAAGCTGTCTTGTACCTTTGCATTTTTCTCCCAAACGAAGGACACTAGAAAGAAAATTTTAAAGCCTCCTGTTAGGCCATCATCTACACGGCATAGCCCTGAATTTTCCAATGCGCAGCTCTTTGCAAAAGAGAGATATTGGCAAGGAAAAGCTGTCTTGTACCATTGGATTTTTCTCCCAAACGAAGGACACTAGAATGAAAATTTTAAAGCCTCCTGTTAGTGCTATATCTACACGGTATAGCCCTGAATTTTCCAATTCGTAGCTCTTTGCAAAAGAGAGATATTGGCAAGGAAAAGCTGTCTTGTACCTTTGCATTTTTCTCGCAAACGAAGGACACTAGAAAGAAAATTTTAAAGCCTCCTGTTAGGCCATCATCTACACGGCATAGCCCTGAATTTTCCAATGCGCAGCTCTTTGCAAAAGAGAGATATTGGCAAGGAAAAGCTGTCTTGTACCTTTGCATTTTTCTCTCAAACGAAGGACACTAGAAAGAAAATTTTAAAGCCTCCAGTTAGTGCTATATCTACACGGTATAGCCCTGAATTTTCCAATGCGTAGCTCTTTGCAAAAGAGAGATATTGGCAAGGAAAAGCTGTCTTGTACCTTTGCATTTTTCTCGCAAACGAAGGACACTAGAAAGAAAATTTTAAAGCCTCCTGTTAGGCCATCATCTACACGGCATAGCCCTGAATTTTCCAATGCGCAGCTATTTGCAAAAGAGAGATATTGGCAAGGAAAAGCTGTCTTGTACCTTTGCATTTTTCTCGCAAACGAAGGACAATAGAAAGAAAATTTTAAAGCCTCCTGTTAGGCCATCATCTACACGGCATAGCCCTGAATTTTCCAATGCGCAGCTCTTTGCAAAAGAGAGATATTGGCAAGGAAAAGCTGTCTTGTACCTTTGCATTTTTCTCCCAAACGAAGGACACTAGAAAGAAAATTTTAAAGCCTCCTGTTAGGCCATCATCTACACGGCATAGCCCTGAATTTTCCAATGCGCAGCTCTTTGCAAAAGAGAGATATTGGCAAGGAAAAGCTGTCTTGTACCTTTGCATTTTTCTCCCAAACGAAGGACACTAGAAAGAAAATTTTAAAGCCTCCTGTTAGGCCATCATCTACACGGCATAGCCCTGAATTTTCAAATGCGCAGCTCTTTGCAAAAGAGAGATATTGGCAAGGAAAAGCTGTCTTGTACCATTGAATTTTTCTCCCAAACGAAGGACACTAGAATGAAAATTTTAAAGCCTCCTGTTAGTGCTATATCTTCACGGTATAGCCCTGAATTTTCCAATGCGTAGCTCTTTGCAAAAGAGAGATATTGGCAAGGAAAAGCTGTCTTGTACCTTTGCATTTTTCTCGCAAACGAAGGACACTAGAAAGAAAATTTTAAAGCCTCCTGTTAGGCCATCATCTACACGGCATAGCCCTGAATTTTCCAATGCGCAGCTCTTTGCAAAAGAGAGATATTGGCAAGGAAATGCTGTCTTGTACCTTTGCATTTTTCTCCCAAACGAAGGACACTAGAAAGAAAATTTTAAAGCCTCCTGTTAGGCCATCATCTACACGGCATAGTCCTGATTTTTCCAATGCGCAGCTCTTTGCAAAAGAGAGATATTGGCAAGGAAAAGCTGTCTTGTACCTTTGCATTTTTCTCCCAAACGAAGGACACTAGAAAGAAAATTTTAAAGCCTCCTGTTAGGCCATCATCTACACGGCATAGCCCTGAATTTTCCAATGCGCAGCTCTTTGCAAAAGAGAGATATTGGCAAGGAAAAGCTGTCTTGTACCATTGGATTTTTCTCCCAAACGAAGGACACTAGAATGAAAATTTTAAAGCCTCCTGTTAGTGCTATATCTACACGGTATAGCCCTGAATTTTCCAATTCGTAGCTCTTTGCAAAAGAGAGATATTGGCAAGGAAAAGCTGTCTTGTACCTTTGCATTTTTCTCCCAAACGAAGGACACTAGAAAGAAAATTTTAAAGCCTCCTGTTAGGCCATCATCTACACGACATAGCCCTGAATTTTCCAATGCGCAGCTCTTTGCAAAAGAGAGATATTGGCAAGGAAAAGCTGTCTTGTACCTTTGCATTTTTCTCTCAAACGAAGGACACTACAAAGAAAATTTTAAAGCCTCCTGTTAGGCCATCATCTACACGGCATAGCCCTGAATTTTCCAATGCGCAGTTCTTTGCAAAAAAGAGATATTGGCAAGGAAAAGCTGTCTTGTACCTTTGCATTTTTCTCCCAAACGAAGGACACTAGAAAGAAAATTTTAAAGCCTCCTGTTAGGCCATCATCTACACGGCATAGCCCTGAATTTTCCAATGCGCAGCTCTTTGCAAAAGAGAGATATTGGCAAGGAAAAGCTGTCTTGTACCTTTGCATTTTTCTCCCAAACGAAGGACACTAGAAAGAAAATTTTAAAGCCTCCTGTTAGGCCATCATCTACACGGCATAGCCCTGAATTTTCCAATGCGCAGCTCTTTGCAAAAGAGAGATATTGGCAAGGAAAAGCTGTCTTGTACGATTGGATTTTTCTCCCAAACGAAGGACACTAGAATGAAAATTTTAAAGCCTCCTGTTAGTGCTATATCTACACGGTATAGCCCTGAATTTTCCAATGCGTAGCTCTTTGCAAAAGAGAGATATTGGCAAGGAAAAGCTGTCTTGTACCTTTGCATTTTTCTCGCAAACGAAGGACACTAGAAAGAAAATTTTAAAGCCTCCTGTTAGGCCATCATCTACACGGCATAGCCCTGAATTTTCCAATGCGCAGCTCTTTGCAAAAGAGAGATATTGGCAAGGAAAAGCTGTCTTGTACCTTTGCATTTTTCTCCCAAACGAAGGACACTAGAAAGAAAATTTTAAAGCCTCCTGTTAGGCCATCATCTACACGGCATAGCCCTGAATTTTCAAATGCGCAGCTCTTTGCAAAAGAGAGATATTGGCAAGGAAAAGCTGTCTTGTACCATTGAATTTTTCTCCCAAACGAAGGACACTAGAATGAAAATTTTAAAGCCTCCTGTTAGTGCTATATCTTCACGGTATAGCCCTGAATTTTCCAATGCGTAGCTCTTTGCAAAAGAGAGATATTGGCAAGGAAAAGCTTTCTAGGACACTAGAAAGAAAATTTTAAAGCCTCCTGTTAGGCCATCATCTACACGGCATAGCCCTGAATTTTCCAATGCGCAGCTCTTTGCAAAAGAGAGATATTGGCAAGGAAAAGCTGTCTTGTACCTTTGCATTTTTCTCTCAAACGAAGGACACTAGAAAGAAAATTTTAAAGCCTCCAGTTAGTGCTATATCTACACGGTATAGCCCTGAATTTTCCAATGCGTAGCTCTTTGCAAAAGAGAGATATTGGCAAGGAAAAGCTGTCTTGTACCTTTGCATTTTTCTCGCAAACGAAGGACACTAGAAAGAAAATTTTAAAGCCTCCTGTTAGGCCATCATCTACACGGCATAGCCCTGAATTTTCCAATGCGCAGCTATTTGCAAAAGAGAGATATTGGCAAGGAAAAGCTGTCTTGTACCTTTGCATTTTTCTCGCAAACGAAGGACAATAGAAAGAAAATTTTAAAGCCTCCTGTTAGGCCATCATCTACACGGCATAGCCCTGAATTTTCCAATGCGCAGCTCTTTGCAAAAGAGAGATATTGGCAAGGAAAAGCTGTCTTGTACCTTTGCATTTTTCTCCCAAACGAAGGACACTAGAAAGAAAATTTTAAAGCCTCCTGTTAGGCCATCATCTACACGGCATAGCCCTGAATTTTCCAATGCGCAGCTCTTTGCAAAAGAGAGATATTGGCAAGGAAAAGCTGTCTTGTACCTTTGCATTTTTCTCCCAAACGAAGGACACTAGAAAGAAAATTTTAAAGCCTCCTGTTAGGCCATCATCTACACGGCATAGCCCTGAATTTTCAAATGCGCAGCTCTTTGCAAAAGAGAGATATTGGCAAGGAAAAGCTGTCTTGTACCATTGAATTTTTCTCCCAAACGAAGGACACTAGAATGAAAATTTTAAAGCCTCCTGTTAGTGCTATATCTTCACGGTATAGCCCTGAATTTTCCAATGCGTAGCTCTTTGCAAAAGAGAGATATTGGCAAGGAAAAGCTGTCTTGTACCTTTGCATTTTTCTCGCAAACGAAGGACACTAGAAAGAAAATTTTAAAGCCTCCTGTTAGGCCATCATCTACACGGCATAGCCCTGAATTTTCCAATGCGCAGCTCTTTGCAAAAGAGAGATATTGGCAAGGAAATGCTGTCTTGTACCTTTGCATTTTTCTCCCAAACGAAGGACACTAGAAAGAAAATTTTAAAGCCTCCTGTTAGGCCATCATCTACACGGCATAGTCCTGATTTTTCCAATGCGCAGCTCTTTGCAAAAGAGAGATATTGGCAAGGAAAAGCTGTCTTGTACCTTTGCATTTTTCTCCCAAACGAAGGACACTAGAAAGAAAATTTTAAAGCCTCCTGTTAGGCCATCATCTACACGGCATAGCCCTGAATTTTCCAATGCGCAGCTCTTTGCAAAAGAGAGATATTGGCAAGGAAAAGCTGTCTTGTACCATTGGATTTTTCTCCCAAACGAAGGACACTAGAATGAAAATTTTAAAGCCTCCTGTTAGTGCTATATCTACACGGTATAGCCCTGAATTTTCCAATTCGTAGCTCTTTGCAAAAGAGAGATATTGGCAAGGAAAAGCTGTCTTGTACCTTTGCATTTTTCTCGCAAACGAAGGACACTAGAAAGAAAATTTTAAAGCCTCCTGTTAGGCCATCATCTACACGGCATAGCCCTGAATTTTCCAATGCGCAGCTCTTTGCAAAAGAGAGATATTGGCAAGGAAAAGCTGTCTTGTACCTTTGCATTTTTCTCTCAAACGAAGGACACTAGAAAGAAAATTTTAAAGCCTCCTGTTAGTGCTATATCTACACGGTATAGCCCTGAATTTTCCAATGCGTAGCTCTTTGCAAAAGAGAGATATTGGCAAGGAAAAGCTGTCTTGTACCTTTGCATTTTTCTCGCAAACGAAGGACACTAGAAAGAAAATTTTAAAGCCTCCTGTTAGGCCATCATCTACACGGCACAGCCCTGAATTTTCCAATGCGCAGCTCTTTGCAAAAGAGAGATATTGGCAAGGAAATGCTGTCTTGTACCTTTGCATTTTTCTCCCAAACGAAGGACACTAGAAAGAAAATTTTAAAGCCTCCTGTTAGGCCATCATCTACACGGCATAGCCCTGAATTTTCCAATGCGCAGCTCTTTGCAAAAGAGAGATATTGGCAAGGAAAAGCTGTCTTGTACCTTTGCATTTTTCTCGCAAACGAAGGACACTAGAAAGAAAATTTGAAAGCCTCCTGTTAGGCCATCATCTACACGGCATAGCCCTGAATTTTCCAATGCGCAGCTCTTTGCAAAAGAGAGATATTGGCAAGGAAAAGCTGTCTTGTACCATTGGATTTTTCTCCCAAACGAAGGACACTAGAATGAAAATTTTAAAGCCTCCTGTTAGTGCTATATCTACACGGTATAGCCCTGAATTTTCCAATTCGTAGCTCTTTGCAAAAGAGAGATATTGGCAAGGAAAAGCTGTCTTGTACCTTTGCATTTTTCTCGCAAACGAAGGACACTAGAAAGAAAATTTGAAAGCCTCCTGTTAGGCCATCATCTACACGGCATAGCCCTGAATTTTCCAATGCGCAGCTCTTTGCAAAAGAGAGATATTGGCAAGGAAAAGCTGTCTTGTACCTTTGCATTTTTCTCCCAAACGAAGGACACTAGAAAGAAAATTTTAAAGCCTCCTGTTAGGCCATCATCTACACGGCATAGTCCTGATTTTTCCAATGCGCAGCTCTTTGCAAAAGAGAGATATTGGCAAGGAAAAGCTGTCTTGTACCTTTGCATTTTTCTCCCAAACGAAGGACACTAGAAAGAAAATTTTAAAGCCTCCTGTTAGGCCATCATCTACACGGCATAGCCCTGAATTTTCCAATGCGCAGCTCTTTGCAAAAGAGAGATATTGGCAAGGAAAAGCTGTCTTGTACCATTGGATTTTTCTCCCAAACGAAGGACACTAGAATGAAAATTTTAAAGCCTCCTGTTAGTGCTATATCTACACGGTATAGCCCTGAATTTTCCAATTCGTAGCTCTTTGCAAAAGAGAGATATTGGCAAGGAAAAGCTGTCTTGTACCTTTGCATTTTTCTCGCAAACGAAGGACACTAGAAAGAAAATTTTAAAGCCTCCTGTTAGGCCATCATCTACACGGCATAGCCCTGAATTTTCCAATGCGCAGCTCTTTGCAAAAGAGAGATATTGGCAAGGAAAAGCTGTCTTGTACCTTTGCATTTTTCTCTCAAACGAAGGACACTAGAAAGAAAATTTTAAAGCCTCCTGTTAGTGCTATATCTACACGGTATAGCCCTGAATTTTCCAATGCGTAGCTCTTTGCAAAAGAGAGATATTGGCAAGGAAAAGCTGTCTTGTACCTTTGCATTTTTCTCCCAAACGAAGGACACTAGAAAGAAAATTTTAAAGCCTCCTGTTAGGCCATCATCTACACGGCATAGCCCTGAATTTTCCAATGCGCAGCTCTTTGCAAAAGAGAGATATTGGCAAGGAAAAGCTGTCTTGTACCTTTGCATTTTTCTCCCAAACGAAGGACACTAGAAAGAAAATTTTAAAGCCTCCTGTTAGGCCATCATCTACACGGCATAGGCCTGAATTTTCAAATGCGCAGCTCTTTGCAAAAGAGAGATATTGGCAAGGAAAAGCTGTCTTGTACCATTGAATTTTTCTCCCAAACGAAGGACACTAGAATGAAAATTTTAAAGCCTCCTGTTAGTGCTATATCTTCACGGTATAGCCCTGAATTTTCCAATGCGTAGCTCTTTGCAAAAGAGAGATATTGGCAAGGAAAAGCTGTCTTGTACTTTTGCATTTTTCTCGCAAACGAAGGACACTAGAAAGAAAATTTTAAAGCCTCCTGTTAGGCCATCATCTACACGGCATAGCCCTGAATTTTCCAATGCGCAGCTCTTTGCAAAAGAGAGATATTGGCAAGGAAAAGCTGTCTTGTACCTTTGCATTTTTCTCCCAAACGAAGGACACTAGAAAGAAAATTTTAAAGCCTCCCGTTAGGCCATCATCTACACGGCATAGCCCTAAATTTTCCAATGCGCAGCTCTTTGCAAAAGAGAAATATTGGCAAGGAAAACCTGTCTTGTACCTTTGCATTTTTCTCCCAAACGAAGGACACTAGAAAGAAAATTTTAAAGCCTCCTGTTAGGCCATCATCTACACGGCATAGCCCTGAATTTTCCAATGCGCAGCTCTTTGCAAAAGAGAGATATTGGCAAGGAAAAGCTGTCTTGTACCTTTGCATTTTTCTCCCAAACGAAGGACACTAGAAAGAAAATTTTAAAGCCTCCTGTTAGGCCATCATCTACACGGCATAGCCCTGAATATTCCAATGCGCAGCTCTTTGCAAAAGAGCGATATTGGTAAGGAAAAGCTGTCTTGTACCTTTGCATTTTTCTCCCAAACGAAGGACACTAGAAAGAAAATTTTAAAGCCTCCTGTTAGGCCATCATCTACACGGCATAGCCCTGAATTTTCCAATGCGCAGCTCTTTGCAAAAGAGAGATATTGGCAAGGAAAAGCTGTCTTGTACCTTTGCATTTTTCTCCCAAACGAAGGACACTAGAAAGAAAATTTTAAAGCCTCCTGTTAGGCCATCATCTACACGGCATAGCCCTGAATTTTCCAATGCGCAGCTCTTTGCAAAAGAGAGATATTGGCAAGGAAAAGCTGTCTTGTACCTTTGCATTTTTCTCCCAAACGAAGGACACTAGAAAGAAAATTTTAAAGCCTCCTGTTAGGCCATCATCTACACGGCATAGCCCTGAATTTTCCAATGCGCAGCTCTTTGCAAAAGAGAGATATTGGCAAGGAAAAGCTGTCTTGTACCTTTGCATTTTTCTCCCAAACGAAGGACACTAGAAAGAAAATTTTAAAGCCTCCTGTTAGGCCATCATCTACACGGCTTAGCCCTGAATTTTCCAATGCTCAGCTCTTTGCAAAAGAGAGATATTGGCAAGGAAAAGCTGTCTTGTACCTTTGCATTTTTCTCCCAAACGAAGGACACTAGAAAGAAAATTTTAAAGCCTCCTGTTAGGCCATCATCTACACGGCTTAGCCCTGAATTTTCCAATGCTCAGCTCTTTGCAAAAGAGAGATATTGGCAAGGAAAAGCTGTCTTGTACCTTTGCATTTTTCTCCCAAACGAAGGACACTAGAAAGAAAATTTTAAAGCCTCCCGTTAGGCCATCATCTACACGGCATAGCCCTGAATTTTCCAATGCGCAGCTCTTTGCAAAAGAGAGATATTGGCAAGGAAAAGCTGTCTTGTACCTTTGCATTTTTCTCCCAAACGAAGGACACTAGAAAGAAAATTTTAAAGCCTCCTGTTAGGCCATCATCTACACGGCATAGCCCTGAATTTTCCAATGCGCAGCTCTTTGCAAAAGAGAGATATTGGCAAGGAAAAGCTGTCTTGTACCTTTGCATTTTTCTCGCAAACGAAGGACACTAGAAAGAAAATTTGAAAGCCTCCTGTTAGGCCATCATCTACACGGCATAGCCCTGAATTTTCCAATGCGCAGCTCTTTGCAAAAGAGAGATATTGGCAAGGAAAAGCTGTCTTGTACCATTGGATTTTTCTCCCAAACGAAGGACACTAGAATGAAAATTTTAAAGCCTCCTGTTAGTGCTATATCTACACGGTATAGCCCTGAATTTTCCAATTCGTAGCTCTTTGCAAAAGAGAGATATTGGCAAGGAAAAGCTGTCTTGTACCTTTGCATTTTTCTCGCAAACGAAGGACACTAGAAAGAAAATTTGAAAGCCTCCTGTTAGGCCATCATCTACACGGCATAGCCCTGAATTTTCCAATGCGCAGCTCTTTGCAAAAGAGAGATATTGGCAAGGAAAAGCTGTCTTGTACCTTTGCATTTTTCTCCCAAACGAAGGACACTAGAAAGAAAATTTTAAAGCCTCCTGTTAGGCCATCATCTACACGGCATAGTCCTGATTTTTCCAATGCGCAGCTCTTTGCAAAAGAGAGATATTGGCAAGGAAAAGCTGTCTTGTACCTTTGCATTTTTCTCCCAAACGAAGGACACTAGAAAGAAAATTTTAAAGCCTCCTGTTAGGCCATCATCTACACGGCATAGCCCTGAATTTTCCAATGCGCAGCTCTTTGCAAAAGAGAGATATTGGCAAGGAAAAGCTGTCTTGTACCATTGGATTTTTCTCCCAAACGAAGGACACTAGAATGAAAATTTTAAAGCCTCCTGTTAGTGCTATATCTACACGGTATAGCCCTGAATTTTCCAATTCGTAGCTCTTTGCAAAAGAGAGATATTGGCAAGGAAAAGCTGTCTTGTACCTTTGCATTTTTCTCGCAAACGAAGGACACTAGAAAGAAAATTTTAAAGCCTCCTGTTAGGCCATCATCTACACGGCATAGCCCTGAATTTTCCAATGCGCAGCTCTTTGCAAAAGAGAGATATTGGCAAGGAAAAGCTGTCTTGTACCTTTGCATTTTTCTCTCAAACGAAGGACACTAGAAAGAAAATTTTAAAGCCTCCTGTTAGTGCTATATCTACACGGTATAGCCCTGAATTTTCCAATGCGTAGCTCTTTGCAAAAGAGAGATATTGGCAAGGAAAAGCTGTCTTGTACCTTTGCATTTTTCTCCCAAACGAAGGACACTAGAAAGAAAATTTTAAAGCCTCCTGTTAGGCCATCATCTACACGGCATAGCCCTGAATTTTCCAATGCGCAGCTCTTTGCAAAAGAGAGATATTGGCAAGGAAAAGCTGTCTTGTACCTTTGCATTTTTCTCCCAAACGAAGGACACTAGAAAGAAAATTTTAAAGCCTCCTGTTAGGCCATCATCTACACGGCATAGGCCTGAATTTTCAAATGCGCAGCTCTTTGCAAAAGAGAGATATTGGCAAGGAAAAGCTGTCTTGTACCATTGAATTTTTCTCCCAAACGAAGGACACTAGAATGAAAATTTTAAAGCCTCCTGTTAGTGCTATATCTTCACGGTATAGCCCTGAATTTTCCAATGCGTAGCTCTTTGCAAAAGAGAGATATTGGCAAGGAAAAGCTGTCTTGTACTTTTGCATTTTTCTCGCAAACGAAGGACACTAGAAAGAAAATTTTAAAGCCTCCTGTTAGGCCATCATCTACACGGCATAGCCCTGAATTTTCCAATGCGCAGCTCTTTGCAAAAGAGAGATATTGGCAAGGAAAAGCTGTCTTGTACCTTTGCATTTTTCTCCCAAACGAAGGACACTAGAAAGAAAATTTTAAAGCCTCCCGTTAGGCCATCATCTACACGGCATAGCCCTAAATTTTCCAATGCGCAGCTCTTTGCAAAAGAGAAATATTGGCAAGGAAAACCTGTCTTGTACCTTTGCATTTTTCTCCCAAACGAAGGACACTAGAAAGAAAATTTTAAAGCCTCCTGTTAGGCCATCATCTACACGGCATAGCCCTGAATTTTCCAATGCGCAGCTCTTTGCAAAAGAGAGATATTGGCAAGGAAAAGCTGTCTTGTACCTTTGCATTTTTCTCCCAAACGAAGGACACTAGAAAGAAAATTTTAAAGCCTCCTGTTAGGCCATCATCTACACGGCATAGCCCTGAATATTCCAATGCGCAGCTCTTTGCAAAAGAGCGATATTGGTAAGGAAAAGCTGTCTTGTACCTTTGCATTTTTCTCCCAAACGAAGGACACTAGAAAGAAAATTTTAAAGCCTCCTGTTAGGCCATCATCTACACGGCATAGCCCTGAATTTTCCAATGCGCAGCTCTTTGCAAAAGAGAGATATTGGCAAGGAAAAGCTGTCTTGTACCTTTGCATTTTTCTCCCAAACGAAGGACACTAGAAAGAAAATTTTAAAGCCTCCTGTTAGGCCATCATCTACACGGCATAGCCCTGAATTTTCCAATGCGCAGCTCTTTGCAAAAGAGAGATATTGGCAAGGAAAAGCTGTCTTGTACCTTTGCATTTTTCTCCCAAACGAAGGACACTAGAAAGAAAATTTTAAAGCCTCCTGTTAGGCCATCATCTACACGGCATAGCCCTGAATTTTCCAATGCGCAGCTCTTTGCAAAAGAGAGATATTGGCAAGGAAAAGCTGTCTTGTACCTTTGCATTTTTCTCCCAAACGAAGGACACTAGAAAGAAAATTTTAAAGCCTCCTGTTAGGCCATCATCTACACGGCTTAGCCCTGAATTTTCCAATGCTCAGCTCTTTGCAAAAGAGAGATATTGGCAAGGAAAAGCTGTCTTGTACCTTTGCATTTTTCTCCCAAACGAAGGACACTAGAAAGAAAATTTTAAAGCCTCCCGTTAGGCCATCATCTACACGGCATAGCCCTGAATTTTCCAATGCGCAGCTCTTTGCAAAAGAGAGATATTGGCAAGGAAAAGCTGTCTTGTACCTTTGCATTTTTCTCCCAAACGAAGGACACTAGAAAGAAAATTTTAAAGCCTCCTGTTAGGCCATCATCTACACGGCATAGCCCTGAATTTTCCAATGCGCAGCTCTTTGCAAAAGAGAGATATTGGCAAGGAAAAGCTGTCTTGTACCTTTGCATTTTTCTCGCAAACGAAGGACACTAGAAAGAAAATTTGAAAGCCTCCTGTTAGGCCATCATCTACACGGCATAGCCCTGAATTTTCCAATGCGCAGCTCTTTGCAAAAGAGAGATATTGGCAAGGAAAAGCTGTCTTGTACCATTGGATTTTTCTCCCAAACGAAGGACACTAGAATGAAAATTTTAAAGCCTCCTGTTAGTGCTATATCTACACGGTATAGCCCTGAATTTTCCAATTCGTAGCTCTTTGCAAAAGAGAGATATTGGCAAGGAAAAGCTGTCTTGTACCTTTGCATTTTTCTCGCAAACGAAGGACACTAGAAAGAAAATTTGAAAGCCTCCTGTTAGGCCATCATCTACACGGCATAGCCCTGAATTTTCCAATGCGCAGCTCTTTGCAAAAGAGAGATATTGGCAAGGAAAAGCTGTCTTGTACCTTTGCATTTTTCTCCCAAACGAAGGACACTAGAAAGAAAATTTTAAAGCCTCCTGTTAGGCCATCATCTACACGGCATAGTCCTGATTTTTCCAATGCGCAGCTCTTTGCAAAAGAGAGATATTGGCAAGGAAAAGCTGTCTTGTACCTTTGCATTTTTCTCCCAAACGAAGTACACTAGAAAGAAAATTTTAAAGCCTCCTGTTAGGCCATCATCTACACGGCATAGCCCTGAATTTTCCAATGCGCAGCTCTTTGCAAAAGAGAGATATTGGCAAGGAAAAGCTGTCTTGTACCATTGGATTTTTCTCCCAAACGAAGGACACTAGAATGAAAATTTTAAAGCCTCCTGTTAGTGCTATATCTACACGGTATAGCCCTGAATTTTCCAATTCGTAGCTCTTTGCAAAAGAGAGATATTGGCAAGGAAAAGCTGTCTTGTACCTTTGCATTTTTCTCGCAAACGAAGGACACTAGAAAGAAAATTTTAAATCCTCCTGTTAGGCCATCATCTACACGGCATAGCCCTGAATTTTCCAATGCGCAGCTCTTTGCAAAAGAGAGATATTGGCAAGGAAAAGCTGTCTTGTACCTTTGCATTTTTCTCTCAAACGAAGGACACTAGAAAGAAAATTTTAAAGCCTCCTGTTAGTGCTATATCTACACGGTATAGCCCTGAATTTTCCAATGCGTAGCTCTTTGCAAAAGAGAGATATTGGCAAGGAAAAGCTGTCTTGTACCTTTGCATTTTTCTCCCAAACGAAGGACACTAGAAAGAAAATTTTAAAGCCTCCTGTTAGGCCATCATCTACACGGCATAGCCCTGAATTTTCCAATGCGCAGCTCTTTGCAAAAGAGAGATATTGGCAAGGAAAAGCTGTCTTGTACCTTTGCATTTTTCTCCCAAACGAAGGACACTAGAAAGAAAATTTTAAAGCCTCCTGTTAGGCCATCATCTACACGGCATAGGCCTGAATTTTCAAATGCGCAGCTCTTTGCAAAAGAGAGATATTGGCAAGGAAAAGCTGTCTTGTACCATTGAATTTTTCTCCCAAACGAAGGACACTAGAATGAAAATTTTAAAGCCTCCTGTTAGTGCTATATCTTCACGGTATAGCCCTGAATTTTCCAATGCGTAGCTCTTTGCAAAAGAGAGATATTGGCAAGGAAAAGCTGTCTTGTACTTTTGCATTTTTCTCGCAAACGAAGGACACTAGAAAGAAAATTTTAAAGCCTCCTGTTAGGCCATCATCTACACGGCATAGCCCTGAATTTTCCAATGCGCAGCTCTTTGCAAAAGAGAGATATTGGCAAGGAAAAGCTGTCTTGTACCTTTGCATTTTTCTCCCAAACGAAGGACACTAGAAAGAAAATTTTAAAGCCTCCTGTTAGGCCATCATCTACACGGCATAGCCCTGAATTTTCCAATGCGCAGCTCTTTGCAAAAGAGAGATATTGGCAAGGAAAAGCTGTCTTGTACCTTTGCATTTTTCTCTCAAACGAAGGACACTAGAAAGAAAATTTTAAAGCCTCCTGTTAGGCCATCATCTACACGGCATAGCCCTGAATTTTCCAATGCGCAGCTCTTTGCAAAAGAGAGATATTGGCAAGGAAAAGCTGTCTTGTACCTTTGCATTTTTCTCCCAAACGAAGGACACTAGAAAGAAAATTTTAAAGCCTCCTGTTAGGCCATCATCTACACGGCATAGCCCTGAATTTTCCAATAAGCAGCTCTTTGCAAAAGAGAGATATTGGCAAGGAAAAGCTGTCTTGTACCTTTGCATTTTTCTCCCAAACGAAGGACACTAGAAAGAAAATTTTAAAGCCTCCTGTTAGGCCATCATCTACACGGTATAGCCCTGAATATTCCAATGCGCAGCTCTTTGCAAAAGAGAGATATGGGCAAGGAAAAGCTGTCTTGTACCTTTGCATTTTTCTCGCAAACGAAGGACACTAGAAAGAAAATTTTAAAGCCTCCTGTTAGGCCATCATCTACACGGCATAGCCCTGAATTTTCCAATGCGCAGCTATTTGCAAAAGAGAGATATTGGCAAGGAAAAGCTGTCTTGTACCTTTGCATTTTTCTCGCAAACGAAGGACACTAGAAAGAAAATTTTAAAGCCTCCTGTTAGGCCATCATCTACACGGCATAGCCCTGAATTTTCCAATGCGCAGCTCTTTGCAAAAGAGAGATATTGGCAAGGAAAAGCTGTCTTGTACCTTTGCATTTTTCTCCCAAACGAAGGACACTAGAAAGAAAATTTTAAAGCCTCCTGTTAGGCCATCATCTACACGGCATAGCCCTGAATTTTCCAATGCGCAGCTCTTTGCAAAAGAGAGATATTGGCAAGGAAAAGCTGTCTTGTACCTTTGCATTTTTCTCCCAAACGAAGGACACTAGAAAGAAAATTTTAAAGCCTCCTGTTAGGCCATCATCTACACGGCATAGCCCTGAATTTTCAAATGCGCAGCTCTTTGCAAAAGAGAGATATTGGCAAGGAAAAGCTGTCTTGTACCATTGAATTTTTCTCCCAAACGAAGGACACTAGAATGAAAATTTTAAAGCCTCCTGTTAGTGCTATATCTACACGGTATAGCCCTGAATTTTCCAATGCGTAGCTCTTTGCAAAAGAGAGATATTGGCAAGGAAAAGCTGTCTTGTACCTTTGCATTTTTCTCGCAAACGAAGGACACTAGAAAGAAAATTTTAAAGCCTCCTGTTAGGCCATCATCTACACGGCATAGCCCTGAATTTTCCAATGCGCAGCTCTTTGCAAAAGAGAGATATTGGCAAGGAAAAGCTGTCTTGTACCTTTGCATTTTTCTCCCAAACGAAGGACACTAGAAAGAAAATTTTAAAGCCTCCTGTTAGGCCATCATCTACACGGCATAGCCCTGAATTTTCCAATGCGCAGCTCTTTGCAAAAGAGAGATATTGGCAAGGAAAAGCTGTCTTGTACCTTTGCATTTTTCTCCCAAACGAAGGACACTAGAAAGAAAATTTTAAAGCCTCCTGTTAGGCCATCATCTACACGGCATAGCCCTGAATTTTCAAATGCGCAGCTCTTTGCAAAAGAGAGATATTGGCAAGGAAAAGCTGTCTTGTACCATTGAATTTTTCTCCCAAACGAAGGACACTAGAATGAAAATTTTAAAGCCTCCTGTTAGTGCTATATCTTCACGGTATAGCCCTGAATTTTCCAATGCGTAGCTCTTTGCAAAAGAGAGATATTGGCAAGGAAAAGCTGTCTTGTACCTTTGCATTTTTCTCGCAAACGAAGGACACTAGAAAGAAAATTTTAAAGCCTCCTGTTAGGCCATCATCTACACGGCATAGCCCTGAATTTTCCAATGCGCAGCTCTTTGCAAAAGAGAGATATTGGCAAGGAAAAGCTGTCTTGTACCTTTGCATTTTTCTCCCAAACGAAGGACACTAGAAAGAAAATTTTAAAGCCTCCTGTTAGGCCATCATCTACACGGCATAGCCCTGAATTTTCCAATGCGCAGCTCTTTGCAAAAGAGAGATATTGGCAAGGAAAAGCTGTCTTGTACCTTTGCATTTTTCTCTCAAACGAAGGACACTAGAAAGAAAATTTTAAAGCCTCCTGTTAGGCCATCATCTACACGGCATAGCCCTGAATTTTCCAAAGCGCAGCTCTTTGCAAAAGAGAGATATTGGCAAGGAAAAGCTGTCTTGTACCTTTGCATTTTTCTCCCAAACGAAGGACACTAGAAAGAAAATTTTAAAGCCTCCTGTTAGGCCATCATCTACACGGCATAGCCCTGAATTTTCCAATAAGCAGCTCTTTGCAAAAGAGAGATATTGGCAAGGAAAAGCTGTCTTGTACCTTTGCATTTTTCTCCCAAACGAAGGACACTAGAAAGAAAATTTTAAAGCCTCCTGTTAGGCCATCATCTACACGGCATAGCCCTGAATTTTCCAATGCGCAGCTCTTTGCAAAAGAGAGATATTGGCAAGGAAAAGCTGTCTTGTACCTTTGCATTTTTCTCCCAAACGAAGGACACTAGAAAGAAAATTTTAAAGCCTCCTGTTAGGCCATCATCTACACGGCATAGCCCTGAATTTTCAAATGCGCAGCTCTTTGCAAAAGAGAGATATTGGCAAGGAAAAGCTGTCTTGTACCATTGAATTTTTCTCCCAAACGAAGGACACTAGAATGAAAATTTTAAAGCCTCCTGTTAGTGCTATATCTTCACGGTATAGCCCTGAATTTTCCAATGCGTAGCTCTTTGCAAAAGAGAGATATTGGCAAGGAAAAGCTGTCTTGTACCTTTGCATTTTTCTCGCAAACGAAGGACACTAGAAAGAAAATTTTAAAGCCTCCTGTTAGGCCATCATCTACACGGCATAGCCCTGAATTTTCCAATGCGCAGCTCTTTGCAAAAGAGAGATATTGGCAAGGAAAAGCTGTCTTGTACCTTTGCATTTTTCTCCCAAACGAAGGACACTAGAAAGAAAATTTTAAAGCCTCCTGTTAGGCCATCATCTACACGGCATAGCCCTGAATTTTCCAATGCGCAGCTCTTTGCAAAAGATAGATATTGGCAAGGAAAAGCTGTCTTGTACCTTTGCATTTTTCTCTCAAACGAAGGACACTAGAAAGAAAATTTTAAAGCCTCCTGTTAGGCCATCATCTACACGGCATAGCCCTGAATTTTCCAATGCGCAGCTCTTTGCAAAAGAGAGATATTGGCAAGGAAAAGCTGTCTTGTACCTTTGCATTTTTCTCCCAAACGAAGGACACTAGAAAGAAAATTTTAAAGCCTCCTGTTAGGCCATCATCTACACGGCATAGCCCTGAATTTTCCAATAAGCAGCTCTTTGCAAAAGAGAGATATTGGCAAGGAAAAGCTGTCTTGTACCTTTGCATTTTTCTCCCAAACGAAGGACACTAGAAAGAAAATTTTAAAGCCTCCTGTTAGGCCATCATCTACACGGTATAGCCCTGAATATTCCAATGCGCAGCTCTTTGCAAAAGAGAGATATGGGCAAGGAAAAGCTGTCTTGTACCTTTGCATTTTTCTCGCAAACGAAGGACACTAGAAAGAAAATTTTAAAGCCTCCTGTTAGGCCATCATCTACACGGCATAGCCCTGAATTTTCCAATGCGCAGCTATTTGCAAAAGAGAGATATTGGCAAGGAAAAGCTGTCTTGTACCTTTGCATTTTTCTCGCAAACGAAGGACACTAGAAAGAAAATTTTAAAGCCTCCTGTTAGGCCATCATCTACACGGCATAGCCCTGAATTTTCCAATAAGCAGCTCTTTGCAAAAGAGAGATATTGGCAAGGAAAAGCTGTCTTGTACCTTTGCATTTTTCTCCCAAACGAAGGACACTAGAAAGAAAATTTTAAAGCCTCCTGTTAGGCCATCATCTACACGGTATAGCCCTGAATATTCCAATGCGCAGCTCTTTGCAAAAGAGAGATATGGGCAAGGAAAAGCTGTCTTGTACCTTTGCATTTTTCTCGCAAACGAAGGACACTAGAAAGAAAATTTTAAAGCCTCCTGTTAGGCCATCATCTACACGGCATAGCCCTGAATTTTCCAATGCGCAGCTATTTGCAAAAGAGAGATATTGGCAAGGAAAAGCTGTCTTGTACCTTTGCATTTTTCTCGCAAACGAAGGACACTAGAAAGAAAATTTTAAAGCCTCCTGTTAGGCCATCATCTACACGGCATAGCCCTGAATTTTCCAATGCGCAGCTCTTTGCAAAAGAGAGATATTGGCAAGGAAAAGCTGTCTTGTACCTTTGCATTTTTCTCCCAAACGAAGGACACTAGAAAGAAAATTTTAAAGCCTCCTGTTAGGCCATCATCTACACGGCATAGCCCTGAATTTTCCAATGCACAGCTCTTTGCAAAAGAGAGATATTGGCAAGGAAAAGCTGTCTTGTACCTTTGCATTTTTCTCCCAAACGAAGGACACTAGAAAGAAAATTTTAAAGCCTCCTGTTAGGCCATCATCTACACGGCATAGCCCTGAATTTTCCAATGCGCAGCTCTTTGCAAAAGAGAGATATTGGCAAGGAAAAGCTGTCTTGTACCATTGAATTTTTCTCCCAAACGAAGGACACTAGAATGAAAATTTTAAAGCCTCCTGTTAGTGCTATATCTACACGGTATAGCCCTGAATTTTCCAATGCGTAGCTCTTTGCAAAAGAGAGATATTGGCAAGGAAAAGCTGTCTTGTACCTTTGCATTTTTCTCGCAAACGAAGGACACTAGAAAGAAAATTTTAAAGCCTCCTGTTAGGCCATCATCTACACGGCATAGCCCTGAATTTTCCAATGCGCAGCTCTTTGCAAAAGAGAGATATTGGCAAGGAAAAGCTGTCTTGTACCTTTGCATTTTTCTCCCAAACGAAGGACACTAGAAAGAAAATTTTAAAGCCTCCTGTTAGGCCATCATCTACACGGCATAGCCCTGAATTTTCCAATGCACAGCTCTTTGCAAAAGAGAGATATTGGCAAGGAAAAGCTGTCTTGTACCTTTGCATTTTTCTCCCAAACGAAGGACACTAGAAAGAAAATTTTAAAGCCTCCTGTTAGGCCATCATCTACACGGCATAGCCCTGAATTTTCCAATGCGCAGCTCTTTGCAAAAGAGAGATATTGGCAAGGAAAAGCTGTCTTGTACCTTTGCATTTTTCTCCCAAACGAAGGACACTAGAAAGAAAATTTTAAAGCCTCCTGTTAGGCCATCATCTACACGGCATAGCCCTGAATTTTCAAATGCGCAGCTCTTTGCAAAAGAGAGATATTGGCAAGGAAAAGCTGTCTTGTACCATTGAATTTTTCTCCCAAACGAAGGACACTAGAATGAAAATTTTAAAGCCTCCTGTTAGTGCTATATCTTCACGGTATAGCCCTGAATTTTCCAATGCGTAGCTCTTTGCAAAAGAGAGATATTGGCAAGGAAAAGCTGTCTTGTACCTTTGCATTTTTCTCGCAAACGAAGGACACTAGAAAGAAAATTTTAAAGCCTCCTGTTAGGCCATCATCTACACGGCATAGCCCTGAATTTTCCAATGCGCAGCTCTTTGCAAAAGAGAGATATTGGCAAGGAAAAGCTGTCTTGTACCTTTGCATTTTTCTCCCAAACGAAGGACACTAGAAAGAAAATTTTAAAGCCTCCTGCTGTTAGGCCATCATCTACACGGCATAGCCCTGAATTTTCCAATGCGCAGCTCTTTGCAAAAGAGAGATATTGGCAAGGAAAAGCTGTCTTGTACCTTTGCATTTTTCTCTCAAACGAAGGACACTAGAAAGAAAATTTTAAAGCCTCCTGTTAGGCCATCATCTACACGGCATAGCCCTGAATTTTCCAATGCGCAGCTCTTTGCAAAAGAGAGATATTGGCAAGGAAAAGCTGTCTTGTACCTTTGCATTTTTCTCCCAAACGAAGGACACTAGAAAGAAAATTTTAAAGCCTCCTGTTAGGCCATCATCTACACGGCATAGCCCTGAATTTTCCAATAAGCAGCTCTTTGCAAAAGAGAGATATTGGCAAGGAAAAGCTGTCTTGTACCTTTGCATTTTTCTCCCAAACGAAGGACACTAGAAAGAAAATTTTAAAGCCTCCTGTTAGGCCATCATCTACACGGTATAGCCCTGAATATTCCAATGCGCAGCTCTTTGCAAAAGAGAGATATGGGCAAGGAAAAGCTGTCTTGTACCTTTGCATTTTTCTCGCAAACGAAGGACACTAGAAAGAAAATTTTAAAGCCTCCTGTTAGGCCATCATCTACACGGCATAGCCCTGAATTTTCCAATGCGCAGCTATTTGCAAAAGAGAGATATTGGCAAGGAAAAGCTGTCTTGTACCTTTGCATTTTTCTCGCAAACGAAGGACACTAGAAAGAAAATTTTAAAGCCTCCTGTTAGTGCTATATCTACACGGTATAGCCCTGAATTTTCCAATGCGCAGCTCTTTGCAAAAGAGAGATATTGGCAAGGAAAAGCTGTCTTGTACCTTTGCATTTTTCTCCCAAACGAAGGACACTAGAAAGAAAATTTTAAAGCCTCCTGTTAGGCCATCATCTACACGGCATAGCCCTGAATTTTCCAATGCGCAGCTCTTTGCAAAAGAGAGATATTGGCAAGGAAAAGCTGTCTTGTACCTTTGCATTTTTCTCTCAAACGAAGGACACTAGAAAGAAAATTTTAAAGCCTCCTGTTAGGCCATCATCTACACGGCATAGCCCTGAATTTTCCAATGCGCAGCTCTTTGCAAAAGAGAGATATTGGCAAGGAAAAGCTGTCTTGTACCTTTGCATTTTTCTCCCAAACGAAGGACACTAGAAAGAAAATTTTAAAGCCTCCTGTTAGGCCATCATCTACACGGCATAGCCCTGAATTTTCCAATAAGCAGCTCTTTGCAAAAGAGAGATATTGGCAAGGAAAAGCTGTCTTGTACCTTTGCATTTTTCTCCCAAACGAAGGACACTAGAAAGAAAATTTTAAAGCCTCCTGTTAGGCCATCATCTACACGGTATAGCCCTGAATATTCCAATGCGCAGCTCTTTGCAAAAGAGAGATATGGGCAAGGAAAAGCTGTCTTGTACCTTTGCATTTTTCTCGCAAACGAAGGACACTAGAAAGAAAATTTTAAAGCCTCCTGTTAGGCCATCATCTACACGGCATAGCCCTGAATTTTCCAATGCGCAGCTATTTGCAAAAGAGAGATATTGGCAAGGAAAAGCTGTCTTGTACCTTTGCATTTTTGTCGCAAACGAAGGACACTAGAAAGAAAATTTTAAAGCCTCCTGTTAGGCCATCATCTACACGGCATAGCCCTGAATTTTCCAATAAGCAGCTCTTTGCAAAAGAGAGATATTGGCAAGGAAAAGCTGTCTTGTACCTTTGCATTTTTCTCCCAAACGAAGGACACTAGAAAGAAAATTTTAAAGCCTCCTGTTAGGCCATCATCTACACGGTATAGCCCTGAATATTCCAATGCGCAGCTCTTTGCAAAAGAGAGATATGGGCAAGGAAAAGCTGTCTTGTACCTTTGCATTTTTCTCGCAAACGAAGGACACTAGAAAGAAAATTTTAAAGCCTCCTGTTAGGCCATCATCTACACGGCATAGCCCTGAATTTTCCAATGCGCAGCTATTTGCAAAAGAGAGATATTGGCAAGGAAAAGCTGTCTTGTACCTTTGCATTTTTCTCGCAAACGAAGGACACTAGAAAGAAAATTTTAAAGCCTCCTGTTAGGCCATCATCTACACGGCATAGCCCTGAATTTTCCAATGCGCAGCTCTTTGCAAAAGAGAGATATTGGCAAGGAAAAGCTGTCTTGTACCTTTGCATTTTTCTCCCAAACGAAGGACACTAGAAAGAAAATTTTAAAGCCTCCTGTTAGGCCATCATCTACACGGCATAGCCCTGAATTTTCCAATGCGCAGCTCTTTGCAAAAGAGAGATATTGGCAAGGAAAAGCTGTCTTGTACCTTTGCATTTTTCTCCCAAACGAAGGACACTAGAAAGAAAATTTTAAAGCCTCCTGTTAGGCCATCATATACACGGCATAGCCCTGAATTTTCAAATGCGCAGCTCTTTGCAAAAGAGAGATATTGGCAAGGAAAAGCTGTCTTGTACCATTGAATTTTTCTCCCAAACGAAGGACACTAGAATGAAAATTTTAAAGCCTCCTGTTAGTGCTATATCTACACGGTATAGCCCTGAATTTTCCAATGCGCAGCTCTTTGCAAAAGAGAGATATTGGCAAGGAAAAGCTGTCTTGTACCTTTGCATTTTTCTCCCAAACGAAGGACACTAGAAAGAAAATTTTAAAGCCTCCTGTTAGGCCATCATCTACACGGCATAGCCCTGAATTTTCCAATGCGCAGCTCTTTGCAAAAGAGAGATATTGGCAAGGAAAAGCTGTCTTGTACCTTTGCATTTTTCTCTCAAACGAAGGACACTAGAAAGAAAATTTTAAAGCCTCCTGTTAGGCCATCATCTACACGGCATAGCCCTGAATTTTCCAATGCGCAGCTCTTTGCAAAAGAGAGATATTGGCAAGGAAAAGCTGTCTTGTACCTTTGCATTTTTCTCCCAAACGAAGGACACTAGAAAGAAAATATTAAAGCCTCCTGTTAGGCCATCATCTACACGGCATAGCCCTGAATTTTCCAATAAGCAGCTCTTTGCAAAAGAGAGATATTGGCAAGGAAAAGCTGTCTTGTACCTTTGCATTTTTCTCCCAAACGAAGGACACTAGAAAGAAAATTTTAAAGCCTCCTGTTAGGCCATCATCTACACGGTATAGCCCTGAATATTCCAATGCGCAGCTCTTTGCAAAAGAGAGATATGGGCAAGGAAAAGCTGTCTTGTACCTTTGCATTTTTCTCGCAAACGAAGGACACTAGAAAGAAAATTTTAAAGCCTCCTGTTAGGCCATCATCTACACGGCATAGCCCTGAATTTTCCAATGCGCAGCTCTTTGCAAAAGAGAGATATTGGCAAGGAAAAGCTGTCTTGTACCTTTGCATTTTTCTCCCAAACGAAGGACACTAGAAAGAAAATTTTAAAGCCTCCTGTTAGGCCATCATCTACACGGCATAGCCCTGAATTTTCAAATGCGCAGCTCTTTGCAAAAGAGAGATATTGGCAAGGAAAAGCTGTCTTGTACCATTGAATTTTTCTCCCAAACGAAGGACACTAGAATGAAAATTTTAAAGCCTCCTGTTAGTGCTATATCTACACGGTATAGCCCTGAATTTTCCAATGCGTAGCTCTTTGCAAAAGAGAGATATTGGCAAGGAAAAGCTGTCTTGTACCTTTGCATTTTTCTCGCAAACGAAGGACACTAGAAAGAAAATTTTAAAGCCTCCTGTTAGGCCATCATCTACACGGCATAGCCCTGAATTTTCCAATGCGCAGCTCTTTGCAAAAGAGAGATATTGGCAAGGAAAAGCTGTCTTGTACCTTTGCATTTTTCTCCCAAACGAAGGACACTAGAAAGAAAATTTTAAAGCCTCCTGTTAGGCCATCATCTACACGGCATAGCCCTGAATTTTCCAATGCGCAGCTCTTTGCAAAAGAGAGATATTGGCAAGGAAAAGCTGTCTTGTACCTTTGCATTTTTCTCTCAAACGAAGGACACTAGAAAGAAAATTTTAAAGCCTCCTGTTAGGCCATCATCTACACGGCATAGCCCTGAATTTTCAAATGCGCAGCTCTTTGCAAAAGAGAGATATTGGCAAGGAAAAGCTGTCTTGTACCATTGAATTTTTCTCCCAAACGAAGGACACTAGAATGAAAATTTTAAAGCCTCCTGTTAGTGCTATATCTACACGGTATAGCCCTGAATTTTCCAATGCGTAGCTCTTTGCAAAAGAGAGATATTGGCAAGGAAAAGCTGTCTTGTACCTTTGCATTTTTCTCGCAAACGAAGGACACTAGAAAGAAAATTTTAAAGCCTCCTGTTAGGCCATCATCTACACGGCATAGCCCTGAATTTTCCAATGCGCAGCTCTTTGCAAAAGAGAGATATTGGCAAGGAAAAGCTGTCTTGTACCTTTGCATTTTTCTCCCAAACGAAGGACACTAGAAAGAAAATTTTAAAGCCTCCTGTTAGGCCATCATCTACACGGCATAGCCCTGAATTTTCCAATGCGCAGCTCTTTGCAAAAGAGAGATATTGGCAAGGAAAAGCTGTCTTGTACCTTTGCATTTTTCTCTCAAACGAAGGACACTAGAAAGAAAATTTTAAAGCCTCCTGTTAGGCCATCATCTACACGGCATAGCCCTGAATTTTCCAATGCGCAGCTCTTTGCAAAAGAGAGATATTGGCAAGGAAAAGCTGTCTTGTACCTTTGCATTTTTCTCCCAAACGAAGGACACTAGAAAGAAAATTTTAAAGCCTCCTGTTAGGCCATCATCTACACGGCATAGCCCTGAATTTTCAAATGCGCAGCTCTTTGCAAAAGAGAGATATTGGCAAGGAAAAGCTGTCTTGTACCATTGAATTTTTCTCCCAAACGAAGGTCACTAGAATGAAAATTTTAAAGCCTCCTGTTAGTGCTATATCTTCACGGTATAGCCCTGAATTTTCCAATGCGTAGCTCTTTGCAAAAGAGAGATATTGGCAAGGAAAAGCTGTCTTGTACCTTTGCATTTTTCTCGCAAACGAAGGACACTAGAAAGAAAATTTTAAAGCCTCCTGTTAGGCCATCATCTACACGGCATAGCCCTGAATTTTCCAATGCGCAGCTCTTTGCAAAAGAGAGATATTGGCAAGGAAAAGCTGTCTTGTACCTTTGCATTTTTCTCCCAAACGAAGGACACTAGAAAGAAAATTTTAAAGCCTCCTGTTAGGCCATCATCTACACGGCATAGCCCTGAATTTTCCAATGCGCAGCTCTTTGCAAAAGAGAGATATTGGCAAGGAAAAGCTGTCTTGTACCTTTGCATTTTTCTCTCAAACGAAGGACACTAGAAAGAAAATTTTAAAGCCTCCTGTTAGGCCATCATCTACACGGCATAGCCCTGGATTTTCCAATGCGCAGCTCTTTGCAAAAGAGAGATATTGGCAAGGAAAAGCTGTCTTGTACCTTTGCATTTTTCTCCCAAACGAAGGACACTAGAAAGAAAATTTTAAAGCCTCCTGTTAGGCCATCATCTACACGGCATAGCCCTGAATTTTCCAATAAGCAGCTCTTTGCAAAAGAGAGATATTGGCAAGGAAAAGCTGTCTTGTACCTTTGCATTTTTCTCCCAAACGAAGGACACTAGAAAGAAAATTTTAAAGCCTCCTGTTAGGCCATCATCTACACGGTATAGCCCTGAATATTCCAATGCGCAGCTCTTTGCAAAAGAGAGACATGGGCAAGGAAAAGCTGTCTTGTACCTTTGCATTTTTCTCGCAAACGAAGGACACTAGAAAGAAAATTTTAAAGCCTCCTGTTAGGCCATCATCTACACGGCATAGCCCTGAATTTTCCAATGCGCAGCTATTTGCAAAAGAGAGATATTGGCAAGGAAAAGCTGTCTTGTACCTTTGCATTTTTCTCGCAAACGAAGGACACTAGAAAGAAAATTTTAAAGCCTCCTGTTAGGCCATCATCTACACGGCATAGCCCTGAATTTTCCAATGCGCAGCTCTTTGCAAAAGAGAGATATTTGCAAGGAAAAGCTGTCTTGTACCTTTGCATTTTTCTCCCAAACGAAGGACACTAGAAAGAAAATTTTAAAGCCTCCTGTTAGGCCATCATCTACACGGCATAGCCCTGAATTTTCCAATGCGCAGCTCTTTGCAAAAGAGAGATATTGGCAAGGAAAAGCTGTCTTGTACCTTTGCATTTTTCTCCCAAACGAAGGACACTAGAAAGAAAATTTTAAAGCCTCCTGTTAGGCCATCATCTACACGGCATAGCCCTGAATTTTCAAATGCGCAGCTCTTTGCAAAAGAGAGATATTGGCAAGTAAAAGCTGTCTTGTACCATTGAATTTTTCTCCCAAACGAAGGACACTAGAATGAAAATTTTAAAGCCTCCTGTTAGTGCTATATCTACACGGTATAGCCCTGAATTTTCCAATGCGTAGCTCTTTGCAAAAGAGAGATATTGGCAAGGAAAAGCTGTCTTGTACCTTTGCATTTTTCTCGCAAACGAAGGACACTAGAAAGAAAATTTTAAAGCCTCCTGTTAGGCCATCATCTACACGGCATAGCCCTGAATTTTCCAATGCGCAGCTCTTTACAAAAGAGAGATATTGGCAAGGAAAAGCTGTCTTGTACCTTTGCATTTTTCTCCCAAACGAAGGACACTAGAAAGAAAATTTTAAAGCCTCCTGTTAGGCCATCATCTACACGGCATAGCCCTGAATTTTCCAATGCGCAGCTCTTTGCAAAAGAGAGATATTGGCAAGGAAAAGCTGTCTTGTACCTTTGCATTTTTCTCTCAAACGAAGGACACTAGAAAGAAAATTTTAAAGCCTCCTGTTAGGCCATCATCTACACGGCATAGCCCTGAATTTTCCAATGCGCAGCTCTTTGCAAAAGAGAGATATTGGCAAGGAAAAGCTGTCTTGTACCTTTGCATTTTTCTCGCAAACGAAGGACACTAGAAAGAAAATTTTAAAGCCTCCTGTTAGGCCATCATCTACACGGCATAGCCCTGAATTTTCCAATGCGCAGCTCTTTGCAAAAGAGAGATATTGGCAAGGAAAAACTGTCTTGTACCTTTGCATTTTTCTCCCAAACGAAGGACACTAGAAAGAAAATTTTAAAGCCTCCTGTTAGGCCATCATCTACACGGCATAGCCCTGAATTTTCCAATGCGCAGCTCTTTGCAAAAGAGAGATATTGGCAAGGAAAAGCTGTCTTGTACCTTTGCATTTTTCTCGCAAACGAAGGACACTAGAAAGAAAATTTTAAAGCCTCCTGTTAGGCCATCATCTACACGGCATAGCCCTGAATTTTCCAATGCGCAGCTCTTTGCAAAAGAGAGATATTGGCAAGGAAAAGCTGTCTTGTACCTTTGCATTTTTCTCTCAAACGAAGGACACTAGAAAGAAAATTTTAAAGCCTCCTGTTAGGCCATCATCTACACGGCATAGCCCTGAATTTTCCAATGCGCAGCTCTTTGCAAAAGAGAGATATTGGCAAGGAAAAGCTGTCTTGTACCTTTGCATTTTTCTCCCAAACGAAGGACACTAGAAAGAAAATTTTAAAGCCTCCTGTTAGGCCATCATCTACACGGCATAGCCCTGAATTTTCAAATGCGCAGCTCTTTGCAAAAGAGAGATATTGGCAAGGAAAAGCTGTCTTGTACCATTGAATTTTTCTCCCAAACGAAGGACACTAGAATGAAAATTTTAAAGCCTCCTGTTAGTGCTATATCTTCACGGTATAGCCCTGAATTTTCCAATGCGTAGCTCTTTGCAAAAGAGAGATATTGGCAAGGAAAAGCTGTCTTGTACCTTTGCATTTTTCTCGCAAACGAAGGACACTAGAAAGAAAATTTTAAAGCCTCCTGTTAGGCCATCATCTACACGGCATAGCCCTGAATTTTCCAATGCGCAGCTCTTTGCAAAAGAGAGATATTGGCAAGGAAAAGCTGTCTTGTACCTTTGCATTTTTTTCCCAAACGAAGGACACTAGAAAGAAAATTTTAAAGCCTCCTGCTGTTAGGCCATCATCTACACGGCATAGCCCTGAATTTTCCAATGCGCAGCTCTTTGCAAAAGAGAGATATTGGCAAGGAAAAGCTGTCTTGTACCTTTGCATTTTTCTCTCAAACGAAGGACACTAGAAAGAAAATTTTAAAGCCTCCTGTTAGGCCATCATCTACACGGCATAGCCCTGAATTTTCCAATGCGCAGCTCTTTGCAAAAGAGAGATATTGGCAAGGAAAAGCTGTCTTGTACCTTTGCATTTTTCTCCCAAACGAAGGACACTAGAAAGAAAATTTTAAAGCCTCCTGTTAGGCCATCATCTACACGGCATAGCCCTGAATTTTCCAATAAGCAGCTCTTTGCAAAAGAGAGATATTGGCAAGGAAAAGCTGTCTTGTACCTTTGCATTTTTCTCCCAAACGAAGGACACTAGAAAGAAAATTTTAAAGCCTCCTGTTAGGCCATCATCTACACGGTATAGCCCTGAATATTCCAATGCGCAGCTCTTTGCAAAAGAGAGATATGGGCAAGGAAAAGCTGTCTTGTACCTTTGCATTTTTCTCGCAAACGAAGGACACTAGAAAGAAAATTTTAAAGCCTCCTGTTAGGCCATCATCTACACGGCATAGCCCTGAATTTTCCAATGCGCAGCTATTTGCAAAAGAGAGATATTGGCAAGGAAAAGCTGTCTTGTACCTTTGCATTTTTCTCGCAAACGAAGGACACTAGAAAGAAAATTTTAAAGCCTCCTGTTAGGCCATCATCTACACGGCATAGCCCTGAATTTTCCAATGCGCAGCTCTTTGCAAAAGAGAGATATTGGCAAGGAAAAGCTGTCTTGTACCTTTGCATTTTTCTCCCAAACGAAGGACACTAGAAAGAAAATTTTAAAGCCTCCTGTTAGGCCATCATCTACACGGCATAGCCCTGAATTTTCCAATGCGCAGCTCTTTGCAAAAGAGAGATATTGGCAAGGAAAAGCTGTCTTGTACCTTTGCATTTTTCTCCCAAACGAAGGACACTAGAAAGAAAATTTTAAAGCCTCCTGTTAGGCCATCATCTACACGGCATAGCCCTGAATTTTCAAATGCGCAGCTCTTTGCAAAAGAGAGATATTGGCAAGGAAAAGCTGTCTTGTACCATTGAATTTTTCTCCCAAACGAAGGACACTAGAATGAAAATTTTAAAGCCTCCTGTTAGTGCTATATCTACACGGCATAGCCCTGAATTTTCCAATGCGCAGCTCTTTGCAAAAGAGAGATATTGGCAAGGAAAAGCTGTCTTGTACCTTTGCATTTTTCTCCCAAACGAAGGACACTAGAAAGAAAATATTAAAGCCTCCTGTTAGGCCATCATCTACACGGCATAGCCCTGAATTTTCCAATAAGCAGCTCTTTGCAAAAGAGAGATATTGGCAAGGAAAAGCTGTCTTGTACCTTTGCATTTTTCTCCCAAACGAAGGACACTAGAAAGAAAATTTTAAAGCCTCCTGTTAGGCCATCATCTACACGGTATAGCCCTGAATATTCCAATGCGCAGCTCTTTGCAAAAGAGAGATATGGGCAAGGAAAAGCTGTCTTGTACCTTTGCATTTTTCTCGCAAACGAAGGACACTAGAAAGAAAATTTTAAAGCCTCCTGTTAGGCCATCATCTACACGGCATAGCCCTGAATTTTCCAATGCGCAGCTATTTGCAAAAGAGAGATATTGGCAAGGAAAAGCTGTCTTGTACCTTTGCATTTTTCTCGCAAACGAAGGACACTAGAAAGAAAATTTTAAAGCCTCCTGTTAGGCCATCATCTACACGGCATAGCCCTGAATTTTCCAATGCGCAGCTCTTTGCAAAAGAGAGATATTGGCAAGGAAAAGCTGTCTTGTACCTTTGCATTTTTCTCCCAAACGAAGGACACTAGAAAGAAAATTTTAAAGCCTCCTGTTAGGCCATCATCTACACGGCATAGCCCTGAATTTTCCAATGCGCAGCTCTTTGCAAAAGAGAGATATTGGCAAGGAAAAGCTGTCTTGTACCTTTGCATTTTTCTCCCAAACGAAGGACACTAGAAAGAAAATTTTAAAGCCTCCTGTTAGGCCATCATCTACACGGCATAGCCCTGAATTTTCAAATGCGCAGCTCTTTGCAAAAGAGAGATATTGGCAAGGAAAAGCTGTCTTGTACCATTGAATTTTTCTCCCAAACGAAGGACACTAGAATGAAAATTTTAAAGCCTCCTGTTAGTGCTATATCTACACGGTATAGCCCTGAATTTTCCAATGCGTAGCTCTTTGCAAAAGAGAGATATTGGCAAGGAAAAGCTGTCTTGTACCTTTGCATTTTTCTCGCAAACGAAGGACACTAGAAAGAAAATTTTAAAGCCTCCTGTTAGGCCATCATCTACACGGCATAGCCCTGAATTTTCCAATGCGCAGCTCTTTGCAAAAGAGAGATATTGGCAAGGAAAAGCTGTCTTGTACCTTTGCATTTTTCTCCCAAACGAAGGACACTAGAAAGAAAATTTTAAAGCCTCCTGTTAGGCCATCATCTACACGGCATAGCCCTGAATTTTCCAATGCGCAGCTCTTTGCAAAAGAGAGATATTGGCAAGGAAAAGCTGTCTTGTACCTTTGCATTTTTCTCTCAAACGAAGGACACTAGAAAGAAAATTTTAAAGCCTCCTGTTAGGCCATCATCTACACGGCATAGCCCTGAATTTTCCAATGCGCAGCTCTTTGCAAAAGAGAGATATTGGCAAGGAAAAGCTGTCTTGTACCTTTGCATTTTTCTCCCAAACGAAGGACACTAGAAAGAAAATTTTAAAGCCTCCTGTTAGGCCATCATCTACACGGCATAGCCCTGAATTTTCAAATGCGCAGCTCTTTGCAAAAGAGAGATATTGGCAAGGAAAAGCTGTCTTGTACCATTGAATTTTTCTCCCAAACGAAGGACACTAGAATGAAAATTTTAAAGCCTCCTGTTAGTGCTATATCTTCACGGTATAGCCCTGAATTTTCCAATGCGTAGCTCTTTGCAAAAGAGAGATATTGGCAAGGAAAAGCTGTCTTGTACCTTTGCATTTTTCTCGCAAACGAAGGACACTAGAAAGAAAATTTTAAAGCCTCCTGTTAGGCCATCATCTACACGGCATAGCCCTGAATTTTCCAATGCGCAGCTCTTTGCAAAAGAGAGATATTGGCAAGGAAAAGCTGTCTTGTACCTTTGCATTTTTCTCCCAAACGAAGGACACTAGAAAGAAAATTTTAAAGCCTCCTGTTAGGCCATCATCTACACGGCATAGCCCTGAATTTTCCAATGCGCAGCTCTTTGCAAAAGAGAGATATTGGCAAGGAAAAGCTGTCTTGTACCTTTGCATTTTTCTCTCAAACGAAGGACACTAGAAAGAAAATTTTAAAGCCTCCTGTTAGGCCATCATCTACACGGCATAGCCCTGAATTTTCCAATGCGCAGCTCTTTGCAAAAGAGAGATATTGGCAAGGAAAAGCTGTCTTGTACCTTTGCATTTTTCTCGCAAACGAAGGACACTAGAAAGAAAATTTTAAAGCCTCCTGTTAGGCCATCATCTACACGGCATAGCCCTGAATTTTCCAATGCGCAGCTCTTTGCAAAAGAGAGATATTGGCAAGGAAAAGCTGTCTTGTACCTTTGCATTTTTCTCCCAAACGAAGGACACTAGAAAGAAAATTTTAAAGCCTCCTGTTAGGCCATCATCTACACGGCATAGCCCTGAATTTTCCAATGCGCAGCTCTTTGCAAAAGAGAGATATTGGCAAGGAAAAGCTGTCTTGTACCTTTGCATTTTTCTCGCAAACGAAGGACACTAGAAAGAAAATTTTAAAGCCTCCTGTTAGGCCATCATCTACACGGCATAGCCCTGAATTTTCCAATGCGCAGCTCTTTGCAAAAGAGAGATATTGGCAAGGAAAAGCTGTCTTGTACCTTTGCATTTTTCTCTCAAACGAAGGACACTAGAAAGAAAATTTTAAAGCCTCCTGTTAGGCCATCATCTACACGGCATAGCCCTGAATTTTCCAATGCGCAGCTCTTTGCAAAAGAGAGATATTGGCAAGGAAAAGCTGTCTTGTACCTTTGCATTTTTCTCCCAAACGAAGGACACTAGAAAGAAAATTTTAAAGCCTCCTGTTAGGCCATCATCTACACGGCATAGCCCTGAATTTTCAAATGCGCAGCTCTTTGCAAAAGAGAGATATTGGCAAGGAAAAGCTGTCTTGTACCATTGAATTTTTCTCCCAAACGAAGGACACTAGAATGAAAATTTTAAAGCCTCCTGTTAGTGCTATATCTTCACGGTATAGCCCTGAATTTTCCAATGCGTAGCTCTTTGCAAAAGAGAGATATTGGCAAGGAAAAGCTGTCTTGTACCTTTGCATTTTTCTCGCAAACGAAGGACACTAGAAAGAAAATTTTAAAGCCTCCTGTTAGGCCATCATCTACACGGCATAGCCCTGAATTTTCCAATGCGCAGCTCTTTGCAAAAGAGAGATATTGGCAAGGAAAAGCTGTCTTGTACCTTTGCATTTTTTTCCCAAACGAAGGACACTAGAAAGAAAATTTTAAAGCCTCCTGCTGTTAGGCCATCATCTACACGGCATAGCCCTGAATTTTCCAATGCGCAGCTCTTTGCAAAAGAGAGATATTGGCAAGGAAAAGCTGTCTTGTACCTTTGCATTTTTCTCTCAAACGAAGGACACTAGAAAGAAAATTTTAAAGCCTCCTGTTAGGCCATCATCTACACGGCATAGCCCTGAATTTTCCAATGCGCAGCTCTTTGCAAAAGAGAGATATTGGCAAGGAAAAGCTGTCTTGTACCTTTGCATTTTTCTCCCAAACGAAGGACACTAGAAAGAAAATTTTAAAGCCTCCTGTTAGGCCATCATCTACACGGCATAGCCCTGAATTTTCCAATAAGCAGCTCTTTGCAAAAGAGAGATATTGGCAAGGAAAAGCTGTCTTGTACCTTTGCATTTTTCTCCCAAACGAAGGACACTAGAAAGAAAATTTTAAAGCCTCCTGTTAGGCCATCATCTACACGGTATAGCCCTGAATATTCCAATGCGCAGCTCTTTGCAAAAGAGAGATATGGGCAAGGAAAAGCTGTCTTGTACCTTTGCATTTTTCTCGCAAACGAAGGACACTAGAAAGAAAATTTTAAAGCCTCCTGTTAGGCCATCATCTACACGGCATAGCCCTGAATTTTCCAATGCGCAGCTATTTGCAAAAGAGAGATATTGGCAAGGAAAAGCTGTCTTGTACCTTTGCATTTTTCTCGCAAACGAAGGACACTAGAAAGAAAATTTTAAAGCCTCCTGTTAGGCCATCATCTACACGGCATAGCCCTGAATTTTCCAATGCGCAGCTCTTTGCAAAAGAGAGATATTGGCAAGGAAAAGCTGTCTTGTACCTTTGCATTTTTCTCCCAAACGAAGGACACTAGAAAGAAAATTTTAAAGCCTCCTGTTAGGCCATCATCTACACGGCATAGCCCTGAATTTTCCAATGCGCAGCTCTTTGCAAAAGAGAGATATTGGCAAGGAAAAGCTGTCTTGTACCTTTGCATTTTTCTCCCAAACGAAGGACACTAGAAAGAAAATTTTAAAGCCTCCTGTTAGGCCATCATCTACACGGCATAGCCCTGAATTTTCAAATGCGCAGCTCTTTGCAAAAGAGAGATATTGGCAAGGAAAAGCTGTCTTGTACCATTGAATTTTTCTCCCAAACGAAGGACACTAGAATGAAAATTTTAAAGCCTCCTGTTAGTGCTATATCTACACGGCATAGCCCTGAATTTTCCAATGCGCAGCTCTTTGCAAAAGAGAGATATTGGCAAGGAAAAGCTGTCTTGTACCTTTGCATTTTTCTCCCAAACGAAGGACACTAGAAAGAAAATATTAAAGCCTCCTGTTAGGCCATCATCTACACGGCATAGCCCTGAATTTTCCAATAAGCAGCTCTTTGCAAAAGAGAGATATTGGCAAGGAAAAGCTGTCTTGTACCTTTGCATTTTTCTCCCAAACGAAGGACACTAGAAAGAAAATTTTAAAGCCTCCTGTTAGGCCATCATCTACACGGTATAGCCCTGAATATTCCAATGCGCAGCTCTTTGCAAAAGAGAGATATGGGCAAGGAAAAGCTGTCTTGTACCTTTGCATTTTTCTCGCAAACGAAGGACACTAGAAAGAAAATTTTAAAGCCTCCTGTTAGGCCATCATCTACACGGCATAGCCCTGAATTTTCCAATGCGCAGCTATTTGCAAAAGAGAGATATTGGCAAGGAAAAGCTGTCTTGTACCTTTGCATTTTTCTCGCAAACGAAGGACACTAGAAAGAAAATTTTAAAGCCTCCTGTTAGGCCATCATCTACACGGCATAGCCCTGAATTTTCCAATGCGCAGCTCTTTGCAAAAGAGAGATATTGGCAAGGAAAAGCTGTCTTGTACCTTTGCATTTTTCTCCCAAACGAAGGACACTAGAAAGAAAATTTTAAAGCCTCCTGTTAGGCCATCATCTACACGGCATAGCCCTGAATTTTCCAATGCGCAGCTCTTTGCAAAAGAGAGATATTGGCAAGGAAAAGCTGTCTTGTACCTTTGCATTTTTCTCCCAAACGAAGGACACTAGAAAGAAAATTTTAAAGCCTCCTGTTAGGCCATCATCTACACGGCATAGCCCTGAATTTTCAAATGCGCAGCTCTTTGCAAAAGAGAGATATTGGCAAGGAAAAGCTGTCTTGTACCATTGAATTTTTCTCCCAAACGAAGGACACTAGAATGAAAATTTTAAAGCCTCCTGTTAGTGCTATATCTACACGGTATAGCCCTGAATTTTCCAATGCGTAGCTCTTTGCAAAAGAGAGATATTGGCAAGGAAAAGCTGTCTTGTACCTTTGCATTTTTCTCGCAAACGAAGGACACTAGAAAGAAAATTTTAAAGCCTCCTGTTAGGCCATCATCTACACGGCACAGCCCTGAATTTTCCAATGCGCAGCTCTTTGCAAAAGAGAGATATTGGCAAGGAAAAGCTGTCTTGTACCTTTGCATTTTTCTCCCAAACGAAGGACACTAGAAAGAAAATTTTAAAGCCTCCTGTTAGGCCATCATCTACACGGCATAGCCCTGAATTTTCCAATGCGCAGCTCTTTGCAAAAGAGAGATATTGGCAAGGAAAAGCTGTCTTGTACCTTTGCATTTTTCTCTCAAACGAAGGACACTAGAAAGAAAATTTTAAAGCCTCCTGTTAGGCCATCATCTACACGGCATAGCCCTGAATTTTCCAATGCGCAGCTCTTTGCAAAAGAGAGATATTGGCAAGGAAAAGCTGTCTTGTACCTTTGCATTTTTCTCCCAAACGAAGGACACTAGAAAGAAAATTTTAAAGCCTCCTGTTAGGCCATCATCTACACGGCATAGCCCTGAATTTTCAAATGCGCAGCTCTTTGCAAAAGAGAGATATTGGCAAGGAAAAGCTGTCTTGTACCATTGAATTTTTCTCCCAAACGAAGGACACTAGAATGAAAATTTTAAAGCCTCCTGTTAGTGCTATATCTTCACGGTATAGCCCTGAATTTTCCAATGCGTAGCTCTTTGCAAAAGAGAGATATTGGCAAGGAAAAGCTGTCTTGTACCTTTGCATTTTTCTCGCAAACGAAGGACACTAGAAAGAACATTTTAAAGCCTCCTGTTAGGCCATCATCTACACGGCATAGCCCTGAATTTTCCAATGCGCAGCTCTTTGCAAAAGAGAGATATTGGCAAGGAAAAGCTGTCTTGTACCTTTGCATTTTTCTCCCAAACGAAGGAGACTAGAAAGAAAATTTTAAAGCCTCCTGTTAGGCCATCATCTACACGGCATAGCCCTGAATTTTCCAATGCGCAGCTCTTTGCAAAAGAGAGATATTGGCAAGGAAAAGCTGTCTTGTACCTTTGCATTTTTCTCTCAAACGAAGGACACTAGAAAGAAAATTTTAAAGCCTCCTGTTAGGCCATCATCTACACGGCATAGCCCTGAATTTTCCAATGCGCAGCTCTTTGCAAAAGAGAGATATTGGCAAGGAAAAGCTGTCTTGTACCTTTGCATTTTTCTCCCAAACGAAGGACACTAGAAAGAAAATTTTAAAGCCTCCTGTTAGGCCATCATCTACACGGCATAGCCCTGAATTTTCCAATAAGCAGCTCTTTGCAAAAGAGAGATATTGGCAAGGAAAAGCTGTCTTGTACCTTTGCATTTTTCTCCCAAACGAAGGACACTAGAAAGAAAATTTTAAAGCCTCCTGTTAGGCCATCATCTACACGGCATAGCCCTGAATTTTCCAATGCGCAGCTCTTTGCAAAAGAGAGATATTGGCAAGGAAAAGCTGTCTTGTACCTTTGCATTTTTCTCCCAAACGAAGGACACTAGAAAGAAAATTTTAAAGCCTCCTGTTAGGCCATCATCTACACGGCATAGCCCTGAATTTTCCAAAGCGCAGCTCTTTGCAAAAGAGAGATATTGGCAAGGAAAAGCTGTCTTGTACCTTTGCATTTTTCTCCCAAACGAAGGACACTAGAAAGAAAATTTTAAAGCCTCCTGTTAGGCCATCATCTACACGGCATAGCCCTGAATTTTCAAATGCGCAGCTCTTTGCAAAAGAGAGATATTGGCAAGGAAAAGCTGTCTTGTACCATTGAATTTTTCTCCCAAACGAAGGACACTAGAATGAAAATTTTAAAGCCTCCTGTTAGTGCTATATCTACACGGTATAGCCCTGAATTTTCCAATGCGCAGCTCTTTGCAAAAGAGAGATATTGGCAAGGAAAAGCTGTCTTGTACCTTTGCATTTTTCTCCCAAACGAAGGACACTAGAAAGAAAATTTTAAAGCCTCCTGTTAGGCCATCATCTACACGGCATAGCCCTGAATTTTCCAATGCGCAGCTCTTTGCAAAAGAGAGATATTGGCAAGGAAAAGCTGTCTTGTACCTTTGCATTTTTCTCTCAAACGAAGGACACTAGAAAGAAAATTTTAAAGCCTCCTGTTAGGCCATCATCTACACGGCATAGCCCTGAATTTTCCAATGCGCAGCTCTTTGCAAAAGAGAGATATTGGCAAGGAAAAGCTGTCTTGTACCTTTGCATTTTTCTCCCAAACGAAGGACACTAGAAAGAAAATTTTAAAGCCTCCTGTTAGGCCATCATCTACACGGCATAGCCCTGAATTTTCCAATAAGCAGCTCTTTGCAAAAGAGAGATATTGGCAAGGAAAAGCTGTCTTGTACCTTTGCATTTTTCTCCCAAACGAAGGACACTAGAAAGAAAATTTTAAAGCCTCCTGTTAGGCCATCATCTACACGGCAAAGCCCTGAATTTTCCAATGCGCAGCTCTTTGCAAAAGAGAGATATTGGCAAGGAAAAGCTTTCTTGTACCTTTGCATTTTTCTCCCAAACGAAGGACACTAGAAAGAAAATTTTAAAGCCTCCTGTTAGGCCATCATCTACACGGCATAGCCCTGAATTTTCCAATGCGCAGCTCTTTGCAAAAGAGAGATATTGGCAAGGAAAAGCTGTCTTGTACCATTGGATTTTTCTTCCAAACGAAGGACACTAGAATGAAAATTTTAAAGCCTCCTGTTAGTGCTATATCTACACGGTATAGCCCTGAATTTTCCAATGCGTAGCTCTTTGCAAAAGAGAGATATTTGCAAGGAAAAGCTGTCTTGTACCTTTGCATTTTTCTCGCAAACGAAGGACACTAGAAAGAAAATTTTAAAGCCTCCTGTTAGGCCATCATCTACACGGCATAGCCCTGAATTTTCCAATGCGCAGCTCTTTGCAAAAGAGAGATATTGGCAAGGAAAAGCAGTCTTGTACCTTTGCATTTTTCTCCCAAACGAAGGACACTAGAAAGAAAATTTTAAAGCCTCCTGTTAGGCCATCATCTACACGGCATAGCCCTGAATTTTCCAATGCGCAGCTCTTTGCAAAAGAGAGATATTGGCAAGGAAAAGCTGTCTTGTACCTTTGCATTTTTCTCCCAAACGAAGGACACTAGAAAGAAAATTTTAAAGCCTCCTGTTAGGCCATCATCTACACGGCATAGCCCTGCATTTTCCAATGCGCAGCTCTTTGCAAAAGAGAGATATTGGCAAGGAAAAGCTGTCTTGTACCTTTGCATTTTTCTCCCAAACGAAGGACACTAGAAAGAAAATTTTAAAGCCTCCTGTTAGGCCATCATCTACACGGCATAGCCCTGAATTTTCCAATGCGCAGCTCTTTGCAAAAGAGAGATATTGGCAAGGAAAAGCTGTCTTGTACCATTGGATTTTTCTTCCAAACGAAGGACACTAGAATGAAAATTTTAAAGCCTCCTGTTAGTGCTATATCTACACGGTATAGCCCTGAATTTTCCAATGCGTAGCTCTTTGCAAAAGAGAGATATTGGCAAGGAAAAGCTGTCTTGTACCTTTGCATTTTTCTCGCAAACGAAGGACACTAGAAAGAAAATTTTAAAGCCTCCTGTTAGGCCATCATCTACACGGCATAGCCCTGAATTTTCCAATGCGCAGCTCTTTGCAAAAGAGAGATATTGGCAAGGAAAAGCTGTCTTGTACCTTTGCATTTTTCTCGCAAACGAAGGACACTAGAAAGAAAATTTTAAAGCCTCCTGTTAGGCCATAATCTACACGGCATAGCCCTGAATTTTCCAATGCGCAGCTCTTTGCAAAAGAGAGATATTGGCAAGGAAAAGCTGTCTTGTACCTTTGCATTTTTCTCCCAAACGAAGGACACTAGAAAGAAAATTTTAAAGCCTCCTGTTAGGCCATCATCTACACGGCATAGCCCTGAATTTTCCAATGCGCAGCTCTTTGCAAAAGAGAGATATTGGCAAGGAAAAGCTGTCTTGTACCATTGGATTTTTCTCCCAAACGAAGGACACTAGAAAGAAAATTTTAAAGCCTCCTGTTAGGCCATCATCTACACGGCATAGCCCTGAATTTTCCAATGCGCAGCTCTTTGCAAAAGAGAGATATTGGCAAGGAAAAGCTGACTTGTACCTTTGCATTTTTCTCCCAAACGAAGGACACTAGAAAGAAAATTTTAAAGCCTCCTGTTAGGCCATCATCTACACGGCATAGCCCTGAATTTTCCAATGCGCAGCTCTTTGCAAAAGAGAGATATTGGCAAGGAAAAGCTGTCTTGTACCTTTGCATTTTTCTCCCAAACGAAGGACACTAGAAAGAAAATTTTAAAGCCTCCTGTTAGGCCATCATCTACAGGGCATAGCCCTGAATTTTCCAATGCGCAGCTCTTTGCAAAAGAGAGATATTGGCAAGGAAAAGCTGTCTTGTACCATTGGATTTTTCTCCCAAACGAAGGACACTAGAATGAAAATTTTAAAGCCTCCTGTTAGTGCTATATCTACACGGTATAGCCCTGAATTTTCCAATGCGTAGCTCTTTGCAAAAGAGAGATATTGGCAAGGAAAAGCTGTCTTGTACCTTTGCATTTTTCTCGCAAACGAAGGACACTAGAAAGAAAATTTTAAAGCCTCCTGTTAGGCCATCATCTACACGGCATAGCCCTGAAATTTCCAATGCGCAGCTCTTTGCAAAAGAGAGATATTGGCAAGGAAAACCTGTCTTGTACCTTTGCATTTTTCTCCCAAACGAAGGACACTAGAAAGAAAATTTTAAAGCCTCCTGTTAGGCCATCATCTACACGGCATAGCCCTGAATTTTCCAATGCGCAGCTCTTTGCAAAAGAGAGATATTGGCAAGGAAAAGCTGTCTTGTACCTTTGCATTTTTCTCCCAAACGAAGGACACTAGAAAGAAAATTTTAAAGCCTCCTGTTAGACCATCATCTACACGGCATAGCCCTGAATTTTCCAATGCGCAGCTCTTTGCAAAAGAGAGATATTGGCAAGGAAAGGCTGTCTTGTACCTTTGCATTTTTCTCCCAAACGAAGGACACTAGAAAGAAAATTTTAAAGCCTCCTGTTAGGCCATCATCTACACGGCATAGCCCTGAATTTTCCAATGCGCAGCTCTTTGCAAAAGAGAGATATTGGCAAGGAAAAGCTGTCTTGTACCATTGGATTTTTCTCCCAAACGAAGGACACTAGAATGAAAATTTTAAAGCCTCCTGTTAGTGCTATATCTACACGGTATAGCCCTGAATTTTCCAAAGCGTAGCTCTTTGCAAAAGAGAGATATTGGCAAGGAAAAGCTGTCTTGTACCTTTGCATTTTTCTCGCAAACGAAGGACACTAGAAAGAAAATTTTAAAGCCTCCTGTTAGGCCATCATCTACACGGCATAGCCCTGAATTTTCCAATGCGCAGCTCTTTGCAAAAGAGAGATATTGGCAAGGAAAAGCTGTCTTGTACCTTTGCATTTTTCTCCCAAACGAAGGACACTAGAAAGAAAATTTTAAAGCCTCCTGTTAGGCCATCATCTACACGGCATAGCCCTGAATTTTCCAATGCGCAGCTCTTTGCAAAAGAGAGATATTGGCAAGGAAAAGCTGTCTTGTACCTTTGCATTTTTCTCCCAAACGAAGGACACTAGAAAGAAAATTTTAAAGCCTCCTGTTAGGCCATCATCTACACGGCATAGCCCTGAATTTTCCAATGCGCAGCTCTTTGCAAAAGAGAGATATTGGCAAGGAAAAGCTGTCTTGTACCATTGGATTTTTCTCCCAAACGAAGGACACTAGAATGAAAATTTTAAAGCCTCCTGTTAGTGCTATATCTACACGGTATAGCCCTGAATTTTCCAATGCGTAGCTCTTTGCAAAAGAGAGATATTGGCAAGGAAAAGCTGTCTTGTACCTTTGCATTTTTCTCGCAAACGAAGGACACTAGAAAGAAAATTTTAAAGCCTCCTGTTAGGCCACCATCTACACGGCATAGCCCTGAATTTTCCAATGCGCAGCTCTTTGCAAAAGAGAGATATTGGCAAGGAAAAGCTGTCTTGTACCTTTGCATTTTTCTCCCAAACGAAGGACACTAGAAAGAAAATTTTAAAGCCTCCTGTTAGGCCATCATCTACACGGCATAGCCCTGAATTTTCCAATGCGCAGCTCTTTGCAAAAGAGAGATATTGGCAAGGAAAAGCTGTCTTGTACCTTTGCATTTTTCTCCCAAACGAAGGACACTAGAAAGAAAATGTTAAAGCCTCCTGTTAGGCCATCATCTACACGGCATAGCCCTGAATTTTCCAATGCGCAGCTCTTTGCAAAAGAGAGATATTGGCAAGGAAAAGCTGTCTTGTACCTTTGCATTTTTCTCCCAAACGAAGGACACTAGAAAGAAAATTTTAAAGCCTCCTGTTAGGCCATCATCTACACGGCATAGCCCTGAATTTTCCAATGCGCAGCTCTTTGCAAAAGAGAGATATTGGCAAGGAAAACCTGTCTTGTACCTTTGCATTTTTCTCCCAAACGAAGGACACTAGAAAGAAAATTTTAAAGCCTCCTGTTAGGCCATCATCTACACGGCATAGCCCTGAATTTTCCAATGCGCAGCTCTTTGCAAAAGAGAGATATTGGCAAGGAAAAGATGTCTTGTACCTTTGCATTTTTCTCGCAAACGAAGGACACTAGAAAGAAAATTTTAAAGCCTCCTGTTAGGCCATCATCTACACGGCATAGCCCTGAATTTTCCAATGCGCAGCTATTTGCAAAAGAGAGATATTGGCAAGGAAAAGCTGTCTTGTACCTTTGCATTTTTCTCGCAAACGAAGGACACTAGAAAGAAAATTTTAAAGCCTCCTGTTAGGCCATCATCTACACGGCATAGCCCTGAATTTTCCAATGCGCAGCTCTTTGCAAAAGAGAGATATTGGCAAGGAAAAGCTGTCTTGTACCTTTGCATTTTTCTCCCAAACGAAGGACACTAGAAAGAAAATTTTAAAGCCTCCTGTTAGGCCATCATCTACACGGCATAGCCCTGAATTTTCCAATGCGCAGCTCTTTGCAAAAGAGAGATATTGGCAAGGAAAAGCTGTCTTGTACCTTTGCATTTTTCTCCCAAACGAAGGACACTAGAAAGAAAATTTTAAAGCCTCCTGTTAGGCCATCATCTACACGGCATAGCCCTGAATTTTCCAATGCGCAGCTCTTTGCAAAAGAGAGATATTGGCAAGGAAAAGCTGTCTTGTACCTTTGCATTTTTCTCCCAAACGAAGGACACTAGAAAGAAAATTTTAAAGCCTCCTGTTAGGCCATCATCTACACGGCATAGCCCTGAATTTTCCAATGCGCAGCTCTTTGCAAAAGAGAGATATTGGCAAGGAAAAGCTGTCTTGTACCTTTGCATTTTTCTCCCAAACGAAGGACACTAGAAAGAAAATGTTAAAGCCTCCTGTTAGGCCATCATCTACACGGCATAGCCCTGAATTTTCCAATGCGCAGCTCTTTGCAAAAGAGAGATATTGGCAAGGAAAAGCTGTCTTGTACCTTTGCATTTTTCTCCCAAACGAAGGACACTAGAAAGAAAATTTTAAAGCCTCCTGTTAGGCCATCATCTACACGGCATAGCCCTGAATTTTCCAATGCGCAGCTCTTTGCAAAAGAGAGATATTGGCAAGGAAAACCTGTCTTGTACCTTTGCATTTTTCTCCCAAACGAAGGACACTAGAAAGAAAATTTTAAAGCCTCCTGTTAGGCCATCATCTACACGGCATAGCCCTGAATTTTCCAATGCGCAGCTCTTTGCAAAAGAGAGATATTGGCAAGGAAAAGCTGTCTTGTACCTTTGCATTTTTCTCGCAAACGAAGGACACTAGAAAGAAAATTTTAAAGCCTCCTGTTAGGCCATCATCTACACGGCATAGCCCTGAATTTTCCAATGCGCAGCTCTTTGCAAAAGAGAGATATTGGCAAGGAAAAGCTGTCTTGTACCTTTGCATTTTTCTCCCAAACGAAGGACACTAGAAAGAAAATTTTAAAGCCTCCTGTTAGGCCATCATCTACACGGCATAGCCCTGAATTTTCCAATGCGCAGCTCTTTGCAAAAGAGAGATATTGGCAAGGAAAAGCTGTCTTGTACCTTTGCATTTTTCTCCCAAACGAAGGACACTAGAAAGAAAATTTTAAAGCCTCCTGTTAGGCCATCATCTACACGGCATAGCCCTGAATTTTCAAATGCGCAGCTCTTTGCAAAAGAGAGATATTGGCAAGGAAAAGCTGTCTTGTACCATTGAATTTTTCTCCCAAACGAAGGACACTAGAATGAAAATTTTAAAGCCTCCTGTTAGTGCTATATCTACACGGTATAGCCCTGAATTTTCCAATGCGTAGCTCTTTGCAAAAGAGAGATATTGGCAAGGAAAAGCTGTCTTGTACCTTTGCATTTTTCTCGCAAACGAAGGACACTAGAAAGAAAATTTTAAAGCCTCCTGTTAGGCCATCATCTACACGGCATAGCCCTGAATTTTCCAATGCGCAGCTCTTTGCAAAAGAGAGATATTGGCAAGGAAAAGCTGTCTTGTACCTTTGCATTTTTCTCCCAAACGAAGGACACTAGAAAGAAAATTTTAAAGCCTCCTGTTAGGCCATCATCTACACGGCATAGCCCTGAATTTTCCAATGCGCAGCTCTTTGCAAAAGAGAGATATTGGCAAGGAAAAGCTGTCTTGTACCTTTGCATTTTTCTCTCAAACGAAGGACACTAGAAAGAAAATTTTAAAGCCTCCTGTTAGGCCATCATCTACACGGCATAGCCCTGAATTTTCCAATGCGCAGCTCTTTGCAAAAGAGAGATATTGGCAAGGAAAAGCTGTCTTGTACCTTTGCATTTTTCTCCCAAACGAAGGACACTAGAAAGAAAATTTTAAAGCCTCCTGTTAGGCCATCATCTACACGGCATAGCCCTGAATTTTCAAATGCGCAGCTCTTTGCAAAAGAGAGATATTGGCAAGGAAAAGCTGTCTTGTACCATTGAATTTTTCTCCCAAACGAAGGACACTAGAATGAAAATTTTAAAGCCTCCTGTTAGTGCTATATCTTCACGGTATAGCCCTGAATTTTCCAATGCGTAGCTCTTTGCAAAAGAGAGATATTGGCAAGGAAAAGCTGTCTTGTACCTTTGCATTTTTCTCGCAAACGAAGGACACTAGAAAGAAAATTTTAAAGCCTCCTGTTAGGCCATCATCTACACGGCATAGCCCTGAATTTTCCAATGCGCAGCTCTTTGCAAAAGAGAGATATTGGCAAGGAAAAGCTGTCTTGTACCTTTGCATTTTTCTCCCAAACGAAGGACACTAGAAAGAAAATTTTAAAGCCTCCTGTTAGGCCATCATCTACACGGCATAGCCCTGAATTTTCCAATGCGCAGCTCTTTGCAAAAGAGAGATATTGGCAAGGAAAAGCTGTCTTGTACCTTTGCATTTTTCTCTCAAACGAAGGACACTAGAAAGAAAATTTTAAAGCCTCCTGTTAGGCCATCATCTACACGGCATAGCCCTGAATTTTCCAATGCGCAGCTCTTTGCAAAAGAGAGATATTGGCAAGGAAAAGCTGTCTTGTACCTTTGCATTTTTCTCCCAAACGAAGGACACTAGAAAGAAAATTTTAAAGCCTCCTGTTAGGCCATCATCTACACGGCATAGCCCTGAATTTTCCAATAAGCAGCTCTTTGCAAAAGAGAGATATTGGCAAGGAAAAGCTGTCTTGTACCTTTGCATTTTTCTCCCAAACGAAGGACACTAGAAAGAAAATTTTAAAGCCTCCTGTTAGGCCATCATCTACACGGTATAGCCCTGAATATTCCAATGCGCAGCTCTTTGCAAAAGAGAGACATGGGCAAGGAAAAGCTGTCTTGTACCTTTGCATTTTTCTCGCAAACGAAGGACACTAGAAAGAAAATTTTAAAGCCTCCTGTTAGGCCATCATCTACACGGCATAGCCCTGAATTTTCCAATGCGCAGCTATTTGCAAAAGAGAGATATTGGCAAGGAAAAGCTGTCTTGTACCTTTGCATTTTTCTCGCAAACGAAGGACACTAGAAAGAAAATTTTAAAGCCTCCTGTTAGGCCATCATCTACACGGCATAGCCCTGAATTTTCCAATGCGCAGCTCTTTGCAAAAGAGAGATATTGGCAAGGAAAAGCTGTCTTGTACCTTTGCATTTTTCTCCCAAACGAAGGACACTAGAAAGAAAATTTTAAAGCCTCCTGTTAGGCCATCATCTACACGGCATAGCCCTGAATTTTCCAATGCGCAGCTCTTTGCAAAAGAGAGATATTGGCAAGGAAAAGCTGTCTTGTACCTTTGCATTTTTCTCCCAAACGAAGGACACTAGAAAGAAAATTTTAAAGCCTCCTGTTAGGCCATCATCTACACGGCATAGCCCTGAATTTTCAAATGCGCAGCTCTTTGCAAAAGAGAGATATTGGCAAGTAAAAGCTGTCTTGTACCATTGAATTTTTCTCCCAAACGAAGGACACTAGAATGAAAATTTTAAAGCCTCCTGTTAGTGCTATATCTACACGGTATAGCCCTGAATTTTCCAATGCGTAGCTCTTTGCAAAAGAGAGATATTGGCAAGGAAAAGCTGTCTTGTACCTTTGCATTTTTCTCGCAAACGAAGGACACTAGAAAGAAAATTTTAAAGCCTCCTGTTAGGCCATCATCTACACGGCATAGCCCTGAATTTTCCAATGCGCAGCTCTTTGCAAAAGAGAGATATTGGCAAGGAAAAGCTGTCTTGTACCTTTGCATTTTTCTCCCAAACGAAGGACACTAGAAAGAAAATTTTAAAGCCTCCTGTTAGGCCATCATCTACACGGCATAGCCCTGAATTTTCCAATGCGCAGCTCTTTGCAAAAGAGAGATATTGGCAAGGAAAAGCTGTCTTGTACCTTTGCATTTTTCTCTCAAACGAAGGACACTAGAAAGAAAATTTTAAAGCCTCCTGTTAGGCCATCATCTACACGGCATAGCCCTGAATTTTCCAATGCGCAGCTCTTTGCAAAAGAGAGATATTGGCAAGGAAAAGCTGTCTTGTACCTTTGCATTTTTCTCGCAAACGAAGGACACTAGAAAGAAAATTTTAAAGCCTCCTGTTAGGCCATCATCTACACGGCATAGCCCTGAATTTTCCAATGCGCAGCTCTTTGCAAAAGAGAGATATTGGCAAGGAAAAGCTGTCTTGTACCTTTGCATTTTTCTCCCAAACGAAGGACACTAGAAAGAAAATTTTAAAGCCTCCTGTTAGGCCATCATCTACACGGCATAGCCCTGAATTTTCCAATGCGCAGCTCTTTGCAAAAGAGAGATATTGGCAAGGAAAAGCTGTCTTGTACCTTTGCATTTTTCTCGCAAACGAAGGACACTAGAAAGAAAATTTTAAAGCCTCCTGTTAGGCCATCATCTACACGGCATAGCCCTGAATTTTCCAATGCGCAGCTCTTTGCAAAAGAGAGATATTGGCAAGGAAAAGCTGTCTTGTACCTTTGCATTTTTCTCGCAAACGAAGGACACTAGAAAGAAAATTTTAAAGCCTCCTGTTAGGCCATCATCTACACGGCACAGCCCTGAATTTTCCAATGCGCAGCTCTTTGCAAAAGAGAGATATTGGCAAGGAAAAGCTGTCTTGTACCTTTGCATTTTTCTCCCAAACGAAGGACACTAGAAAGAAAATTTTAAAGCCTCCTGTTAGGCCATCATCTACACGGCATAGCCCTGAATTTTCCAATGCGCAGCTCTTTGCAAAAGAGAGATATTGGCAAGGAAAAGCTGTCTTGTACCTTTGCATTTTTCTCGCAAACGAAGGACACTAGAAAGAAAATTTTAAAGCCTCCTGTTAGGCCATCATCTACACGGCATAGCCCTGAATTTTCCAATGCGCAGCTCTTTGCAAAAGAGAGATATTGGCAAGGAAAAGCTGTCTTGTACCTTTGCATTTTTCTCCCAAACGAAGGACACTAGAAAGAAAATTTTAAAGCCTCCTGTTAGGCCATCATCTACACGGCATAGCCCTGAATTTTCCAATAAGCAGCTCTTTGCAAAAGAGAGATATTGGCAAGGAAAAGCTGTCTTGTACCTTTGCATTTTTCTCCCAAACGAAGGACACTAGAAAGAAAATTTTAAAGCCTCCTGTTAGGCCATCATCTACACGGTATAGCCCTGAATATTCCAATGCGCAGCTCTTTGCAAAAGAGAGATATGGGCAAGGAAAAGCTGTCTTGTACCTTTGCATTTTTCTCGCAAACGAAGGACACTAGAAAGAAAATTTTAAAGCCTCCTGTTAGGCCATCATCTACACGGCATAGCCCTGAATTTTCCAATGCGCAGCTATTTGCAAAAGAGAGATATTGGCAAGGAAAAGCTGTCTTGTACCTTTGCATTTTTCTCGCAAACGAAGGACACTAGAAAGAAAATTTTAAAGCCTCCTGTTAGGCCATCATCTACACGGCATAGCCCTGAATTTTCCAATAAGCAGCTCTTTGCAAAAGAGAGATATTGGCAAGGAAAAGCTGTCTTGTACCTTTGCATTTTTCTCCCAAACGAAGGACACTAGAAAGAAAATTTTAAAGCCTCCTGTTAGGCCATCATCTACACGGTATAGCCCTGAATATTCCAATGCGCAGCTCTTTGCAAAAGAGAGATATGGGCAAGGAAAAGCTGTCTTGTACCTTTGCATTTTTCTCGCAAACGAAGGACACTAGAAAGAAAATTTTAAAGCCTCCTGTTAGGCCATCATCTACACGGCATAGCCCTGAATTTTCCAATGCGCAGCTATTTGCAAAAGAGAGATATTGGCAAGGAAAAGCTGTCTTGTACCTTTGCATTTTTCTCGCAAACGAAGGACACTAGAAAGAAAATTTTAAAGCCTCCTGTTAGGCCATCATCTACACGGCATAGCCCTGAATTTTCCAATGCGCAGCTCTTTGCAAAAGAGAGATATTGGCAAGGAAAAGCTGTCTTGTACCTTTGCATTTTTCTCCCAAACGAAGGACACTAGAAAGAAAATTTTAAAGCCTCCTGTTAGGCCATCATCTACACGGCATAGCCCTGAATTTTCCAAAGCGCAGCTCTTTGCAAAAGAGAGATATTGGCAAGGAAAAGCTGTCTTGTACCTTTGCATTTTTCTCCCAAACGAAGGACACTAGAAAGAAAATTTTAAAGCCTCCTGTTAGGCCATCATCTACACGGCATAGCCCTGAATTTTCAAATGCGCAGCTCTTTGCAAAAGAGAGATATTGGCAAGGAAAAGCTGTCTTGTACCATTGAATTTTTCTCCCAAACGAAGGACACTAGAATGAAAATTTTAAAGCCTCCTGTTAGTGCTATATCTACACGGTATAGCCCTGAATTTTCCAATGCGCAGCTCTTTGCAAAAGAGAGATATTGGCAAGGAAAAGCTGTCTTGTACCTTTGCATTTTTCTCCCAAACGAAGGACACTAGAAAGAAAATTTTAAAGCCTCCTGTTAGGCCATCATCTACACGGCATAGCCCTGAATTTTCCAATGCGCAGCTCTTTGCAAAAGAGAGATATTGGCAAGGAAAAGCTGTCTTGTACCTTTGCATTTTTCTCTCAAACGAAGGACACTAGAAAGAAAATTTTAAAGCCTCCTGTTAGGCCATCATCTACACGGCATAGCCCTGAATTTTCCAATGCGCAGCTCTTTGCAAAAGAGAGATATTGGCAAGGAAAAGCTGTCTTGTACCTTTGCATTTTTCTCCCAAACGAAGGACACTAGAAAGAAAATTTTAAAGCCTCCTGTTAGGCCATCATCTACACGGCATAGCCCTGAATTTTCCAATAAGCAGCTCTTTGCAAAAGAGAGATATTGGCAAGGAAAAGCTGTCTTGTACCTTTGCATTTTTCTCCCAAACGAAGGACACTAGAAAGAAAATTTTAAAGCCTCCTGTTAGGCCATCATCTACACGGTATAGCCCTGAATATTCCAATGCGCAGCTCTTTGCAAAAGAGAGATATGGGCAAGGAAAAGCTGTCTTGTACCTTTGCATTTTTCTCGCAAACGAAGGACACTAGAAAGAAAATTTTAAAGCCTCCTGTTAGGCCATCATCTACACGGCATAGCCCTGAATTTTCCAATGCGCAGCTATTTGCAAAAGAGAGATATTGGCAAGGAAAAGCTGTCTTGTACCTTTGCATTTTTCTCGCAAACGAAGGACACTAGAAAGAAAATTTTAAAGCCTCCTGTTAGGCCATCATCTACACGGCATAGCCCTGAATTTTCCAATGCGCAGCTCTTTGCAAAAGAGAGATATTGGCAAGGAAAAGCTGTCTTGTACCTTTGCATTTTTCTCCCAAACGAAGGACACTAGAAAGAAAATTTTAAAGCCTCCTGTTAGGCCATCATCTACACGGCATAGCCCTGAATTTTCCAATGCGCAGCTCTTTGCAAAAGAGAGATATTGGCAAGGAAAAGCTGTCTTGTACCTTTGCATTTTTCTCCCAAACGAAGGACACTAGAAAGAAAATTTTAAAGCCTCCTGTTAGGCCATCATCTACACGGCATAGCCCTGAATTTTCAAATGCGCAGCTCTTTGCAAAAGAGAGATATTGGCAAGGAAAAGCTGTCTTGTACCATTGAATTTTTCTCCCAAACGAAGGACACTAGAATGAAAATTTTAAAGCCTCCTGTTAGTGCTATATCTACACGGTATAGCCCTGAATTTTCCAATGCGTAGCTCTTTGCAAAAGAGAGATATTGGCAAGGAAAAGCTGTCTTGTACCTTTGTATTTTTCTCGCAAACGAAGGACACTAGAAAGAAAATTTTAAAGCCTCCTGTTAGGCCATCATCTACACGGCATAGCCCTGAATTTTCCAATGCGCAGCTCTTTGCAAAAGAGAGATATTGGCAAGGAAAAGCTGTCTTGTACCTTTGCATTTTTCTCCCAAACGAAGGACACTAGAAAGAAAATTTTAAAGCCTCCTGTTAGGCCATCATCTACACGGCATAGCCCTGAATTTTCCAATGCGCAGCTCTTTGCAAAAGAGAGATATTGGCAAGGAAAAGCTGTCTTGTACCTTTGCATTTTTCTCTCAAACGAAGGACACTAGAAAGAAAATTTTAAAGCCTCCTGTTAGGCCATCATCTACACGGCATAGCCCTGAATTTTCCAATGCGCAGCTCTTTGCAAAAGAGAGATATTGGCAAGGAAAAGCTGTCTTGTACCTTTGCATTTTTCTCCCAAACGAAGGACACTAGAAAGAAAATTTTAAAGCCTCCTGTTAGGCCATCATCTACACGGCATAGCCCTGAATTTTCCAATGCGCAGCTCTTTGCAAAAGAGAGATATTGGCAAGGAAAAGCTGTCTTGTACCTTTGCATTTTTCTCCCAAACGAAGGACACTAGAAAGAAAATTTTAAAGCCTCCTGTTAGGCCATCATCTACACGGTATAGCCCTGAATTTTCCAATGCGCAGCTCTTTGCAAAAGAGAGATATTGGCAAGGAAAAGCTGTCTTGTACCTTTGCATTTTTCTCCCAAACGAAGGACACTAGAAAGAAAATTTTAAAGCCTCCTGTTAGGCCATCATCTACACGGCATAGCCCTGAATTTTCCAATGCGCAGCTCTTTGCAAAAGAGAGATATTGGCAAGGAAAAGCTGTCTTGTACCTTTGCAATTTTCTCCCAAACGAAGGACACTAGAAAGAAAATTTTAAAGCCTCCTGTTAGGCCATCATCTACACGGTATAGCCCTGAATTTTCCAATGCGCAGCTCTTTGCAAAAGAGAGATATTGGCAAGGAAAAGCTGTCTTGTACCTTTGCATTTTTCTCCCAAACGAAGGACACTAGAAAGAAAATTTTAAAGCCTCCTGTTAGGCCATCATCTACACGGCATAGCCCTGAATTTTCCAATGCGCAGCTCTTTGCAAAAGAGAGATATTGGCAAGGAAAAGCTGTCTTGTACCTTTGCATTTTTCTCCCAAACGAAGGACACTAGAAAGAAAATTTTAAAGCCTCCTGTTAGGCCATCATCTACACGGCATAGCCCTGAATTTTCCAATGCGCAGCTCTTTGCAAAAGAGAGATATTGGCAAGGAAAAGCTGTCTTGTACCTTTGCATTTTTCTCCCAAACGAAGGACACTAGAAAGAAAATTTTAAAGCCTCCTGTTAGGCCATCATCTACACGGCATAGCCCTGAATTTTGCAATGCGCAGCTCTTTGCAAAAGAGAGATATTGGCAAGGAAAAGCTGTCTTGTACCTTTGCATTTTTCTCCCAAACGAAGGACACTAGAAAGAAAATTTTAAAGCCTCCTGTTAGGCCATCATCTACACGGCATAGCCCTGAATTTTCCAATGCGCAGCTCTTTGCAAAAGAGAGATATTGGCAAGGAAAAGCTGTCTTGTACCTTTGCATTTTTCTCCCAAACGAAGGACACTAGAAAGAAAATTTTAAAGCCTCCTGTTAGGCCATCATCTACACGGTATAGCCCTGAATTTTCCAATGCGCAGCTCTTTGCAAAAGAGAGATATTGGCAAGGAAAAGCTGTCTTGTACCTTTGCATTTTTCTCCCAAACGAAGGACACTAGAAAGAAAATTTTAAAGCCTCCTGTTAAGCCATCATCTACACGGCATAGCCCTGAATTTTCCAATGCGCAGCTCTTTGCAAAAGAGAGATATTGGCAAGGAAAAGCTGTCTTGTACCTTTGCATTTTTCTCCCAAACGAAGGACACTAGAAAGAAAATTTTAAAGCCTCCTGTTAGGCCATCATCTACACGGCATAGCCCTGAATTTTCCAATGCGCAGCTCTTTGCAAAAGAGAGATATTGGCAAGGAAAAGCTGTCTTGTACCTTTGCATTTTTCTCCCAAACGAAGGACACTAGAAAGAAAATTTTAAAGCCTCCTGTTAGGCCATCATCTACACGGCAAAGCCCTGAATTTTCCAATGCGCAGCTCTTTGCAAAAGAGAGATATTGGCAAGGAAAAGCTTTCTTGTACCTTTGCATTTTCTCCCAAACGAAGGACACTAGAAAGAAAATTTTAAAGCCTCCTGTTAGGCCATCATCTACACGGCATAGCCCTGAATTTTCCAATGCGCAGCTCTTTGCAAAAGAGAGATATTGGCAAGGAAAAGCTGTCTTGTACCATTGGATTTTTCTTCCAAACGAAGGACACTAGAATGAAAATTTTAAAGCCTCCTGTTAGTGCTATATCTACACGGTATAGCCCTGAATTTTCCAATGCGTAGCTCTTTGCAAAAGAGAGATATTTGCAAGGAAAAGCTGTCTTGTACCTTTGCATTTTTCTCGCAAACGAAGGACACTAGAAAGAAAATTTTAAAGCCTCCTGTTAGGCCATCATCTACACGGCATAGCCCTGAATTTTCCAATGCGCAGCTCTTTGCAAAAGAGAGATATTGGCAAGGAAAAGCAGTCTTGTACCTTTGCATTTTTCTCCCAAACGAAGGACACTAGAAAGAAAATTTTAAAGCCTCCTGTTAGGCCATCATCTACACGGCATAGCCCTGAATTTTCCAATGCGCAGCTCTTTGCAAAAGAGAGATATTGGCAAGGAAAAGCTGTCTTGTACCTTTGCATTTTTCTCCCAAACGAAGGACACTAGAAAGAAAATTTTAAAGCCTCCTGTTAGGCCATCATCTACACGGCATAGCCCTGCATTTTCCAATGCGCAGCTCTTTGCAAAAGAGAGATATTGGCAAGGAAAAGCTGTCTTGTACCTTTGCATTTTTCTCCCAAACGAAGGACACTAGAAAGAAAATTTTAAAGCCTCCTGTTAGGCCATCATCTACACGGCATAGCCCTGAATTTTCCAATGCGCAGCTCTTTGCAAAAGAGAGATATTGGCAAGGAAAAGCTGTCTTGTACCATTGGATTTTTCTTCCAAACGAAGGACACTAGAATGAAAATTTTAAAGCCTCCTGTTAGTGCTATATCTACACGGTATAGCCCTGAATTTTCCAATGCGTAGCTCTTTGCAAAAGAGAGATATTGGCAAGGAAAAGCTGTCTTGTACCTTTGCATTTTTCTCGCAAACGAAGGACACTAGAAAGAAAATTTTAAAGCCTCCTGTTAGGCCATCATCTACACGGCATAGCCCTGAATTTTCCAATGCGCAGCTCTTTGCAAAAGAGAGATATTGGCAAGGAAAAGCTGTCTTGTACCTTTGCATTTTTCTCGCAAACGAAGGACACTAGAAAGAAAATTTTAAAGCCTCCTGTTAGGCCATAATCTACACGGCATAGCCCTGAATTTTCCAATGCGCAGCTCTTTGCAAAAGAGAGATATTGGCAAGGAAAAGCTGTCTTGTACCTTTGCATTTTTCTCCCAAACGAAGGACACTAGAAAGAAAATTTTAAAGCCTCCTGTTAGGCCATCATCTACACGGCATAGCCCTGAATTTTCCAATGCGCAGCTCTTTGCAAAAGAGAGATATTGGCAAGGAAAAGCTGTCTTGTACCATTGGATTTTTCTCCCAAACGAAGGACACTAGAAAGAAAATTTTAAAGCCTCCTGTTAGGCCATCATCTACACGGCATAGCCCTGAATTTTCCAATGCGCAGCTCTTTGCAAAAGAGAGATATTGGCAAGGAAAAGCTGACTTGTACCTTTGCATTTTTCTCCCAAACGAAGGACACTAGAAAGAAAATTTTAAAGCCTCCTGTTAGGCCATCATCTACACGGCATAGCCCTGAATTTTCCAATGCGCAGCTCTTTGCAAAAGAGAGATATTGGCAAGGAAAAGCTGTCTTGTACCTTTGCATTTTTCTCCCAAACGAAGGACACTAGAAAGAAAATTTTAAAGCCTCCTGTTAGGCCATCATCTACACGGCATAGCCCTGAATTTTCCAATGCGCAGCTCTTTGCAAAAGAGAGATATTGGCAAGGAAAAGCTGTCTTGTACCTTTGCATTTTTCTCCCAAACGAAGGACACTAGAAAGAAAATTTTAAAGCCTCCTGTTAGGCCATCATCTACACGGTATAGCCCTGAATTTTCCAATGCGCAGCTCTTTGCAAAAGAGAGATATTGGCAAGGAAAAGCTGTCTTGTACCTTTGCATTTTTCTCCCAAACGAAGGACACTAGAAAGAAAATTTTAAAGCCTCCTGTTAAGCCATCATCTACACGGCATAGCCCTGAATTTTCCAATGCGCAGCTCTTTGCAAAAGAGAGATATTGGCAAGGAAAAGCTGTCTTGTACCTTTGCATTTTTCTCCCAAACGAAGGACACTAGAAAGAAAATTTTAAAGCCTCCTGTTAGGCCATCATCTACACGGCATAGCCCTGAATTTTCCAATGCGCAGCTCTTTGCAAAAGAGAGATATTGGCAAGGAAAAGCTGTCTTGTACCTTTGCATTTTTCTCCCAAACGAAGGACACTAGAAAGAAAATTTTAAAGCCTCCTGTTAGGCCATCATCTACACGGCAAAGCCCTGAATTTTCCAATGCGCAGCTCTTTGCAAAAGAGAGATATTGGCAAGGAAAAGCTTTCTTGTACCTTTGCATTTTCTCCCAAACGAAGGACACTAGAAAGAAAATTTTAAAGCCTCCTGTTAGGCCATCATCTACACGGCATAGCCCTGAATTTTCCAATGCGCAGCTCTTTGCAAAAGAGAGATATTGGCAAGGAAAAGCTGTCTTGTACCATTGGATTTTTCTTCCAAACGAAGGACACTAGAATGAAAATTTTAAAGCCTCCTGTTAGTGCTATATCTACACGGTATAGCCCTGAATTTTCCAATGCGTAGCTCTTTGCAAAAGAGAGATATTTGCAAGGAAAAGCTGTCTTGTACCTTTGCATTTTTCTCGCAAACGAAGGACACTAGAAAGAAAATTTTAAAGCCTCCTGTTAGGCCATCATCTACACGGCATAGCCCTGAATTTTCCAATGCGCAGCTCTTTGCAAAAGAGAGATATTGGCAAGGAAAAGCAGTCTTGTACCTTTGCATTTTTCTCCCAAACGAAGGACACTAGAAAGAAAATTTTAAAGCCTCCTGTTAGGCCATCATCTACACGGCATAGCCCTGAATTTTCCAATGCGCAGCTCTTTGCAAAAGAGAGATATTGGCAAGGAAAAGCTGTCTTGTACCTTTGCATTTTTCTCCCAAACGAAGGACACTAGAAAGAAAATTTTAAAGCCTCCTGTTAGGCCATCATCTACACGGCATAGCCCTGCATTTTCCAATGCGCAGCTCTTTGCAAAAGAGAGATATTGGCAAGGAAAAGCTGTCTTGTACCTTTGCATTTTTCTCCCAAACGAAGGACACTAGAAAGAAAATTTTAAAGCCTCCTGTTAGGCCATCATCTACACGGCATAGCCCTGAATTTTCCAATGCGCAGCTCTTTGCAAAAGAGAGATATTGGCAAGGAAAAGCTGTCTTGTACCATTGGATTTTTCTTCCAAACGAAGGACACTAGAATGAAAATTTTAAAGCCTCCTGTTAGTGCTATATCTACACGGTATAGCCCTGAATTTTCCAATGCGTAGCTCTTTGCAAAAGAGAGATATTGGCAAGGAAAAGCTGTCTTGTACCTTTGCATTTTTCTCGCAAACGAAGGACACTAGAAAGAAAATTTTAAAGCCTCCTGTTAGGCCATCATCTACACGGCATAGCCCTGAATTTTCCAATGCGCAGCTCTTTGCAAAAGAGAGATATTGGCAAGGAAAAGCTGTCTTGTACCTTTGCATTTTTCTCGCAAACGAAGGACACTAGAAAGAAAATTTTAAAGCCTCCTGTTAGGCCATAATCTACACGGCATAGCCCTGAATTTTCCAATGCGCAGCTCTTTGCAAAAGAGAGATATTGGCAAGGAAAAGCTGTCTTGTACCTTTGCATTTTTCTCCCAAACGAAGGACACTAGAAAGAAAATTTTAAAGCCTCCTGTTAGGCCATCATCTACACGGCATAGCCCTGAATTTTCCAATGCGCAGCTCTTTGCAAAAGAGAGATATTGGCAAGGAAAAGCTGTCTTGTACCATTGGATTTTTCTCCCAAACGAAGGACACTAGAAAGAAAATTTTAAAGCCTCCTGTTAGGCCATCATCTACACGGCATAGCCCTGAATTTTCCAATGCGCAGCTCTTTGCAAAAGAGAGATATTGGCAAGGAAAAGCTGACTTGTACCTTTGCATTTTTCTCCCAAACGAAGGACACTAGAAAGAAAATTTTAAAGCCTCCTGTTAGGCCATCATCTACACGGCATAGCCCTGAATTTTCCAATGCGCAGCTCTTTGCAAAAGAGAGATATTGGCAAGGAAAAGCTGTCTTGTACCTTTGCATTTTTCTCCCAAACGAAGGACACTAGAAAGAAAATTTTAAAGCCTCCTGTTAGGCCATCATCTACACGGCATAGCCCTGAATTTTGCAATGCGCAGCTCTTTGCAAAAGAGAGATATTGGCAAGGAAAAGCTGACTTGTACCTTTGCATTTTTCTCCCAAACGAAGGACACTAGAAAGAAAATTTTAAAGCCTCCTGTTAGGCCATCATCTACAGGGCATAGCCCTGAATTTTCCAATGCGCAGCTCTTTGCAAAAGAGAGATATTGGCAAGGAAAAGCTGTCTTGTACCATTGGATTTTTCTCCCAAACGAAGGACACTAGAATGAAAATTTTAAAGCCTCCTGTTAGTGCTATATCTACACGGTATAGCCCTGAATTTTCCAATGCGTAGCTCTTTGCAAAAGAGAGATATTGGCAAGGAAAAGCTGTCTTGTACCTTTGCATTTTTCTCGCAAACGAAGGACACTAGAAAGAAAATTTTAAAGCCTCCTGTTAGGCCATCATCTACACGGCATAGCCCTGAAATTTCCAATGCGCAGCTCTTTGCAAAAGAGAGATATTGGCAAGGAAAACCTGTCTTGTACCTTTGCATTTTTCTCCCAAACGAAGGACACTAGAAAGAAAATTTTAAAGCCTCCTGTTAGGCCATCATCTACACGGCATAGCCCTGAATTTTCCAATGCGCAGCTCTTTGCAAAAGAGAGATATTGGCAAGGAAAAGCTGTCTTGTACCTTTGCATTTTTCTCCCAAACGAAGGACACTAGAAAGAAAATTTTAAAGCCTCCTGTTAGACCATCATCTACACGGCATAGCCCTGAATTTTCCAATGCGCAGCTCTTTGCAAAAGAGAGATATTGGCAAGGAAAGGCTGTCTTGTACCTTTGCATTTTTCTCCCAAACGAAGGACACTAGAAAGAAAATTTTAAAGCCTCCTGTTAGGCCATCATCTACACGGCATAGCCCTGAATTTTCCAATGCGCAGCTCTTTGCAAAAGAGAGATATTGGCAAGGAAAAGCTGTCTTGTACCATTGGATTTTTCTCCCAAACGAAGGACACTAGAATGAAAATTTTAAAGCCTCCTGTTAGTGCTATATCTACACGGTATAGCCCTGAATTTTCCAAAGCGTAGCTCTTTGCAAAAGAGAGATATTGGCAAGGAAAAGCTGTCTTGTACCTTTGCATTTTTCTCGCAAACGAAGGACACTAGAAAGAAAATTTTAAAGCCTCCTGTTAGGCCATCATCTACACGGCATAGCCCTGAATTTTCCAATGCGCAGCTCTTTGCAAAAGAGAGATATTGGCAAGGAAAAGCTGTCTTGTACCTTTGCATTTTTCTCCCAAACGAAGGACACTAGAAAGAAAATTTTAAAGCCTCCTGTTAGGCCATCATCTACACGGCATAGCCCTGAATTTTCCAATGCGCAGCTCTTTGCAAAAGAGAGATATTGGCAAGGAAAAGCTGTCTTGTACCTTTGCATTTTTCTCCCAAACGAAGGACACTAGAAAGAAAATTTTAAAGCCTCCTGTTAGGCCATCATCTACACGGCATAGCCCTGAATTTTCCAATGCGCAGCTCTTTGCAAAAGAGAGATATTGGCAAGGAAAAGCTGTCTTGTACCATTGGATTTTTCTCCCAAACGAAGGACACTAGAATGAAAATTTTAAAGCCTCCTGTTAGTGCTATATCTACACGGTATAGCCCTGAATTTTCCAATGCGTAGCTCTTTGCAAAAGAGAGATATTGGCAAGGAAAAGCTGTCTTGTACCTTTGCATTTTTCTCGCAAACGAAGGACACTAGAAAGAAAATTTTAAAGCCTCCTGTTAGGCCACCATCTACACGGCATAGCCCTGAATTTTCCAATGCGCAGCTCTTTGCAAAAGAGAGATATTGGCAAGGAAAAGCTGTCTTGTACCTTTGCATTTTTCTCCCAAACGAAGGACACTAGAAAGAAAATTTTAAAGCCTCCTGTTAGGCCATCATCTACACGGCATAGCCCTGAATTTTCCAATGCGCAGCTCTTTGCAAAAGAGAGATATTGGCAAGGAAAAGCTGTCTTGTACCTTTGCATTTTTCTCCCAAACGAAGGACACTAGAAAGAAAATGTTAAAGCCTCCTGTTAGGCCATCATCTACACGGCATAGCCCTGAATTTTCCAATGCGCAGCTCTTTGCAAAAGAGAGATATTGGCAAGGAAAAGCTGTCTTGTACCTTTGCATTTTTCTCCCAAACGAAGGACACTAGAAAGAAAATTTTAAAGCCTCCTGTTAGGCCATCATCTACACGGCATAGCCCTGAATTTTCCAATGCGCAGCTCTTTGCAAAAGAGAGATATTGGCAAGGAAAACCTGTCTTGTACCTTTGCATTTTTCTCCCAAACGAAGGACACTAGAAAGAAAATTTTAAAGCCTCCTGTTAGGCCATCATCTACACGGCATAGCCCTGAATTTTCCAATGCGCAGCTCTTTGCAAAAGAGAGATATTGGCAAGGAAAAGCTGTCTTGTACCTTTGCATTTTTCTCGCAAACGAAGGACACTAGAAAGAAAATTTTAAAGCCTCCTGTTAGGCCATCATCTACACGGCATAGCCCTGAATTTTCCAATGCGCAGCTCTTTGCAAAAGAGAGATATTGGCAAGGAAAAGCTGTCTTGTACCTTTGCATTTTTCTCCCAAACGAAGGACACTAGAAAGAAAATTTTAAAGCCTCCTGTTAGGCCATCATCTACACGGCATAGCCCTGAATTTTCCAATGCGCAGCTCTTTGCAAAAGAGAGATATTGGCAAGGAAAAGCTGTCTTGTACCTTTGCATTTTTCTCCCAAACGAAGGACACTAGAAAGACAATTTTAAAGCCTCCTGTTAGGCCATCATCTACACGGCATAGCCCTGAATTTTCCAATGCGCAGCTCTTTGCAAAAGAGAGATATTGGCAAGGAAAAGCTGTCTTGTACCTTTGCATTTTTCTCCCAAACGAAGGACACTAGAAAGAAAATTTTAAAGCCTCCTGTTAGGCCATCATCTACACGGCATAGCCCTGAATTTTCCAATGCGCAGCTCTTTGCAAAAGAGAGATATTGGCAAGGAAAAGCTGTCTTGTACCATTGGATTTTTCTCCCAAACGAAGGACACTAGAATGAAAATTTTAAAGCCTCCTGTTAGTGCTATATATACTAGAGATGAGCGCCTGAAATTTTTCGTGTTTTGTGTTTTGGTTTTGGGTTCGGTTCCGCGGCCGTGTTTTGGGTTCGACCGCGTTTTGGCAAAACCTCACCGAATTTTTTTTGTCGGATTCGGGTGTGTTTTGGATTCGGGTGTTTTTTTCAAAAAACCCTAAAAAACAGCTTAAATCATAGAATTTGGGGGTCATTTTGATCCCATATTATTATTAACCTCAAAAACCATAATTTCCACTCATTTTCAGTCTATTCTGAATACCTCACACCTCACAATATTATTTTTAGTCCTAAAATTTGCACCGAGGTCGCTGGATGACTAAGCTAAGCGACCCTAGTGGCCGACACAAACACCTGGCCCTTCTAGGAGTGGCACTGCAGTGTCACGCAGGATGGCCCTTCCAAAAAACACTCCCCAAACAGCACATGACGCAAAGAAAAAAAGAGGTGCAATGAGGTAGCTGTGTGACTAAGCTCAGCGACCCAAGTGCCCGACACAAACACCTGGCCCTTCTAGGAGTGGCACTGCAGTGTCACGCAGGATGTCCCTTCCAAAAAACCCTCCCCAAACAGCACATGACGCAAAGAAAAAAAGAGGCGCAATGAGGTAGCTGTGTGAGTAAGATTAGCGACCCTAGTGGCCGACACAAACACCGGGCCCATCTAGGAGTGGCACTGCAGTGTCACGCAGGATGTCCCTTCCAAAAAACCCTCCCCAAACAGCACATGACGCAAAGAAAAATAAAAGAAAAAAGAGGTGCAAGATGGAATTGTCCTTGGGCCCTCCCACCCACCCTTATGTTGTATAAATAGGACATGCACACTTTAACCAACCCATCATTTCAGTGACAGGGTCTGCCACACGACTGTGACTGATATGACGGGTTGGTTTGGACCCCCACCAAAAAAGAAGCAATTAATCTCTCCTTGCACAAACTGGCTCTACAGAGGCAAGATGTCCACCTCATCATCATCCTCCGATATATCACCGTGTACATCCCCCTCCTCACAGATTATCAATTCGTCCCCACTGGAATCCACCATCTCAGCTCCCTGTGTACTTTGTGGAGGCAATTGCTGCTGGTCAATGTCTCCGCGGAGGAATTGATTATAATTCATTTTAATGAACATCATCTTCTCCACATTTTCTGGATGTAACCTCGTACGCCGATTGCTGACAAGGTGAGCGGCGGCACTAAACACTCTTTCGGAGTACACACTTGTGGGAGGGCAACTTAGGTAGAATAAAGCCAGTTTGTGCAAGGGCCTCCAAATTGCCTCTTTTTCCTGCCAGTATAAGTACGGACTGTGTGACGTGCCTACTTGGATGCGGTCACTCATATAATCCTCCACCATTCTTTCAATGTTGAGAGAATCATATGCAGTGACAGTAGACGACATGTCCGTAATCGTTGTCAGGTCCTTCAGTCCGGACCAGATGTCAGCATCAGCAGTCGCTCCAGACTGCCCTGCATCACCGCCAGCGGGTGGGCTCGGAATTCTGAGCCTTTTCCTCGCACCCCCAGTTGCGGGAGAATGTGAAGGAGGAGATGTTGACAGGTCGCGTTCCGCTTGACTTGACAATTTTGTCACCAGCAGGTCTTTGCACCCCAGCAGACTTGTGTCTGCCGGAAAGAGAGATCCAAGGTAGGTTTTAAATCTAGGATCGAGCACGGTGGCCAAAATGTAGTGCTCTGATTTCAACAGATTGACCACCCGTGAATCCTTGTTAAGCGAATTAAGGGCTGCATCCACAAGTCCCACATGCCTAGCGGAATCGCTCCCTTTTAGCTCCTTCTTCAATGCCTCCAGCTTCTTCTGCAAAAGCCTGATGAGGGGAATGACCTGACTCAGGCTGGCAGTGTCTGAACTGACTTCACGTGTGGCAAGTTCAAAGGGCATCAGAACCTTGCACAACGTTGAAATCATTCTCCACTGCACTTGAGACAGGTGCATTCCACCTCCTATATCGTGCTCAATTGTATAGGCTTGAATGGCCTTTTGCTGCTCCTCCAACCTCTGAAGCATATAGAGGGTTGAATTCCACCTCGTTACCACTTCTTGCTTCAGATGATGGCAGGGCAGGTTCAGTAGTTTTTGGTGGTGCTCCAGTCTTCTGTACGTGGTGCCTGTACGCCGAAAGTGTCCCGCAATTCTTCTGGCCACCGACAGCATCTCTTGCACGCCCCTGTCGTTTTTTAAAAAATTCTGCACCACCAAATTCAAGGTATGTGCAAAACATGGGACGTGCTGGAATTTGCCCATATTTAATGCACACACAATATTGCTGGCGTTGTCCGATGCCACAAATCCACAGGAGAGTCCAATTGGGGTAAGCCATTCTGCGATGATCTTCCTCAGTTGCCGTAAGAGGTTTTCAGCTGTGTGCGTATTCTGGAAAGCGGTGATACAAAGCGTAGCCTGCCTAGGAAAGAGTTGGCATTTGCGAGATGCTGCTACTGGTGCCGCCGCTGCTGTTCTTGCGGCGGGAGTCCATACACCTACCCAGTGGGCTGTCACAGTCATATAGTCCTGACCCTGCCCTGCTCCACTTGTCCACATGTCCGTGGTTAAGTGGACATTGGGTACAACTGCATTTTTTAGGACACTGGTGAGTCTTTTTCTGACGTCCGTGTACATTCTCGGTATCGCCTGCCTACAGAAGTGGAACCTAGATGGTATTTGGTAACGGGGGCACACTGCCTCAATAAATTGTCTAGTTCCCTGTGAACTAACGGCGGATACCGGACGCACGTCTAACACCAACATAGTTGTCAAGGACTCAGTTATCCGCTTTGCAACAGGATGACTGCTGTGATATTTCATCTTCCTCGCAAAGGACTGTTGGACAGTCAATTGCTTACTGGAAGTAGTACAAGTGGGCTTACGACTTCCCCTCTGGGATGACCATCGACTCCCAGCAGCAACAACAGCAGCGCCAGCAGCAGTAGGCGTTACACGCAAGGATGCATCGGAGGAATCCCAGGCAGGAGAGGACTCGTCAGAATTGCCAGTGACATGGCCTGCAGGACTATTGGCATTCCTGGGGAAGGAGGAAATTGACACTGAGGGAGTTGGTGGGGTGGTTTGTGTGAGCTTGGTTACAAGAGGAAGGGATTTACTGGTCAGTGGACTGCTTCCGCTGTCGGCCCAAGTTTTTGAACTTGTCACTGACTTATTATGAATGCGCTGCAGGTGACGTATAAGGGAGGATGTTCCGAGGTGGTTAACGTCCTTACCCCTACTTATTACAGCTTGACAAAGGGAACACACGGCTTGACACCTGTTGTCCGCATTTCTGGTGAAATACTTCCACACCGAAGAGCTGATTTTTTTGGTATTTTCACCAGGCATGTCAACGGCCCTATTCCTCCCACGGACAACAGGTGTCTCCCCGGGTGCCTGACTTAAACAAACCACCTCACCATCAGAATCCTCCTGGTCAATTTCCTCCCCAGCGCCAGCAACACCCATATCCTCCTCATCCTGGTGTACTTCAACACTGACATCTTCAATCTGACTATCAGGAACTGGACTGCGGGTGCTCCTTCCAGCACTTGCAGGGGGCGTGCAAATGGTGGAAGGCGCATGCTCTTCACGTCCAGTGTTGGGAAGGTCAGGCATCGCAACCGACACAATTGGACTCTCCTTGTGGATTTGGGATTTCGAAGAACGCACAGTTCTTTGCGGTGCTACTGCTTTTGCCAGCTTGAGTCTTTTCATTTTTCTAGCGAGAGGCTGAGTGCCTCCATCCTCATGTGAAGCTGAACCACTAGCCATGAACATAGGCCAGGGCCTCAGCCGTTCCTTGCCACTCCGTGTGGTAAATGGCATATTGGCAAGTTTACGCTTCTCCTCCGACAATTTTATTTTAGGTTTTGGAGTCCTTTTTTTACTGATATTTGGTGTTTTGGATTTGACATGCTCTGTACTATGACATTGGGCATCGGCCTTGGCAGACGACGTTGCTGGCATTTCATCGTCTCGGCCATGACTAGTGGCAGCAGCTTCAGCACGAGGTGGAAGTGGATCTTGATCTTTCCCTAATTTTGGAACCTCAACATTTTTGTTCTCCATATTTTAATAGGCACAACTAAAAGGCACCTCAGGTAAACAATGGAGATGGATGGATACTAGTATACAATTATGGATGGACTGCCGAGTGCCGACACAGAGGTAGCTACAGCCGTGGACTACCGTACTGTACTGTGTCTGCTGCTAATATAGACTGGTTGATAAAGAGATGTAGTAGTAGTATGTATGTATAAAGAAGAAAGAAAAAAAAACCACGGGTAGGTGGTATACAATTATGGACGGACTGCCGAGTGCGAACACAGAGGTAGCTACAGCCGTGGACTACCGTACTGTACTGTGTCTGCTGCTAATATAGACTGGTTGATAAAGAGATGTAGTAGTAGTATGTATGTATAAAGAAGAAAGAAAAAAAAACCACGGGTAGGTGGTATACAATTATGGACGGACTGCCCAGTGCCGACACAGAGGTAGCTACAGCCGTGGACTACCGTACTGTACTGTGTCTGCTGCTAATATAGACTGGTTGATAAAGAGATGTAGTAGTAGTATGTATGTATAAAGAAGAAAGAAAAAAAAACCACGGGTAGGTGGTATACAATTATGGACGGACTGCCGAGTGCCGACACAGAGGTAGCTACAGCCGTGGACTACCGTACTGTACTGTGTCTGCTGCTAATATAGACTGGTTGATAAAGAGATGTAGTAGTAGTATGTATGTATAAAGAAGAAAGAAAAAAAAAACACGGGTAGGTGGTATACAATTATGGACGGACTGCCCAGTGCTGACACAGAGGTAGCTACAGCCGTGGACTACCGTACTGTACTGTGTCTGCTGCTAATATAGACTGGTTGATAAAGAGATGTAGTAGTAGTATGTATGTATAAAGAAGAAAGAAAAAAAAAACCACGGGTAGGTGGTATACAATTATGGACGGACTGCCGAGTGCCGACACAGAGGTAGCTACAGCCGTGGACTACCGTACTGTACTGTGTCTGCTGCTAATATAGACTGGTTGATAAAGAGATGTAGTAGTAGTATGTATGTATAAAGAAGAAAGAAAAAAAAAACCACGGGTAGGTGGTATACAATTATGGACGGACTGCCCAGTGCCGACACAGAGGTAGCTACAGCCGTGGACTACCGTACTGTACTGTGTCTGCTGCTAATATAGACTGGTTGATAAAGAGATGTAGTAGTAGTATGTATGTATAAAGAAGAAAGAAAAAAAAACCACGGGTAGGTGGTATACAATTATGGACGGACTGCCCAGGGCCGACACAGAGGTAGCTACAGCCGTGGACTACCGTACTGTACTGTGTCTGCTGCTAATATAGACTGGTTGATAAAGAGATGTAGTAGTAGTAGTATGTATGTATAATATAAAGAAGAAAGAAAAAAAAAACACGGGTAGGTGGTATACAATTATGGACGGACTGCCCAGTGCCGACACTGAGGTAGCTACAGCCGTGGACTACCGTACTGTACTGTGTCTGCTGCTAATATAAACTGGTTGATAAAGAGATGTAGTAGTAGTATGTATGTATAAAGAAGAAAGAAAAAAAAACCACGGGTAGGTGGTATACAATTATGGACGGACTGCCCAGTGCCGACACAGAGGTAGCTACAGCCGTGGACTACCGTACTGTACTGTGTCTGCTGCTAATATAGACTGGTTGATAAAGAGATGTAGTAGTAGTATGTATGTATAAAGAAGAAAGAAAAAAAAACCACGGGTAGGTGGTATACAATTATGGACGGACTGCCGAGTGCCGACACAGAGGTAGCTACAGCCGTGAACTACCGTACTGTGTCTGCTGCGACTGGATGATAAATAATTATATAAAAAATATATATATATCACTACTGCAGCCGGACAGGTATATATTATATAATGACGGACCTGCTGGACACTGTCTGTCAGCAGAATGAGTTTTTTATAGAATAAAAAAAAAAAACACCACACAAGTGAAGTCACACGACGAGTGTTTAACTTTTTCAGGCAATCACAATATAGTATACTATACTACTAACTATACTGGTGGTCAGTGTGGTCAGGTGGTCACTGGTCAGTCACACTGGCAGTGGCACTCCTGCAGCAAAAGTGTGCACTGTTTAATTTTAATAATAATATGTACTCCTGGCTCCTGCTATAACCTATAACTGGCACTGCAGTGCTCCCCAGTCTCCCCCACAATTATAAGATGTGTGAGCTGAGCACAGTCAGATACGAGTGTTTAACTTTTTCAGGCAATCACAATATAGTATACTATACTACTAACTATACTGGTGGTCAGTGTGGTCAGGTCACTGGTCAGTCACACTGGCAGTGGCACTCCTGCAGCAAAAGTGTGCACTGTTTAATTTTAATAATAATATGTACTCCTGGCTCCTGCTATAACCTATAACTGGCACTGCAGTGCTCCCCAGTCTCCCCCACAATTATAAGATGTGTGAGCTGAGCACAGTCAGATATATACATAGATGATGCAGCACACTGGGCTGAGCAGTGCACACAGATATGGTATGTGACTGAGTCACTGTGTATCGTTTTTTTCAGGCAGAGAACGGATATATTAAATAAAACTGCACTGTCTGGTGGTCACTGTGGTCAGTCACTAGTAAACTCTGCACTCTCTACAGTTCTACAGTACTCCTAAGCTCCAGTTAATCAGGTCAATCTCTCTCTCTCTTCTAATCTAAATGGAGAGGACGCCAGCCACGTCCTCTCCCTATCAATCTCAATGCACGTGTGAAAATGGCGGCGACGCGCGGCTCCTTATATAGAATCCGAGTCTCGCGAGAATCCGACAGCGTCATGATGACGTTCGGGCGCGCTCGGGTTAACCGAGCAAGGCGGGAAGATCCGAGTCGCTCGGACCCGTGAAAAAAAACATGAAGTTCGTGCGGGTTCGGATTCAGAGAAACCGAACCCGCTCATCTCTAATATCTACACGGTATAGCCCTGAATTTTCCAATGCGTAGCTCTTTGCAAAAGAGAGATATTGGCAAGGAAAAGCTGTCTTGTACCTTTGCATTTTTCTCGCAAACGAAGGACACTAGAAAGAAAATTTTAAAGCCTCCTGTTAGGCCATCATTTACACGGCATAGCCCTGAATTTTCCAATGCGCAGCTCTTTGCAAAAGAGAGATATTGGCAAGGAAAAGCTGTCTTGTACCTTTGCATTTTTCTCCCAAACGAAGGACACTAGAAAGAAAATTTTAAAGCCTCCTGTTAGGCCATCATCTACATTGCTGTACTCTGCTGCACATGTAAGTGCAAGAGATCCTGAAGCACTCACTCATCATGGGAAAGTACCAATGTGTTTCTTCGTTGGTTGATGGAAGAAACATTTTACAAAAACTCTCCAGATTATTGACTTTTTAAAGTTTTTCTAGGAAACGTTTTAGATGAATGCTTATTAGCCTTTGTCAGTATGGACTTTTGCAAAGTGTCTCTGTGGCGCAATCAGTTAGTGTGCACGGCTATTAACCAAAAGGTTGGTGGTTCAATCCCACCCAGGGACGTAATTGACCTTGTTATCAGATTTTGGTGATCTTTAAGTAGACAAGTCAAAATTTCAAACGCCCTGTTCTGGTGTAGGGTACCTGGCCTTCTCTGATGTAATCAGAGTAAGATTTGATTCAGCGATTTTATAAAAACAGCTAGGAAGCACAATTTAGCAGTGGGTTGCAGAGAAAAAGAAATATGCTGCCAAAAAAAATCCAATTGAGTGATTAAACAGCTCTTAATTTTCTGGCTTTATTTTTATGCTAACAAATTTGTTCTCTGAAAAGTGTCCACAAAGCCAAGTCTCTGATTAACACCTTTGTAAGGATGGTTTTTCACCTATTATAAAATTAAACTTGCTTCATTGGAAAGGCAGCAAGATGCATCCTCATTTCAATGTCTACTGAAATAATACAGGTTGACACGAGGAAACATTAACGCCACTGCATCCTTGCTGCTTTCTCATGTGGAAGTCTGTTTAATGTGAAAACAAGGTGATATCTAATTAGCACACAGGTAAGGAATTAAGAAAATCTTTATTTAAGGGTGAAAATGTTTCTCACAAAATCGTTGCCCCAATGCATCATTGAAATTCAAGCTGGAAAGATGATTTTAATATATCACTTGTACATTTTGTATTGCTCTTCTGGTGACAATGTAGTTTGTTTTTGTCAATTACCATTTTAATAATAGGGTAAAGAAAATTAAGTGGATTTTTAAAAGAAAACAATACTTTCAATATACTATTAAAACAAATTAAAATGGTAAAAGTTATTGTACTTTAATGAAAAATAAAAGAGCAAAAATATCAATCCCAGTTTTGGATTACTTTAATTAACAAAAAAAATGCATATAGCAGAGGATAGTTTTAATCTGCCTACCTCTGGGTTATGGGCCCAGCATGCTTCCATTGCAGTACTCTGCTGCACATGTAAGTGCAAGAGATCCTGAAGCACTCACTCATCATGGGAAAGTACCAATGTGTTTCTTCGTTGGTGGATGGAAGAAACATCTTACAAAAACTCTCCAGATTACTGACTTTTTAAAGTTTTTCTAGGAAACGTTTTAGATGAATGCTTATTAGCCTTTGTCAGTATCCACTTTTGCAAAGTGTCTCTGTGGTGCAATCAGTTAGTGTGTTTGGCTACTAACCAAAAGGTTGGTGGTTCAATCCCACCCAGGGATGTAAGTGACCTTGTGATCAGGTTTTGGTGATCTTTAAGTGGACAAGTCAAAATTTCAAACCCCCTGTTATGATGTAGGGTACCTGGCCTTCTCTGATGTAATCAGAGTAAGATTTGATTCAGTGATTTTATAAAAACAGCTAGGAAGCACAATTTAGCAGTGGGTTGCAGAGAAAAAGAAATATGCTGCCAAAAAAAATCCAATTGAGTGATTAAACAGCTCTTAATTTTCTGGCTTTATTTTTATGCTAACAAATTTGTTCTCTGAAAAGTGTCCACAAAGCCAAGTCTCTGATTAACACCTTTGTAAGGATGGTTTTTCACCTATTATAAAATTAAACTTGCTTCATTGGAAAGGCAGCAAGATGCATCCTCATTTCAATGTCTACTGAAATAATACAGGTTGACACCAGGAAACATTAACGCCACTGCATCCTTGCTGCTTTCTCATGTGGAAGTCTGTTTAATGTGAAAACAAGGTGATATCTAATTAGCACACAGGTAAGGAATTAAGAAAATCTTTATTTAAGGGTGAAAATGTTTCTCACAAAATCGTTGCCCCAATGCATCATTGAAATTCAAGATGGAAAGATGATTTTAATATATCACTTGTACATTTTGTATTGCTCTTCTGGTGACAATGTAGTTTGTTTTTGTCAATTACCATTTTAATAATAGGGTAAAGAAAATTAAGTGGATTTTTAAAAGAAAACAATACTTTCAATATACTATTAAAACAAATTAAAATGGTAAAAGTTATTGTACTTTAATGAAAAATAAAAGAGCAAAAATATCAATCCCAGTTTTGGATTACTTTAATTAACAAAAAAAATGCATATAGCAGAGGATAGTTTTAATCTGCCTACCTCTGGGTTATGGGCCCAGCATGCTTCCATTGCAGTACTCTGCTGCACATGTAAGTGCAAGAGATCCTGAAGCACTCACTCATCATGGGAAAGTACCAATGTGTTTCTTCGTTGGTGGATGGAAGAAACATCTTACAAAAACTCTCCAGATTATTGACTTTTTAAAGTTTTTCTAGGAAACGTTTTAGATGAATGCTTATTAGCCTTTGTCAGTATGTACTTTTGCAAAGTGTCTCTGTGGCGCAATCAGTTAGTGTGTACGGCTATAAACCAAAAGGTTGGTGGTTCAATCCCACCCAGGGACGTAATTGACCTTGTTATCAGATTTTGGTGATCTTTAAGTAGACAAGTCAAAATTTCAAACCCCCTCTTATGGTGTAGGGCACCTGGCCTTCAATGATGTAATCAGAGTTAGATTTGATTCAGTGATTTTATAAAAACAGCTAGGAAGCACAATTTAGCAGTGAGTTGCAGAGAAAAAGAAATATGCTGGCAAAAAAATCCAATTGAGTGATTAAACAGCTCTTAATTTTCTGGCTTTATTTTTATGCTAACAAATTTGTTCTCTGAAAAGTGTCGACAAAGCCAAGTCTCTGATTAACACCTTTGTAGGGATGGTTTTTCACCTATTACTAAATTAAACTTGCTTCATTGGAAAGGCAGCAAGATGCATCCTCATTTCAATGTCTACTGAAATAATACGGGTTGATACCAGGAAACATTAATGCCACTGCATCCTTGCTGATTTCTCATGTGGAAGTCTGTTTAATGTGAAAACAAGGTGATATCTAATTAGCACACAGGTAAGGAATTAAGAAAATCTTTATTTAAGGGTGAAGATGTTTCTCACAAAATCGTTGCCCCAATGCATCATTGAAATTCAAGCTGGAAAGATGATTTTAATATATCACTTGTACATTTTGTATTGCTCTTCTGGTGACAATGTAGTTTGTTTTTGTCAATTACCATTTTAATAATAGGGTAAAGAAAATTAAGTGGCTTTTTAAAAGAAAACAATACTTTCAATATACTATTAAAACAAATTAAAATGGTAAAAGTTATTGTACTTTAATGAAAAATAAAAGAGCAAAAATATCAATCCCAGTTTTGGATTACTTTAATTAACAAAAAAAATGCATATAGCAGAGGATAGTTTTAATCTGCCTACCTCTGGGTTATGGGCCCAGCATGCTTCCATTGCAGTACTCTGCTGCACATGTAAGTGCAAGAGATCCTGAAGCACTCACTCATCATGGGAAAGTACCAATGTGTTTCTTCGTTGGTGGATGGAAGAAACATCTTACAAAAACTCTCCAGATTACTGACTTTTTAAAGTTTTTCTAGGAAACGTTTTAGATGAATGCTTATTAGCCTTTGTCAGTATCCACTTTTGCAAAGTGTCTCTGTGGTGCAATCAGTTAGTGTGTTTGGCTACTAACCAAAAGGTTGGTGGTTCAATCCCACCCAGGGATGTAAGTGACCTTGTGATCAGGTTTTGGTGATCTTTAAGTGGACAAGTCAAAATTTCAAACCCCCTGTTATGATGTAGGGTACCTGGCCTTCTCTGATGTAATCAGAGTTAGATTTGATTAAGTGATTTTATAAAAAACAGCTAGGAAGCACAATTTAGCAGTGGGTTGCAGAGAAAAAAAATATGCTGGCAGAAAAATCCAATTGAGTGATTAAACAGCTCTTCATTTTCTGGCTTTATTTTTATGCTAACAAATTTGTTCTCTGAAAAGTGTCCACAAAGCCAAGTCTCTGATGAACACCTATGTAAGGATGGTTTTTCACCTATTACTAAATTAAACTTGCTTCATTGGAAAGGCAGCAAGATGCATCCTCATTTCAATGTCTACTGAAATAATACAGGTTGACACCAGGAAACATTAACGCCACTGCATCCTTGCTGCTTTCTCATGTAGAAGTCTGTTTAATGTGAAAACAAGGTGATATCTAATTAGCACACAGGTAAGGAATTAAGAAAATCTTTATTTAAGGGTGAAGATGTTTCTCACAAAATCGTTGCCCCAATGCATCATTGAAATTCAAGCTGGAAAGATGATTTTAATATATCACTTGTACATTTTGTATTGCTCTTCTGGTGACAATGTAGTTTGTTTTTGTCAATTACCATTTTAATAATAGGGTAAAGAAAATTAAGTGGATTTTTGAAAGAAAACAATACTGTCAATATACTATTAAAACAAATTAAAATGGTAAAAGTTATTGTACTTTAAGTAAACATAAAATAGCTAACATATCAATCCCAGTTTTGGATTACTTTAATTAACAAAAAAAATGCATATAGCAGAGGATAGTTTCAATCTGCCTACCTCTGGGTAATGGGCCCAGCATGCTTCCATTGCAGTACTCTGCTGCACATGTAAGTGCAAGAGATCCTGAAGCACTCACTCATCATGGGAAAGTACCAATGTGTTTCTTCGTTGGTTGATTTAAGAAAATTCTTACAAAAACTCTCCAGATTATTGACTTTTTAAAGTTTTTCTAGGAAACGTTCTAGATGAATGCTTATGAGCCTTTGTCAGGATGTACCTTTTGCAAAGTGTCTCTGTGGCGCAATCGGTTAGTGTGTCTGGCTACTAACCAAATGGTTGGTGGTTCAATCCCACCCAGGGACATAATTGACCTTGTGATCAGGTTTTGGTGATCTTTAAGTAGACAAGTCAAAATTTCAAACCCCATTTTATGGTGTAGGGTACCTGGCCTTCTCTGATGTAATCAGAGTTAGATTTGATTCAGTGATTTTATAAAAAACAGCTAGGAAGCACAATTTAGCAATGGGTTGCAGAGAAAAAAAATATGCTGGCAGAAAAATCCAATTGAGTGATTAAACAGCTCTTCATTTTCTGCCTTTATTTTTATGCTAACAAATTTGTTCTCTAAAAGTGTCCACAAAGCCAAGTCTCTGATTAACACCTTTGTAGGGATGGTTTTTCACCTATAACTAAATTAAACTTGCTTCATTGGAAAGGCAGCAAGATGCATCCTCATTTCAATGTCTACTGAAATAATACAGGTTGACACCAGGAAACATAAAACGCCACTGCATCCTTGCTGCTTTCTCATGTAGAAGTCTGTTTAATGTGAAAACAAGGTGATATCTAATTAGCACACAGGTAAGGAATTAAGAAAATCTTTATTTAAGGGTGAAGATGTTTCTCACAAAATCGTTGTTCCAATGCATCATTGAAATTCAAGCTGGAAAGATGATTTTAATATATCACTTGTACATTTTGTATTGCTCTTCTGGTGACAATGTAGTTTGTTTTTGTCAATTACCCTTTTAATAATAGGGTAAAGAAAATTAAGTGGATTTTTTAAAGAAAACTATACTGTCAATACACTATTAAAACAAATTAAAATGGTAAAAGTTATTGTACTTTAAGTAAAAATAAAAGAGCTAAAATATCAATCCCAGTGTTGGATTACTTTAATAAAAAAAAATGCATATAGCAGAGGATAGTTTTAATCTGCCTACCTCTGGGTTATGGGCCCAGCATGCTTCCATTGCAGTACTCTGCTGCACATGTAAGTGCAAGAGATCCTGAAGCACTCACTCATCATGGGAAAGTACCAATGTGTTTCTTCATTGGTTGATGGAAGAAACATCTTACAAAAACTCTCCAGATTATTGACTTTTTAAAGTTTTTCTAGGAAACGTTCTAGATGAATGCTTATTAGCCTTTGTCAGTACCCACTTTTGCAAAGTGTCTCTGTGGTGCAATCAGTTAGTGTGTTTGGCTACTAACCAAAAGGTTGGTGGTTCAATCCCACCCAGGGACATAATTGACCTTGTTATCAGATTTTGGTGATCTTTAAGTAGACAAGTCAAAATTTCAAACCCCCTCTTATGGTGTAGAGTACCTGGCCTTCTCTGATGTAATCAGAGTTAGATTTGATTCAGTGATTTTATAAAAACAGCTAGGAAGCACAATTTAGCAGTGAGTTGCAGAGAAAAAGAAATATGCTGGCAAAAAAATCCAATTGAGTGATTAAACAGCTCTTAATTTTCTGGCTTTATTTTTATGCTAACAAATTTGTTCTCTGAAAAGTGTCGACAAAGCCAAGTCTCTGATTAACACCTTTGTAGGGATGGTTTTTCACCTATTACTAAATTAAACTTGCTTCATTGGAAAGGCAGCAAGATGCATCCTCATTTCAATGTCTACTGAAATAATACGGGTTGATACCAGGAAACATTAATGCCACTGCATCCTTGCTGATTTCTCATGTGGAAGTCTGTTTAATGTGAAAACAAGGTGATATCTAATTAGCACACAGGTAAGGAATTAAGAAAATCTTTATTTAAGGGTGAAGATGTTTCTCACAAAATCGTTGCCCCAATGCATCATTGAAATTCAAGCTGGAAAGATGATTTTAATATATCACTTGTACATTTTGTACTGCTCTTCTGGTGACAATGTAGTTTGTTTTTGTCAATTACCATTTTAATAATAGGGTAAAGAAAATTAAGTGGCTTTTTAAAAGAAAACAATACTTTCAATATACTATTAAAACAAATTAAAATGGTAAAAGTTATTGTACTTTAATGAAAAATAAAAGAGCAAAAATATCAATCCCAGTTTTGGATTACTTTAATTAACAAAAAAAATGCATATAGCAGAGGATAGTTTTAATCTGCCTACCTCTGGGTTATGGGCCCAGCATGCTTCCATTGCAGTACTCTGCTGCACATGTAAGTGCAAGAGATCCTGAAGCACTCACTCATCATGGGAAAGTACCAATGTGTTTCTTCGTTGGTTGATTTAAGAAAATTCTTACAAAAACTCTCCAGATTATTGACTTTTTAAAGTTTTTCTAGGAAACGTTCTAGATGAATGCTTATTAGCCTTTGTCAGTATGTAATTTTTGCAAAGTGTCTCTGTGGCGCAATCGGTTAGTGTGTCTGGCTACTAACCAAAAGGTTGGTGGTTCAATCCCACCCAGGGACATAATTGACCTTGTGATCAGGTTTTGGTGATCTTTAAGTAGACAAGTCAAAATTTCAAACCCCATTTTATGGTGTAGGGTACCTGGCCTTCTCTGATGTAATCAGAGTTAGATTTGATTCAGTGATTTTATAAAAAACAGCTAGGAAGCACAATTTAGCAATGGATTGCAGAGAAAAAAAATATGCTGGCAGAAAAATCCAATTGAGTGATTAAACAGCTCTTCATTTTCTGGCTTTATTTTTATGCTAACAAATTTGTTCTCTAAAAGTGTCCACAAAGCCAAGTCTCTGATTAACACCTTTGTAGGGATGGTTTTTCACCTATAACTAAATTAAACTTGCTTCATTGGAAAGGCAGCAAGATGCATCCTCATTTCAATGTCTACTGAAATAATACAGGTTGACACCAGGAAACATTAACGCCACTGCATCCTTGCTGCTTTCTCATGTAGAAGTCTGTTTAATGTGAAAACAAGGTGATATCTAATTAGCACACAGGTAAGGAATTAAGAAAATCTTTATTTAAGGGTGAAGATGTTTCTCACAAAATCGTTGCCCCAATGCATCATTGAAATTCAAGCTGGAAAGATGATTTTAATATATCACTTGTACATTTTGTATTGCTCTTCTGGTGACAATGTAGTTTGTTTTTGTCAATTACCCTTTTAATAATAGGGTAAAGAAAATTAAGTGGATTTTTTTAAGAAAACTATAATGTCAATACACTATTAAAACAAATTAAAATGGTAAAAGTTATTGTACTTTAAGTAAAAATAAAAGAGCTAAAATATCAATCCCAGTTTTGGATTACTTTAATTAAAAAAAAATGCATATAGCAGAGGATAGTTTTAATCTGCCTACCTCTGGGTTATGGGCCCAGCATGCTTCCATTGCAGTACTCTGCTGCACATGTAAGTGCAAGAGATCCTGAAGCACTCACTCATCATGGGAAAGTACCAATGTGTTTCTTCATTGGTTGATGGAAGAAACATCTTACAAAAACTCTCCAGATTATTGACTTTTTAAAGTTTTTCTAGGAAACGTTCTAGATGAATGCTTATTAGCCTTTGTCAGTACCCACTTTTGCAAAGTGTCTCTGTGGTGCAATCAGTTAGTGTGTTTGGCTACTAACCAAAAGGTTGGTGGTTCAATCCCACCCAGGGACATAATTGACCTTGTTATCAGATTTTGGTGATCTTTAAGTAGACAAGTCAAAATTTCAAACCCCCTCTTATGGTGTAGAGTACCTGGCCTTCTCTGATGTAATCAGAGTTAGATTTGATTCAGTGATTTTATAAAAACAGCTAGGAAGCACAATTTAGCAGTGAGTTGCAGAGAAAAAGAAATATGCTGGCAAAAAAATCCAATTGAGTGATTAAACAGCTCTTAATTTTCTGGCTTTATTTTTATGCTAACAAATTTGTTCTCTGAAAAGTGTCGACAAAGCCAAGTCTCTGATTAACACCTTTGTAGGGATGGTTTTTCACCTATTACTAAATTAAACTTGCTTCATTGGAAAGGCAGCAAGATGCATCCTCATTTCAATGTCTACTGAAATAATACGGGTTGATACCAGGAAACATTAATGCCACTGCATCCTTGCTGATTTCTCATGTGGAAGTCTGTTTAATGTGAAAACAAGGTGATATCTAATTAGCACACAGGTAAGGAATTAAGAAAATCTTTATTTAAGGGTGAAGATGTTTCTCACAAAATCGTTGCCCCAATGCATCATTGAAATTCAAGCTGGAAAGATGATTTTAATATATCACTTGTACATTTTGTACTGCTCTTCTGGTGACAATGTAGTTTGTTTTTGTCAATTACCATTTTAATAATAGGGTAAAGAAAATTAAGTGGCTTTTTAAAAGAAAACAATACTTTCAATATACTATTAAAACAAATTAAAATGGTAAAAGTTATTGTACTTTAATGAAAAATAAAAGAGCAAAAATATCAATCCCAGTTTTGGATTACTTTAATTAACAAAAAAAATGCATATAGCAGAGGATAGTTTTAATCTGCCTACCTCTGGGTTATGGGCCCAGCATGCTTCCATTGCAGTACTCTGCTGCACATGTAAGTGCAAGAGATCCTGAAGCACTCACTCATCATGGGAAAGTACCAATGTGTTTCTTCGTTGGTTGATTTAAGAAAATTCTTACAAAAACTCTCCAGATTATTGACTTTTTAAAGTTTTTCTAGGAAACGTTCTAGATGAATGCTTATTAGCCTTTGTCAGTATGTAATTTTTGCAAAGTGTCTCTGTGGCGCAATCGGTTAGTGTGTCTGGCTACTAACCAAAAGGTTGGTGGTTCAATCCCACCCAGGGACATAATTGACCTTGTGATCAGGTTTTGGTGATCTTTAAGTAGACAAGTCAAAATTTCAAACCCCATTTTATGGTGTAGGGTACCTGGCCTTCTCTGATGTAATCAGAGTTAGATTTGATTCAGTGATTTTATAAAAAACAGCTAGGAAGCACAATTTAGCAATGGATTGCAGAGAAAAAAAATATGCTGGCAGAAAAATCCAATTGAGTGATTAAACAGCTCTTCATTTTCTGGCTTTATTTTTATGCTAACAAATTTGTTCTCTAAAAGTGTCCACAAAGCCAAGTCTCTGATTAACACCTTTGTAGGGATGGTTTTTCACCTATAACTAAATTAAACTTGCTTCATTGGAAAGGCAGCAAGATGCATCCTCATTTCAATGTCTACTGAAATAATACAGGTTGACACCAGGAAACATTAACGCCACTGCATCCTTGCTGCTTTCTCATGTAGAAGTCTGTTTAATGTGAAAACAAGGTGATATCTAATTAGCACACAGGTAAGGAATTAAGAAAATCTTTATTTAAGGGTGAAGATGTTTCTCACAAAATCGTTGCCCCAATGCATCATTGAAATTCAAGCTGGAAAGATGATTTTAATATATCACTTGTACATTTTGTATTGCTCTTCTGGTGACAATGTAGTTTGTTTTTGTCAATTACCCTTTTAATAATAGGGTAAAGAAAATTAAGTGGATTTTTTTAAGAAAACTATAATGTCAATACACTATTAAAACAAATTAAAATGGTAAAAGTTATTGTACTTTAAGTAAAAATAAAAGAGCTAAAATATCAATCCCAGTTTTGGATTACTTTAATTAAAAAAAAATGCATATAGCAGAGGATAGTTTTAATCTGCCTACCTCTGGGTTATGGGCCCAGCATGCTTCCATTGCAGTACTCTGCTGCACATGTAAGTGCAAGAGATCCTGAAGCACTCACTCATCATGGGAAAGTACCAATGTGTTTCTTCGTTGGTTGATCTAAGAAACATCTTACAAAAACTCTCCAGATTATTGACTTTTTAAAGTTTTTCTAGGAAACGTTCTAGATGAATGCTTATTAGCCTTTGTCAGTATCCACTTTTGCAAAGTGTCTCTGTGGTGCAATCAGTTAGTGTGTTTGGCTACTAACCAAAAGGTTGGTGGTTCAATCCCACCCAGGGACATAATTGACCTTGTGATCAGGTTTTGGTGATCTTTAAGTAGACAAGTCAAAATTTCAAACCCCCTTTTATGTTGTAGGGTACCTGGCCTTCTCTGATGTAATCAGAGTTAGATTTGATTCAGTGATTTTATAAAAAACAGCTAGGAAGCACAATTTAGCAGTGGGTTGCAGAGAAAAAGAAATATGCTGGCAAAAAAAATCCAATTGAGTGATTAAACAGCTCTTCATTTTCTGGCTTTATTTTTATGCTAACAAATTTGTTCTCTGAAAAGTGTCCACAAAGCCAAGTCTCTGATTAACACCTTTGTAAGGATGGTTTTTAACCTATTACTAAATTAAACTTGCTTCATTGGAAAGGCAGCAAGATGCATCCTCATTTCAATGTCTACTGAAATAATACAGGTTGACACCAGGAAACATTAACGCCACTGCATCCTTGCTGCTTTCTCATGTGGAAGTCTGTTTAATGTGAAAACAAGGTGATATCTAATTAGCACACAGGTAAGGAATTAAGAAAATCTTTATTTAAGGGTGAAAATGTTTCTCACAAAATCGTTGCCCCAATGCATCATTGAAATTCAAGCTGGAAAGATGATTTTAATATATCACTTGTACATTTTGTATTGCTCTTCTGGTGACAATGTAGTTTGTTTTTGTCAATTACCATTTTAATAATAGGGTAAAGAAAATTAAGTGGATTTTTGAAAGAAAACTATACTGTCAATATACTATTAAAACAAATTAAAATGGTAAAAGTTATTGTACTTTAAGTAAAAATAAAAGAGCAAAAATATCAATCCCAGTTTTGATTACTTAAATTAACAAAAAAAAAATGCATATAGCAAAGGATAGTTTCAATCTGCCTACCTCTGGGTTATGGGCCCAGCATGCTTCCATTGCAGTACTCTGCTGCACATGTAAGTGCAAGAGATCCTGAAGCACTCACTCATCATGGGAAAGTACCAATGTGTTTCTTGGTTGGTTGATGGGAGAAACATCTTACAAAAACTCTCCAGATTATTGACTTTTTAAAGTTTTTCTAGGAAACGTTCTAGATGTATGCTTATTAGCCTTTGTCAGGATGTACTTTTTACAAAGTGTCTCTGTGGCGCAATCGGTTAGTGTGTCTGGCTACTAACCAAAAGGTTGGTGGTTCAATCCCACCCAGGGACGTAATTGACATTGTTATCAGATTTTGGTGATCTTTAAGTAGACAAGTCAAAATTTCAAACCCCCTGTTATGGTGTAGGGTACCTGGCCTTCTCTGATGTAATCAGAGTTAGATTTGATTCAGTGATTTTATAAAAACAGATAGGAAGCACAATTTAGCAGTGGGTTGCAGAGAAAAAGAAATATGCTGGCAAAAAAAATCCAATTGAGTGATTCTGGCTTTATTTTTATGCTAACAAATTTGTTCTCTGAAAAGTGTCCACAAAGCCAAGTCTCTGATTAACACCTTTGTAGGGATCGTTTTTCACCTATTACTAAATTAAACTTGCTTCATTGGAAAGGCAGCAAGATGCATCCTCATTTCAATTTCTACTGAAATAATACAGGTTGACACCAGGAAACATTAACGCCACTGCATCCTTGCTGCTTTCTCATGTGGAAGTCTGTTTAATGTGAAAACAAGGTGATATCTAATTAGCACACAGGTAAGGAATTAAGAAAATCTTTATTTAAGGGTGAAGATGTTTCTCACAAAATCGTTGCCCCAATGCATCATTGAAATTCAAGCTGGAAAGATGATTTTAATATATCACTTGTACATTTTGTATTGCTCTTCTGGTGACAATGTAGTTTGTTTTTGTCAATTACCCTTTTAATAATAGGGTAAAGAAAATTAAGTGGATTTTTTAAAGAAAACTATACTGTCAATATACTATTCAAACAAATTAAAATGGTAAAAGTTATTGTACTTCAAGTAAAAATAAAAGAGCAAAAATATCAATCCCAGTTTTGATTACTTAAATTAACAAAAAAAATGCATATAGCAAAGGATAGTTTCAATCTGCCTACCTCTGGGTTATGGGCCCAGCATGCTTCCATTGCAGTACTCTGCTGCACATGTAAGTGCAAGAGATCCTGAAGCACTCACTCATCATGGGAAAGTACCAATGTGTTTCTTCATTGGTTGATGGAAGAAACATCTTACAAAAACTCTCCAGATTATTGACTCTTTAAAGATTTTCTAGGATACGTTCTAGATGTATGCTTATTAGACTTTGTCAGTATGTACTTTTTGCAAAGTGTCTCTGTGGCGCAATCGGTTAGTATGTCCGGCTACTATCAAAAAGGTTGGTGGTTCAATCCCAACCAGGGACATAATTGACCTTGTTATCAGATTTTGGTGATCTTTAAGTAGACAAGTCAAAATTTCAAACCCCCTGTTATGGTGTAGGGTACCTGGCCTTCTCTGATGTAATCAGAGTTAGATTTGATTCAGTGATTTTATAAAAACAGCTAGGAAGCACAATTTAGCAGTGGGTTGCAGAGAAAAAGAAATATGCTGGCAAAAAAAATCCAATTGAGTGATTAAACAGCTCTTCATTTTCTGGCTTTATTTTTATGCTAACAAATTTGTTCTTTGAAAAGTGTCCACAAAGCCAAGTCTCTGATTAACACCTTTGTAGGGATGGTTTGTCACCTATTACTAAATTAAACTTGCTTCATTGGAAAGGCAGCAAGATGCATCCTCATTTCAATGTCTACTGAAATAATACAGGTTGACACCAGGAAACATTAACGCCACTGTATCCTTGCTGCTTTCTCATGTGGAAGTCTGTTTAATGTGAAAACAAGGTGATATCTAATTAGCACACAGGTAAGGAATTAAGAAAATCTTTATTTAAGGGTGAAGATGTTTCTCACAAAATCGTTGCCCCAATGCATCATTGAAATTCAAGCTGGAAAGATGATTTTAATATATCACTTGTACATTTTGTATTGCTCTTCTGGTGACAATGTAGTTTGTTTTTGTCAATTACCATTTTAATAATAGGGTAAAGAAAATTAAGTGGATTTTTGAAAGAAAACAATACTGTCAATATACTATTAAAACAAATTAAAATGGTAAAAGTTATTGTACTTTAAGTAAACATAAAAGAGCCAAAATATCAATCCCAGTTTTGGATTACTTTAACAAAAAAAAAATGCATATAGCAGAGGATAGTTTCAATCTGCCTACCGTTGGGTTATGGGCCCAGCATGCTTCCATTGCTGTACTCTGCTGCACATGTAAGTGCAAGAGATCCTGAAGCACTCACTCATCATGGGAAAGTACCAATGTGTTTCTTCGTTGGTTGATCTAAGAAACATCTTACAAAAACTCTCCAGATTATTGACTTTTTAAAGTTTTTCTAGGAAACGTTCTAGATGAATGCTTATTAGCCTTTGTCAGTATCCACTTTTGCAAAGTGTCTCTGTGGTGCAATCAGTTAGTGTGTTTGGCTACTAACCAAAAGGTTGGTGGTTCAATCCCACCCAGGGACATAATTGACCTTGTGATCAGGTTTTGGTGATCTTTAAGTAGACAAGTCAAAATTTCAAACCCCCTTTTATGTTGTAGGGTACCTGGCCTTCTCTGATGTAATCAGAGTTAGATTTGATTCAGTGATTTTATAAAAAACAGCTAGGAAGCACAATTTAGCAGTGGGTTGCAGAGAAAAAGAAATATGCTGGCAAAAAAAATCCAATTGAGTGATTAAACAGCTCTTCATTTTCTGGCTTTATTTTTATGCTAACAAATTTGTTCTCTGAAAAGTGTCCACAAAGCCAAGTCTCTGATTAACACCTTTGTAAGGATGGTTTTTAACCTATTACTAAATTAAACTTGCTTCATTGGAAAGGCAGCAAGATGCATCCTCATTTCAATGTCTACTGAAATAATACAGGTTGACACCAGGAAACATTAACGCCACTGCATCCTTGCTGCTTTCTCATGTGGAAGTCTGTTTAATGTGAAAACAAGGTGATATCTAATTAGCACACAGGTAAGGAATTAAGAAAATCTTTATTTAAGGGTGAAAATGTTTCTCACAAAATCGTTGCCCCAATGCATCATTGAAATTCAAGCTGGAAAGATGATTTTAATATATCACTTGTACATTTTGTATTGCTCTTCTGGTGACAATGTAGTTTGTTTTTGTCAATTACCATTTTAATAATAGGGTAAAGAAAATTAAGTGGATTTTTGAAAGAAAACTATACTGTCAATATACTATTAAAACAAATTAAAATGGTAAAAGTTATTGTACTTTAAGTAAAAATAAAAGAGCAAAAATATCAATCCCAGTTTTGATTACTTAAATTAACAAAAAAAAAATGCATATAGCAAAGGATAGTTTCAATCTGCCTACCTCTGGGTTATGGGCCCAGCATGCTTCCATTGCAGTACTCTGCTGCACATGTAAGTGCAAGAGATCCTGAAGCACTCACTCATCATGGGAAAGTACCAATGTGTTTCTTGGTTGGTTGATGGGAGAAACATCTTACAAAAACTCTCCAGATTATTGACTTTTTAAAGTTTTTCTAGGAAACGTTCTAGATGTATGCTTATTAGCCTTTGTCAGGATGTACTTTTTACAAAGTGTCTCTGTGGCGCAATCGGTTAGTGTGTCTGGCTACTAACCAAAAGGTTGGTGGTTCAATCCCACCCAGGGACGTAATTGACATTGTTATCAGATTTTGGTGATCTTTAAGTAGACAAGTCAAAATTTCAAACCCCCTGTTATGGTGTAGGGTACCTGGCCTTCTCTGATGTAATCAGAGTTAGATTTGATTCAGTGATTTTATAAAAACAGATAGGAAGCACAATTTAGCAGTGGGTTGCAGAGAAAAAGAAATATGCTGGCAAAAAAAATCCAATTGAGTGATTCTGGCTTTATTTTTATGCTAACAAATTTGTTCTCTGAAAAGTGTCCACAAAGCCAAGTCTCTGATTAACACCTTTGTAGGGATCGTTTTTCACCTATTACTAAATTAAACTTGCTTCATTGGAAAGGCAGCAAGATGCATCCTCATTTCAATTTCTACTGAAATAATACAGGTTGACACCAGGAAACATTAACGCCACTGCATCCTTGCTGCTTTCTCATGTGGAAGTCTGTTTAATGTGAAAACAAGGTGATATCTAATTAGCACACAGGTAAGGAATTAAGAAAATCTTTATTTAAGGGTGAAGATGTTTCTCACAAAATCGTTGCCCCAATGCATCATTGAAATTCAAGCTGGAAAGATGATTTTAATATATCACTTGTACATTTTGTATTGCTCTTCTGGTGACAATGTAGTTTGTTTTTGTCAATTACCCTTTTAATAATAGGGTAAAGAAAATTAAGTGGATTTTTTAAAGAAAACTATACTGTCAATATACTATTCAAACAAATTAAAATGGTAAAAGTTATTGTACTTCAAGTAAAAATAAAAGAGCAAAAATATCAATCCCAGTTTTGATTACTTAAATTAACAAAAAAAATGCATATAGCAAAGGATAGTTTCAATCTGCCTACCTCTGGGTTATGGGCCCAGCATGCTTCCATTGCAGTACTCTGCTGCACATGTAAGTGCAAGAGATCCTGAAGCACTCACTCATCATGGGAAAGTACCAATGTGTTTCTTCATTGGTTGATGGAAGAAACATCTTACAAAAACTCTCCAGATTATTGACTCTTTAAAGATTTTCTAGGATACGTTCTAGATGTATGCTTATTAGACTTTGTCAGTATGTGCTTTTTGCAAAGTGTCTCTGTGGCGCAATCGGTTAGTATGTCCGGCTACTATCAAAAAGGTTGGTGGTTCAATCCCAACCAGGGACATAATTGACCTTGTTATCAGATTTTGGTGATCTTTAAGTAGACAAGTCAAAATTTCAAACCCCCTGTTATGGTGTAGGGTACCTGGCCTTCTCTGATGTAATCAGAGTTAGATTTGATTCAGTGATTTTATAAAAACAGCTAGGAAGCACAATTTAGCAGTGGGTTGCAGAGAAAAAGAAATATGCTGGCAAAAAAAATCCAATTGAGTGATTAAACAGCTCTTCATTTTCTGGCTTTATTTTTATGCTAACAAATTTGTTCTTTGAAAAGTGTCCACAAAGCCAAGTCTCTGATTAACACCTTTGTAGGGATGGTTTGTCACCTATTACTAAATTAAACTTGCTTCATTGGAAAGGCAGCAAGATGCATCCTCATTTCAATGTCTACTGAAATAATACAGGTTGACACCAGGAAACATTAACGCCACTGTATCCTTGCTGCTTTCTCATGTGGAAGTCTGTTTAATGTGAAAACAAGGTGATATCTAATTAGCACACAGGTAAGGAATTAAGAAAATCTTTATTTAAGGGTGAAGATGTTTCTCACAAAATCGTTGCCCCAATGCATCATTGAAATTCAAGCTGGAAAGATGATTTTAATATATCACTTGTACATTTTGTATTGCTCTTCTGGTGACAATGTAGTTTGTTTTTGTCAATTACCATTTTAATAATAGGGTAAAGAAAATTAAGTGGATTTTTGAAAGAAAACAATACTGTCAATATACTATTAAAACAAATTAAAATGGTAAAAGTTATTGTACTTTAAGTAAACATAAAAGAGCCAAAATATCAATCCCAGTTTTGGATTACTTTAACAAAAAAAAAATGCATATAGCAGAGGATAGTTTCAATCTGCCTACCGTTGGGTTATGGGCCCAGCATGCTTCCATTGCTGTACTCTGCTGCACATGTAAGTGCAAGAGATCCTGAAGCACTCACTCATCATGGGAAAGTACCAATGTGTTTCTTCGTTGGTTGATGGAAGAAACATCTTACAAAAACTCTCCAGATTATTGACTTTTTAAAGTTTTTCTAGGAAACGTTTTAGATGAATGCTTATTAGCCTTTGTCAGTATGGACTTTTGCAAAGTGTCTCTGTGGCGCAATCAGTTAGTGTGCATGGCTATTAACCAAAAGGTTGGTGGTTCAATCCCACCCAGGGACGTATTTGACCTTGTTATCAGATTTTGGTGATCTTTAAGTAGACAAGTCAAAATTTCAAACCCCCTGTTCTGGTGTAGGGTACGTGGCCTTCTCTGATGGAGTTAGATTTGATTCAGTGATTTTAGAAAAACAGCTAGGAAGCACAATTTAGCAGTGGGTTGCAGAGAAAAAGAAATATGCTGGCAAAAAAAATCCAATTGAGTGATTAAACAGCTCTTAATTTTCTGGCTTTATTTTTATGCTAACAAATTTGTTCTCTGAAAAGTGTCCACAAAGCCAAGTCTCTGATTAACACCTTTGTAAGGATGGTTTTTAACCTATTACTAAATTAAACTTGCTTCATTGGAAAGGCAGCAAGATGCATCCTCATTTCAATGTCTACTGAAATAATACAGGTTGACACCAGGAAACATTAACGCCACTGCATCCTTGCTGCTTTCTCATGTGGAAGTCTGTTTAATGTGAAAACAAGGTGATATCTAATTAGCACACAGGTAAGGAATTAAGAAAATCTTTATTTAAGGGTGAAAATGTTTCTCACAAAATCGTTGCCCCAATGCATCATTGAAATTCAAGCTGGAAAGATGATTTTAATATATCACTTGTACATTTTGTATTGCTCTTCTGGTGACAATGTAGTTTGTTTTTGTCAATTACCATTTTAATAATAGGGTAAAAAAAATTAAGTGGATTTTTGAAAGAAAACAATACTGTCAATATACTATTAAAACAAATTAAAATGGTAAAAGTTATTGTACTGTAAGTAAAAATAAAAGAGCCAACATATCAATCCCAGTTTTGGATTACTTTAATTAACAAAAAAAAATGCATATAGCAGAGGATAGTTTCAATCTGCCTACCGTTGGGTTATGGGCCCAGCATGCTTCCATTGCTGTACTCTGCTGCACATGTAAGTGCAAGAGATCCTGAAGCACTCACTCATCATGGGAAAGTACCAATGTGTTTCTTCGTTGGTTGATGGAAGAAACATCTTACAAAAACTCTCCAGATTATTGACTTTTTAAAGTTTTTCTAGGAAACGTTTTAGATGAATGCTTATTAGCCTTTGTCAGTATGGACTTTTGCAAAGTGTCTCTGTGGCGCAATCAGTTAGTGTGCATGGCTATTAACCAAAAGGTTGGTGGTTCAATCCCACCCAGGGACGTATTTGACCTTGTTATCAGATTTTGGTGATCTTTAAGTAGACAAGTCAAAATTTCAAACCCCCTGTTCTGGTGTAGGGTACGTGGCCTTCTCTGATGGAGTTAGATTTGATTCAGTGATTTTAGAAAAACAGCTAGGAAGCACAATTTAGCAGTGGGTTGCAGAGAAAAAGAAATATGCTGGCAAAAAAAATCCAATTGAGTGATTAAACAGCTCTTAATTTTCTGGCTTTATTTTTATGCTAACAAATTTGTTCTCTGAAAAGTGTCCACAAAGCCAAGTCTCTGATTAACACCTTTGTAAGGATGGTTTTTAACCTATTACTAAATTAAACTTGCTTCATTGGAAAGGCAGCAAGATGCATCCTCATTTCAATGTCTACTGAAATAATACAGGTTGACACCAGGAAACATTAACGCCACTGCATCCTTGCTGCTTTCTCATGTGGAAGTCTGTTTAATGTGAAAACAAGGTGATATCTAATTAGCACACAGGTAAGGAATTAAGAAAATCTTTATTTAAGGGTGAAAATGTTTCTCACAAAATCGTTGCCCCAATGCATCATTGAAATTCAAGCTGGAAAGATGATTTTAATATATCACTTGTACATTTTGTATTGCTCTTCTGGTGACAATGTAGTTTGTTTTTGTCAATTACCATTTTAATAATAGGGTAAAAAAAATTAAGTGGATTTTTGAAAGAAAACAATACTGTCAATATACTATTAAAACAAATTAAAATGGTAAAAGTTATTGTACTTTAAGTAAAAATAAAAGAGCAAAAATATCAATCCCAGTTTTGATTACTTAAATTAACAAAAAAAATGCATATAGCAAAGGATAGTTTCAATCTGCCTACCTCTGGGTTATGGGCCCAGCATGCTTCCATTGCAGTACTCTGCTGCACATGTAAGTGCAAGAGATCCTGAAGCACTCACTCATCATGGGAAAGTACCAATGTGTTTCTTGGTTGGTTGATGGGAGAAACATCTTACAAAAACTCTCCAGATTATTGACTTTTTAAAGTTTTTCTAGGAAACGTTCTAGATGTATGCTTATTAGCCTTTGTCAGGATGTACTTTTTACAAAGTGTCTCTGTGGCGCAATCGGTTAGTGTGTCTGGCTACTAACCAAAAGGTTGGTGGTTCAATCCCACCCAGGGACGTAATTGACATTGTTATCAGATTTTGGTGATCTTTAAGTAGACAAGTCAAAATTTCAAACCCCCTGTTATGGTGTAGGGTACCTGGCCTTCTCTGATGTAATCAGAGTTAGATTTGATTCAGTGATTTTATAAAAACAGATAGGAAGCACAATTTAGCAGTGGGTTGCAGAGAAAAAGAAATATGCTGGCAAAAAAAATCCAATTGAGTGATTAAACAGCTCTTCATTTTCTGGCTTTATTTTTATGCTAACAAATTTGTTCTCTGAAAAGTGTCCACAAAGCCAAGTCTCTGATTAACACCTTTGTAGGGATCGTTTTTCACCTATTACTAAATTAAACTTGCTTCATTGGAAAGGCAGCAAGATGCATCCTCATTTCAATTTCTACTGAAATAATACAGGTTGACACCAGGAAACATTAACGCCACTGCATCCTTGCTGCTTTCTCATGTGGAAGTCTGTTTAATGTGAAAACAAGGTGATATCTAATTAGCACACAGGTAAGGAATTAAGAAAATCTTTATTTAAGGGTGAAGATGTTTCTCACAAAATCGTTGCCCCAATGCATCATTGAAATTCAAGCTGGAAAGATGATTTTAATATATCACTTGTACATTTTGTATTGCTCTTCTGGTGACAATGTAGTTTGTTTTTGTCAATTACCCTTTTAATAATAGGGTAAAGAAAATTAAGTGGATTTTTTAAAGAAAACTATACTGTCAATATACTATTCAAACAAATTAAAATGGTAAAAGTTATTGTACTTCAAGTAAAAATAAAAGAGCAAAAATATCAATCCCAGTTTTGATTACTTAAATTAACAAAAAAAATGCATATAGCAAAGGATAGTTTCAATCTGCCTACCTCTGGGTTATGGGCCCAGCATGCTTCCATTGCAGTACTCTGCTGCACATGTACGTGCAAGAGATCCTGAAGCACTCACTCATCATGGGAAAGTACCAATGTGTTTCTTCATTGGTTGATGGAAGAAACATCTTACAAAAACTCTCCAGATTATTGACTCTTTAAAGATTTTCTAGGATACGTTCTAGATGTATGCTTATTAGACTTTGTCAGTATGTACTTTTTGCAAAGTGTCTCTGTGGCGCAATCGGTTAGTATGTCCGGCTACTATCAAAAAGGTTGGTGGTTCAATCCCAACCAGGGACATAATTGACCTTGTTATCAGATTTTGGTGATCTTTAAGTAGACAAGTCAAAATTTCAAACCCCCTGTTATGGTGTAGGGTACCTGGCCTTCTCTGATGTAATCAGAGTTAGATTTGATTCAGTGATTTTATAAAAACAGCTAGGAAGCACAATTTAGCAGTGGGTTGCAGAGAAAAAGAAATATGCTGGCAAAAAAAATCCAATTGAGTGATTAAACAGCTCTTCATTTTCTGGCTTTATTTTTATGCTAACAAATTTGTTCTTTGAAAAGTGTCCACAAAGCCAAGTCTCTGATTAACACCTTTGTAGGGATGGTTTTTCACCTATTACTAAATTAAACTTGCTTCATTGGAAAGGCAGCAAGATGCATCCTCATTTCAATGTCTACTGAAATAATACAGGTTGACACCAGGAAACATTAACGCCACTGTATCCTTGCTGCTTTCTCATGTGGAAGTCTGTTTAATGTGAAAACAAGGTGATATCTAATTAGCACACAGGTAAGGAATTAAGAAAATCTTTATTTAAGGGTGAAGATGTTTCTCACAAAATCGTTGCCCCAATGCATCATTGAAATTCAAGCTGGAAAGATGATTTTAATATATCACTTGTACATTTTGTATTGCTCTTCTGGTGACAATGTAGTTTGTTTTTGTCAATTACCATTTTAATAATAGGGTAAAGAAAATTAAGTGGATTTTTGAAAGAAAACAATACTGTCAATATACTATTAAAACAAATTAAAATGGTAAAAGTTATTGTACTTTAAGTAAAAATAAAAGAGCCAAAATATCAATCCCAGTTTTGGATTACTTTAACAAAAAAAAATGCATATAGCAGAGGATAGTTTCAATCTGCCTACCGTTGGGTTATGGGCCCAGCATGCTTCCATTGCTGTACTCTGCTGCACATGTAAGTGCAAGAGATCCTGAAGCACTCACTCATCATGGGAAAGTACCAATGTGTTTCTTCGTTGGTTGATGGAAGAAACATCTTACAAAAACTCTCCAGATTATTGACTTTTTAAAGTTTTTCTAGGAAACGTTTTAGATGAATGCTTATTAGCCTTTGTCAGTATGGACTTTTGCAAAGTGTCTCTGTGGCGCAATCAGTTAGTGTGCATGGCTATTAACCAAAAGGTTGGTGGTTCAATCCCACCCAGGGACGTATTTGACCTTGTTATCAGATTTTGGTGATCTTTAAGTAGACAAGTCAAAATTTCAAACCCCCTGTTCTGGTGTAGGGTACGTGGCCTTCTCTGATGGAGTTAGATTTGATTCAGTGATTTTAGAAAAACAGCTAGGAAGCACAATTTAGCAGTGGGTTGCAGAGAAAAAGAAATATGCTGGCAAAAAAAATCCAATTGAGTGATTAAACAGCTCTTAATTTTCTGGCTTTATTTTTATGCTAACAAATTTGTTCTCTGAAAAGTGTCCACAAAGCCAAGTCTCTGATTAACACCTTTGTAAGGATGGTTTTTAACCTATTACTAAATTAAACTTGCTTCATTGGAAAGGCAGCAAGATGCATCCTCATTTCAATGTCTACTGAAATAATACAGGTTGACACCAGGAAACATTAACGCCACTGCATCCTTGCTGCTTTCTCATGTGGAAGTCTGTTTAATGTGAAAACAAGGTGATATCTAATTAGCACACAGGTAAGGAATTAAGAAAATCTTTATTTAAGGGTGAAAATGTTTCTCACAAAATCGTTGCCCCAATGCATCATTGAAATTCAAGCTGGAAAGATGATTTTAATATATCACTTGTACATTTTGTATTGCTCTTCTGGTGACAATGTAGTTTGTTTTTGTCAATTACCATTTTAATAATAGGGTAAAGAAAATTAAGTGGCTTTTTAAAAGAAAACAATACTTTCAATATACTATTAAAACAAATTAAAATGGTAAAAGTTATTGTACTTTAATGAAAAATAAAAGAGCAAAAATATCAATCCCAGTTTTGGATTACTTTAATTAACAAAAAAAATGCATATAGCAGAGGATAGTTTTAATCTGCCTACCTCTGGGTTATGGGCCCAGCATGCTTCCATTGCAGTACTCTGCTGCACATGTAAGTGCAAGAGATCCTGAAGCACTCACTCATCATGGGAAAGTACCAATGTGTTTCTTCGTTGGTGGATGGAAGAAACATCTTACAAAAACTCTCCAGATTACTGACTTTTTAAAGTTTTTCTAGGAAACGTTTTAGATGAATGCTTATTAGCCTTTGTCAGTATCCACTTTTGCAAAGTGTCTCTGTGGTGCAATCAGTTAGTGTGTTTGGCTACTAACCAAAAGGTTGGTGGTTCAATCCCACCCAGGGATGTAAGTGACCTTGTGATCAGGTTTTGGTGATCTTTAAGTGGACAAGTCAAAATTTCAAACCCCCTGTTATGATGTAGGGTACCTGGCCTTCTCTGATGTAATCAGAGTTAGATTTGATTAAGTGATTTTATAAAAAACAGCTAGGAAGCACAATTTAGCAGTGGGTTGCAGAGAAAAAAAATATGCTGGCAGAAAAATCCAATTGAGTGATTAAACAGCTCTTCATTTTCTGGCTTTATTTTTATGCTAACAAATTTGTTCTCTGAAAAGTGTCCACAAAGCCAAGTCTCTGATGAACACCTATGTAAGGATGGTTTTTCACCTATTACTAAATTAAACTTGCTTCATTGGAAAGGCAGCAAGATGCATCCTCATTTCAATGTCTACTGAAATAATACAGGTTGACACCAGGAAACATTAACGCCACTGCATCCTTGCTGCTTTCTCATGTAGAAGTCTGTTTAATGTGAAAACAAGGTGATATCTAATTAGCACACAGGTAAGGAATTAAGAAAATCTTTATTTAAGGGTGAAGATGTTTCTCACAAAATCGTTGCCCCAATGCATCATTGAAATTCAAGCTGGAAAGATGATTTTAATATATCACTTGTACATTTTGTATTGCTCTTCTGGTGACAATGTAGTTTGTTTTTGTCAATTACCATTTTAATAATAGGGTAAAGAAAATTAAGTGGATTTTTGAAAGAAAACAATACTGTCAATATACTATTAAAACAAATTAAAATGGTAAAAGTTATTGTACTTTAAGTAAACATAAAATAGCTAACATATCAATCCCAGTTTTGGATTACTTTAATTAACAAAAAAAATGCATATAGCAGAGGATAGTTTCAATCTGCCTACCTCTGGGTAATGGGCCCAGCATGCTTCCATTGCAGTACTCTGCTGCACATGTAAGTGCAAGAGATCCTGAAGCACTCACTCATCATGGGAAAGTACCAATGTGTTTCTTCGTTGGTTGATTTAAGAAAATTCTTACAAAAACTCTCCAGATTATTGACTTTTTAAAGTTTTTCTAGGAAACGTTCTAGATGAATGCTTATGAGCCTTTGTCAGGATGTACCTTTTGCAAAGTGTCTCTGTGGCGCAATCGGTTAGTGTGTCTGGCTACTAACCAAATGGTTGGTGGTTCAATCCCACCCAGGGACATAATTGACCTTGTGATCAGGTTTTGGTGATCTTTAAGTAGACAAGTCAAAATTTCAAACCCCATTTTATGGTGTAGGGTACCTGGCCTTCTCTGATGTAATCAGAGTTAGATTTGATTCAGTGATTTTATAAAAAACAGCTAGGAAGCACAATTTAGCAATGGGTTGCAGAGAAAAAAAATATGCTGGCAGAAAAATCCAATTGAGTGATTAAACAGCTCTTCATTTTCTGCCTTTATTTTTATGCTAACAAATTTGTTCTCTAAAAGTGTCCACAAAGCCAAGTCTCTGATTAACACCTTTGTAGGGATGGTTTTTCACCTATAACTAAATTAAACTTGCTTCATTGGAAAGGCAGCAAGATGCATCCTCATTTCAATGTCTACTGAAATAATACAGGTTGACACCAGGAAACATAAAACGCCACTGCATCCTTGCTGCTTTCTCATGTAGAAGTCTGTTTAATGTGAAAACAAGGTGATATCTAATTAGCACACAGGTAAGGAATTAAGAAAATCTTTATTTAAGGGTGAAGATGTTTCTCACAAAATCGTTGTTCCAATGCATCATTGAAATTCAAGCTGGAAAGATGATTTTAATATATCACTTGTACATTTTGTATTGCTCTTCTGGTGACAATGTAGTTTGTTTTTGTCAATTACCCTTTTAATAATAGGGTAAAGAAAATTAAGTGGATTTTTTAAAGAAAACTATACTGTCAATACACTATTAAAACAAATTAAAATGGTAAAAGTTATTGTACTTTAAGTAAAAATAAAAGAGCTAAAATATCAATCCCAGTGTTGGATTACTTTAATAAAAAAAAATGCATATAGCAGAGGATAGTTTTAATCTGCCTACCTCTGGGTTATGGGCCCAGCATGCTTCCATTGCAGTACTCTGCTGCACATGTAAGTGCAAGAGATCCTGAAGCACTCACTCATCATGGGAAAGTACCAATGTGTTTCTTCATTGGTTGATGGAAGAAACATCTTACAAAAACTCTCCAGATTATTGACTTTTTAAAGTTTTTCTAGGAAACGTTCTAGATGAATGCTTATTAGCCTTTGTCAGTACCCACTTTTGCAAAGTGTCTCTGTGGTGCAATCAGTTAGTGTGTTTGGCTACTAACCAAAAGGTTGGTGGTTCAATCCCACCCAGGGACATAATTGACCTTGTTATTAGATTTTGGTGATCTTTAAGTAGACAAGTCAAAATTTCAAACCCCCTCTTATGGTGTAGAGTACCTGGCCTTCTCTGATGTAATCAGAGTTAGATTTGATTCAGTGATTTTATAAAAACAGCTAGGAAGCACAATTTAGCAGTGAGTTGCAGAGAAAAAGAAATATGCTGGCAAAAAAATCCAATTGAGTGATTAAACAGCTCTTAATTTTCTGGCTTTATTTTTATGCTAACAAATTTGTTCTCTGAAAAGTGTCGACAAAGCCAAGTCTCTGATTAACACCTTTGTAGGGATGGTTTTTCACCTATTACTAAATTAAACTTGCTTCATTGGAAAGGCAGCAAGATGCATCCTCATTTCAATGTCTACTGAAATAATACGGGTTGATACCAGGAAACATTAATGCCACTGCATCCTTGCTGATTTCTCATGTGGAAGTCTGTTTAATGTGAAAACAAGGTGATATCTAATTAGCACACAGGTAAGGAATTAAGAAAATCTTTATTTAAGGGTGAAGATGTTTCTCACAAAATCGTTGCCCCAATGCATCATTGAAATTCAAGCTGGAAAGATGATTTTAATATATCACTTGTACATTTTGTACTGCTCTTCTGGTGACAATGTAGTTTGTTTTTGTCAATTACCATTTTAATAATAGGGTAAAGAAAATTAAGTGGCTTTTTAAAAGAAAACAATACTTTCAATATACTATTAAAACAAATTAAAATGGTAAAAGTTATTGTACTTTAATGAAAAATAAAAGCAAAAATATCAATCCCAGTTTTGGATTACTTTAATTAACAAAAAAAATGCATATAGCAGAGGATAGTTTTAATCTGCCTACCTCTGGGTTATGGGCCCAGCATGCTTCCATTGCAGTACTCTGCTGCACATGTAAGTGCAAGAGATCCTGAAGCACTCACTCATCATGGGAAAGTACCAATGTGTTTCTTCGTTGGTTGATTTAAGAAAATTCTTACAAAAACTCTCCAGATTATTGACTTTTTAAAGTTTTTCTAGGAAACGTTCTAGATGAATGCTTATTAGCCTTTGTCAGTATGTAATTTTTGCAAAGTGTCTCTGTGGCGCAATCGGTTAGTGTGTCTGGCTACTAACCAAAAGGTTGGTGGTTCAATCCCACCCAGGGACATAATTGACCTTGTGATCAGGTTTTGGTGATCTTTAAGTAGACAAGTCAAAATTTCAAACCCCATTTTATGGTGTAGGGTACCTGGCCTTCTCTGATGTAATCAGAGTTAGATTTGATTCAGTGATTTTATAAAAAACAGCTAGGAAGCACAATTTAGCAATGGATTGCAGAGAAAAAAAATATGCTGGCAGAAAAATCCAATTGAGTGATTAAACAGCTCTTCATTTTCTGGCTTTATTTTTATGCTAACAAATTTGTTCTCTAAAAGTGTCCACAAAGCCAAGTCTCTGATTAATACCTTTGTAGGGATGGTTTTTCACCTATAACTAAATTAAACTTGCTTCATTGGAAAGGCAGCAAGATGCATCCTCATTTCAATGTCTACTGAAATAATACAGGTTGACACCAGGAAACATTAACGCCACTGCATCCTTGCTGCTTTCTCATGTAGAAGTCTGTTTAATGTGAAAACAAGGTGATATCTAATTAGCACACAGGTAAGGAATTAAGAAAATCTTTATTTAAGGGTGAAGATGTTTCTCACAAAATCGTTGCCCCAATGCATCATTGAAATTCAAGCTGGAAAGATGATTTTAATATATCACTTGTACATTTTGTATTGCTCTTCTGGTGACAATGTAGTTTGTTTTTGTCAATTACCCTTTTAATAATAGGGTAAAGAAAATTAAGTGGATTTTTTTAAGAAAACTATAATGTCAATACACTATTAAAACAAATTAAAATGGTAAAAGTTATTGTACTTTAAGTAAAAATAAAAGAGCTAAAATATCAATCCCAGTTTTGGATTACTTTAATTAAAAAAAAATGCATATAGCAGAGGATAGTTTTAATCTGCCTACCTCTGGGTTATGGGCCCAGCATGCTTCCATTGCAGTACTCTGCTGCACATGTAAGTGCAAGAGATCCTGAAGCACTCACTCATCATGGGAAAGTACCAATGTGTTTCTTCATTGGTTGATGGAAGAAACATCTTACAAAAACTCTCCAGATTATTGACTTTTTAAAGTTTTTCTAGGAAACGTTCTAGATGAATGCTTATTAGCCTTTGTCAGTACCCACTTTTGCAAAGTGTCTCTGTGGTGCAATCAGTTAGTGTGTTTGGCTACTAACCAAAAGGTTGGTGGTTCAATCCCACCCAGGGACATAATTGACCTTGTTATCAGATTTTGGTGATCTTTAAGTAGACAAGTCAAAATTTCAAACCCCCTCTTATGGTGTAGAGTACCTGGCCTTCTCTGATGTAATCAGAGTTAGATTTGATTCAGTGATTTTATAAAAACAGCTAGGAAGCACAATTTAGCAGTGAGTTGCAGAGAAAAAGAAATATGCTGGCAAAAAAATCCAATTGAGTGATTAAACAGCTCTTAATTTTCTGGCTTTATTTTTATGCTAACAAATTTGTTCTCTGAAAAGTGTCGACAAAGCCAAGTCTCTGATTAACACCTTTGTAGGGATGGTTTTTCACCTATTACTAAATTAAACTTGCTTCTTTGGAAAGGCAGCAAGATGCATCCTCATTTCAATGTCTACTGAAATAATACGGGTTGATACCAGGAAACATTAATGCCACTGCATCCTTGCTGATTTCTCATGTGGAAGTCTGTTTAATGTGAAAACAAGGTGATATCTAATTAGCACACAGGTAAGGAATTAAGAAAATCTTTATTTAAGGGTGAAGATGTTTCTCACAAAATCGTTGCCCCAATGCATCATTGAAATTCAAGCTGGAAAGATGATTTTAATATATCACTTGTACATTTTGTACTGCTCTTCTGGTGACAATGTAGTTTGTTTTTGTCAATTACCATTTTAATAATAGGGTAAAGAAAATTAAGTGGCTTTTTAAAAGAAAACAATACTTTCAATATACTATTAAAACAAATTAAAATGGTAAAAGTTATTGTACTTTAATGAAAAATAAAAGAGCAAAAATATCAATCCCAGTTTTGGATTACTTTAATTAACAAAAAAAATGCATATAGCAGAGGATAGTTTTAATCTGCCTACCTCTGGGTTATGGGCCCAGCATGCTTCCATTGCAGTACTCTGCTGCACATGTAAGTGCAAGAGATCCTGAAGCACTCACTCATCATGGGAAAGTACCAATGTGTTTCTTCGTTGGTTGATTTAAGAAAATTCTTACAAAAACTCTCCAGATTATTGACTTTTTAAAGTTTTTCTAGGAAACGTTCTAGATGAATGCTTATTAGCCTTTGTCAGTATGTAATTTTTGCAAAGTGTCTCTGTGGCGCAATCGGTTAGTGTGTCTGGCTACTAACCAAAAGGTTGGTGGTTCAATCCCACCCAGGGACATAATTGACCTTGTGATCAGGTTTTGGTGATCTTTAAGTAGACAAGTCAAAATTTCAAACCCCATTTTATGGTGTAGGGTACCTGGCCTTCTCTGATGTAATCAGAGTTAGATTTGATTCAGTGATTTTATAAAAAACAGCTAGGAAGCACAATTTAGCAATGGATTGCAGAGAAAAAAAATATGCTGGCAGAAAAATCCAATTGAGTGATTAAACAGCTCTTCATTTTCTGGCTTTATTTTTATGCTAACAAATTTGTTCTCTAAAAGTGTCCACAAAGCCAAGTCTCTGATTAACACCTTTGTAGGGATGGTTTTTCACCTATAACTAAATTAAACTTGCTTCATTGGAAAGGCAGCAAGATGCATCCTCATTTCAATGTCTACTGAAATAATACAGGTTGACACCAGGAAACATTAACGCCACTGCATCCTTGCTGCTTTCTCATGTAGAAGTCTGTTTAATGTGAAAACAAGGTGATATCTAATTAGCACACAGGTAAGGAATTAAGAAAATCTTTATTTAAGGGTGAAGATGTTTCTCACAAAATCGTTGCCCCAATGCATCATTGAAATTCAAGCTGGAAAGATGATTTTAATATATCACTTGTACATTTTGTATTGCTCTTCTGGTGACAATGTAGTTTGTTTTTGTCAATTACCCTTTTAATAATAGGGTAAAGAAAATTAAGTGGATTTTTTTAAGAAAACTATAATGTCAATACACTATTAAAACAAATTAAAATGGTAAAAGTTATTGTACTTTAAGTAAAAATAAAAGAGCTAAAATATCAATCCCAGTTTTGGATTACTTTAATTAAAAAAAAATGCATATAGCAGAGGATAGTTTTAATCTGCCTACCTCTGGGTTATGGGCCCAGCATGCTTCCATTGCAGTACTCTGCTGCACATGTAAGTGCAAGAGATCCTGAAGCACTCACTCATCATGGGAAAGTACCAATGTGTTTCTTCGTTGGTTGATCTAAGAAACATCTTACAAAAACTCTCCAGATTATTGACTTTTTAAAGTTTTTCTAGGAAACGTTCTAGATGAATGCTTATTAGCCTTTGTCAGTATCCACTTTTGCAAAGTGTCTCTGTGGTGCAATCAGTTAGTGTGTTTGGCTACTAACCAAAAGGTTGGTGGTTCAATCCCACCCAGGGACATAATTGACCTTGTGATCAGGTTTTGGTGATCTTTAAGTAGACAAGTCAAAATTTCAAACCCCCTTTTATGTTGTAGGGTACCTGGCCTTCTCTGATGTAATCAGAGTTAGATTTGATTCAGTGATTTTATAAAAAACAGCTAGGAAGCACAATTTAGCAGTGGGTTGCAGAGAAAAAGAAATATGCTGGCAAAAAAAATCCAATTGAGTGATTAAACAGCTCTTCATTTTCTGGCTTTATTTTTATGCTAACAAATTTGTTCTCTGAAAAGTGTCCACAAAGCCAAGTCTCTGATTAACACCTTTGTAAGGATGGTTTTTAACCTATTACTAAATTAAACTTGCTTCATTGGAAAGGCAGCAAGATGCATCCTCATTTCAATGTCTACTGAAATAATACAGGTTGACACCAGGAAACATTAACGCCACTGCATCCTTGCTGCTTTCTCATGTGGAAGTCTGTTTAATGTGAAAACAAGGTGATATCTAATTAGCACACAGGTAAGGAATTAAGAAAATCTTTATTTAAGGGTGAAAATGTTTCTCACAAAATCGTTGCCCCAATGCATCATTGAAATTCAAGCTGGAAAGATGATTTTAATATATCACTTGTACATTTTGTATTGCTCTTCTGGTGACAATGTAGTTTGTTTTTGTCAATTACCATTTTAATAATAGGGTAAAGAAAATTAAGTGGATTTTTGAAAGAAAACTATACTGTCAATATACTATTAAAACAAATTAAAATGGTAAAAGTTATTGTACTTTAAGTAAAAATAAAAGAGCAAAAATATCAATCCCAGTTTTGATTACTTAAATTAACAAAAAAAAAATGCATATAGCAAAGGATAGTTTCAATCTGCCTACCTCTGGGTTATGGGCCCAGCATGCTTCCATTGCAGTACTCTGCTGCACATGTAAGTGCAAGAGATCCTGAAGCACTCACTCATCATGGGAAAGTACCAATGTGTTTCTTGGTTGGTTGATGGGAGAAACATCTTACAAAAACTCTCCAGATTATTGACTTTTTAAAGTTTTTCTAGGAAACGTTCTAGATGTATGCTTATTAGCCTTTGTCAGGATGTACTTTTTACAAAGTGTCTCTGTGGCGCAATCGGTTAGTGTGTCTGGCTACTAACCAAAAGGTTGGTGGTTCAATCCCACCCAGGGACGTAATTGACATTGTTATCAGATTTTGGTGATCTTTAAGTAGACAAGTCAAAATTTCAAACCCCCTGTTATGGTGTAGGGTACCTGGCCTTCTCTGATGTAATCAGAGTTAGATTTGATTCAGTGATTTTATAAAAACAGATAGGAAGCACAATTTAGCAGTGGGTTGCAGAGAAAAAGAAATATGCTGGCAAAAAAAATCCAATTGAGTGATTAAACAGCTCTTCATTTTCTGGCTTTATTTTTATGCTAACAAATTTGTTCTCTGAAAAGTGTCCACAAAGCCAAGTCTCTGATTAACACCTTTGTAGGGATCGTTTTTCACCTATTACTAAATTAAACTTGCTTCATTGGAAAGGCAGCAAGATGCATCCTCATTTCAATTTCTACTGAAATAATACAGGTTGACACCAGGAAACATTAACGCCACTGCATCCTTGCTGCTTTCTCATGTGGAAGTCTGTTTAATGTGAAAACAAGGTGATATCTAATTAGCACACAGGTAAGGAATTAAGAAAATCTTTATTTAAGGGTGAAGATGTTTCTCACAAAATCGTTGCCCCAATGCATCATTGAAATTCAAGCTGGAAAGATGATTTTAATATATCACTTGTACATTTTGTATTGCTCTTCTGGTGACAATGTAGTTTGTTTTTGTCAATTACCCTTTTAATAATAGGGTAAAGAAAATTAAGTGGATTTTTTAAAGAAAACTATACTGTCAATATACTATTCAAACAAATTAAAATGGTAAAAGTTATTGTACTTCAAGTAAAAATAAAAGAGCAAAAATATCAATCCCAGTTTTGATTACTTAAATTAACAAAAAAAATGCATATAGCAAAGGATAGTTTCAATCTGCCTACCTCTGGGTTATGGGCCCAGCATGCTTCCATTGCAGTACTCTGCTGCACATGTAAGTGCAAGAGATCCTGAAGCACTCACTCATCATGGGAAAGTACCAATGTGTTTCTTCATTGGTTGATGGAAGAAACATCTTACAAAAACTCTCCAGATTATTGACTCTTTAAAGATTTTCTAGGATACGTTCTAGATGTATGCTTATTAGACTTTGTCAGTATGTACTTTTTGCAAAGTGTCTCTGTGGCGCAATCGGTTAGTATGTCCGGCTACTATCAAAAAGGTTGGTGGTTCAATCCCAACCAGGGACATAATTGACCTTGTTATCAGATTTTGGTGATCTTTAAGTAGACAAGTCAAAATTTCAAACCCCCTGTTATGGTGTAGGGTACCTGGCCTTCTCTGATGTAATCAGAGTTAGATTTGATTCAGTGATTTTATAAAAACAGCTAGGAAGCACAATTTAGCAGTGGGTTGCAGAGAAAAAGAAATATGCTGGCAAAAAAAATCCAATTGAGTGATTAAACAGCTCTTCATTTTCTGGCTTTATTTTTATGCTAACAAATTTGTTCTTTGAAAAGTGTCCACAAAGCCAAGTCTCTGATTAACACCTTTGTAGGGATGGTTTGTCACCTATTACTAAATTAAACTTGCTTCATTGGAAAGGCAGCAAGATGCATCCTCATTTCAATGTCTACTGAAATAATACAGGTTGACACCAGGAAACATTAACGCCACTGTATCCTTGCTGCTTTCTCATGTGGAAGTCTGTTTAATGTGAAAACAAGGTGATATCTAATTAGCACACAGGTAAGGAATTAAGAAAATCTTTATTTAAGGGTGAAGATGTTTCTCACAAAATCGTTGCCCCAATGCATCATTGAAATTCAAGCTGGAAAGATGATTTTAATATATCACTTGTACATTTTGTATTGCTCTTCTGGTGACAATGTAGTTTGTTTTTGTCAATTACCATTTTAATAATAGGGTAAAGAAAATTAAGTGGATTTTTGAAAGAAAACAATACTGTCAATATACTATTAAAACAAATTAAAATGGTAAAAGTTATTGTACTTTAAGTAAACATAAAAGAGCCAAAATATCAATCCCAGTTTTGGATTACTTTAACAAAAAAAAATGCATATAGCAGAGGATAGTTTCAATCTGCCTACCGTTGGGTTATGGGCCCAGCATGCTTCCATTGCTGTACTCTGCTGCACATGTAAGTGCAAGAGATCCTGAAGCACTCACTCATCATGGGAAAGTACCAATGTGTTTCTTCGTTGGTTGATGGAAGAAACATCTTACAAAAACTCTCCAGATTATTGACTTTTTAAAGTTTTTCTAGGAAACGTTTTAGATGAATGCTTATTAGCCTTTGTCAGTATGGACTTTTGCAAAGTGTCTCTGTGGCGCAATCAGTTAGTGTGCATGGCTATTAACCAAAAGGTTGGTGGTTCAATCCCACCCAGGGACGTATTTGACCTTGTTATCAGATTTTGGTGATCTTTAAGTAGACAAGTCAAAATTTCAAACCCCCTGTTCTGGTGTAGGGTACGTGGCCTTCTCTGATGGAGTTAGATTTGATTCAGTGATTTTAGAAAAACAGCTAGGAAGCACAATTTAGCAGTGGGTTGCAGAGAAAAAGAAATATGCTGGCAAAAAAAATCCAATTGAGTGATTAAACAGCTCTTAATTTTCTGGCTTTATTTTTATGCTAACAAATTTGTTCTCTGAAAAGTGTCCACAAAGCCAAGTCTCTGATTAACACCTTTGTAAGGATGGTTTTTAACCTATTACTAAATTAAACTTGCTTCATTGGAAAGGCAGCAAGATGCATCCTCATTTCAATGTCTACTGAAATAATACAGGTTGACACCAGGAAACATTAACGCCACTGCATCCTTGCTGCTTTCTCATGTGGAAGTCTGTTTAATGTGAAAACAAGGTGATATCTAATTAGCACACAGGTAAGGAATTAAGAAAATCTTTATTTAAGGGTGAAAATGTTTCTCACAAAATCGTTGCCCCAATGCATCATTGAAATTCAAGCTGGAAAGATGATTTTAATATATCACTTGTACATTTTGTATTGCTCTTCTGGTGACAATGTAGTTTGTTTTTGTCAATTACCATTTTAATAATAGGGTAAAAAAAATTAAGTGGATTTTTGAAAGAAAACAATACTGTCAATATACTATTAAAACAAATTAAAATGGTAAAAGTTATTGTACTGTAAGTAAAAATAAAAGAGCCAACATATCAATCCCAGTTTTGGATTACTTTAATTAACAAAAAAAAATGCATATAGCAGAGGATAGTTTCAATCTGCCTACCGTTGGGTTATGGGCCCAGCATGCTTCCATTGCTGTACTCTGCTGCACATGTAAGTGCAAGAGATCCTGAAGCACTCACTCATCATGGGAAAGTACCAATGTGTTTCTTCGTTGGTTGATGGAAGAAACATCTTACAAAAACTCTCCAGATTATTGACTTTTTAAAGTTTTTCTAGGAAACGTTTTAGATGAATGCTTATTAGCCTTTGTCAGTATGGACTTTTGCAAAGTGTCTCTGTGGCGCAATCAGTTAGTGTGCATGGCTATTAACCAAAAGGTTGGTGGTTCAATCCCACCCAGGGACGTATTTGACCTTGTTATCAGATTTTGGTGATCTTTAAGTAGACAAGTCAAAATTTCAAACCCCCTGTTCTGGTGTAGGGTACGTGGCCTTCTCTGATGGAGTTAGATTTGATTCAGTGATTTTAGAAAAACAGCTAGGAAGCACAATTTAGCAGTGGGTTGCAGAGAAAAAGAAATATGCTGGCAAAAAAAATCCAATTGAGTGATTAAACAGCTCTTAATTTTCTGGCTTTATTTTTATGCTAACAAATTTGTTCTCTGAAAAGTGTCCACAAAGCCAAGTCTCTGATTAACACCTTTGTAAGGATGGTTTTTAACCTATTACTAAATTAAACTTGCTTCATTGGAAAGGCAGCAAGATGCATCCTCATTTCAATGTCTACTGAAATAATACAGGTTGACACCAGGAAACATTAACGCCACTGCATCCTTGCTGCTTTCTCATGTGGAAGTCTGTTTAATGTGAAAACAAGGTGATATCTAATTAGCACACAGGTAAGGAATTAAGAAAATCTTTATTTAAGGGTGAAAATGTTTCTCACAAAATCGTTGCCCCAATGCATCATTGAAATTCAAGCTGGAAAGATGATTTTAATATATCACTTGTACATTTTGTATTGCTCTTCTGGTGACAATGTAGTTTGTTTTTGTCAATTACCATTTTAATAATAGGGTAAAAAAAATTAAGTGGATTTTTGAAAGAAAACAATACTGTCAATATACTATTAAAACAAATTAAAATGGTAAAAGTTATTGTACTTTAAGTAAAAATAAAAGAGCAAAAATATCAATCCCAGTTTTGATTACTTAAATTAACAAAAAAAATGCATATAGCAAAGGATAGTTTCAATCTGCCTACCTCTGGGTTATGGGCCCAGCATGCTTCCATTGCAGTACTCTGCTGCACATGTAAGTGCAAGAGATCCTGAAGCACTCACTCATCATGGGAAAGTACCAATGTGTTTCTTGGTTGGTTGATGGGAGAAACATCTTACAAAAACTCTCCAGATTATTGACTTTTTAAAGTTTTTCTAGGAAACGTTCTAGATGTATGCTTATTAGCCTTTGTCAGGATGTACTTTTTACAAAGTGTCTCTGTGGCGCAATCGGTTAGTGTGTCTGGCTACTAACCAAAAGGTTGGTGGTTCAATCCCACCCAGGGACGTAATTGACATTGTTATCAGATTTTGGTGATCTTTAAGTAGACAAGTCAAAATTTCAAACCCCCTGTTATGGTGTAGGGTACCTGGCCTTCTCTGATGTAATCAGAGTTAGATTTGATTCAGTGATTTTATAAAAACAGATAGGAAGCACAATTTAGCAGTGGGTTGCAGAGAAAAAGAAATATGTTGGCAAAAAAAATCCAATTGAGTGATTAAACAGCTCTTCATTTTCTGGCTTTATTTTTATGCTAACAAATTTGTTCTCTGAAAAGTGTCCACAAAGCCAAGTCTCTGATTAACACCTTTGTAGGGATCGTTTTTCACCTATTACTAAATTAAACTTGCTTCATTGGAAAGGCAGCAAGATGCATCCTCATTTCAATTTCTACTGAAATAATACAGGTTGACACCAGGAAACATTAACGCCACTGCATCCTTGCTGCTTTCTCATGTGGAAGTCTGTTTAATGTGAAAACAAGGTGATATCTAATTAGCACACAGGTAAGGAATTAAGAAAATCTTTATTTAAGGGTGAAGATGTTTCTCACAAAATCGTTGCCCCAATGCATCATTGAAATTCAAGCTGGAAAGATGATTTTAATATATCACTTGTACATTTTGTATTGCTCTTCTGGTGACAATGTAGTTTGTTTTTGTCAATTACCCTTTTAATAATAGGGTAAAGAAAATTAAGTGGATTTTTTAAAGAAAACTATACTGTCAATATACTATTCAAACAAATTAAAATGGTAAAAGTTATTGTACTTCAAGTAAAAATAAAAGAGCAAAAATATCAATCCCAGTTTTGATTACTTAAATTAACAAAAAAAATGCATATAGCAAAGGATAGTTTCAATCTGCCTACCTCTGGGTTATGGGCCCAGCATGCTTCCATTGCAGTACTCTGCTGCACATGTACGTGCAAGAGATCCTGAAGCACTCATCATGGGAAAGTACCAATGTGTTTCTTCATTGGTTGATGGAAGAAACATCTTACAAAAACTCTCCAGATTATTGACTCTTTAAAGATTTTCTAGGATACGTTCTAGATGTATGCTTATTAGACTTTGTCAGTATGTACTTTTTGCAAAGTGTCTCTGTGGCGCAATCGGTTAGTATGTCCGGCTACTATCAAAAAGGTTGGTGGTTCAATCCCAACCAGGGACATAATTGACCTTGTTATCAGATTTTGGTGATCTTTAAGTAGACAAGTCAAAATTTCAAACCCCCTGTTATGGTGTAGGGTACCTGGCCTTCTCTGATGTAATCAGAGTTAGATTTGATTCAGTGATTTTATAAAAACAGCTAGGAAGCACAATTTAGCAGTGGGTTGCAGAGAAAAAGAAATATGCTGGCAAAAAAAATCCAATTGAGTGATTAAACAGCTCTTCATTTTCTGGCTTTATTTTTATGCTAACAAATTTGTTCTTTGAAAAGTGTCCACAAAGCCAAGTCTCTGATTAACACCTTTGTAGGGATGGTTTTTCACCTATTACTAAATTAAACTTGCTTCATTGGAAAGGCAGCAAGATGCATCCTCATTTCAATGTCTACTGAAATAATACAGGTTGACACCAGGAAACATTAACGCCACTGTATCCTTGCTGCTTTCTCATGTGGAAGTCTGTTTAATGTGAAAACAAGGTGATATCTAATTAGCACACAGGTAAGGAATTAAGAAAATCTTTATTTAAGGGTGAAGATGTTTCTCACAAAATCGTTGCCCCAATGCATCATTGAAATTCAAGCTGGAAAGATGATTTTAATATATCACTTGTACATTTTGTATTGCTCTTCTGGTGACAATGTAGTTTGTTTTTGTCAATTACCATTTTAATAATAGGGTAAAGAAAATTAAGTGGATTTTTGAAAGAAAACAATACTGTCAATATACTATTAAAACAAATTAAAATGGTAAAAGTTATTGTACTTTAAGTAAAAATAAAAGAGCCAAAATATCAATCCCAGTTTTGGATTACTTTAACAAAAAAAAATGCATATAGCAGAGGATAGTTTCAATCTGCCTACCGTTGGGTTATGGGCCCAGCATGCTTCCATTGCTGTACTCTGCTGCACATGTAAGTGCAAGAGATCCTGAAGCACTCACTCATCATGGGAAAGTACCAATGTGTTTCTTCGTTGGTTGATGGAAGAAACATCTTACAAAAACTCTCCAGATTATTGACTTTTTAAAGTTTTTCTAGGAAACGTTTTAGATGAATGCTTATTAGCCTTTGTCAGTATGGACTTTTGCAAAGTGTCTCTGTGGCGCAATCAGTTAGTGTGCATGGCTATTAACCAAAAGGTTGGTGGTTCAATCCCACCCAGGGACGTATTTGACCTTGTTATCAGATTTTGGTGATCTTTAAGTAGACAAGTCAAAATTTCAAACCCCCTGTTCTGGTGTAGGGTACGTGGCCTTCTCTGATGGAGTTAGATTTGATTCAGTGATTTTAGAAAAACAGCTAGGAAGCACAATTTAGCAGTGGGTTGCAGAGAAAAAGAAATATGCTGGCAAAAAAAATCCAATTGAGTGATTAAACAGCTCTTAATTTTCTGGCTTTATTTTTATGCTAACAAATTTGTTCTCTGAAAAGTGTCCACAAAGCCAAGTCTCTGATTAACACCTTTGTAAGGATGGTTTTTAACCTATTACTAAATTAAACTTGCTTCATTGGAAAGGCAGCAAGATGCATCCTCATTTCAATGTCTACTGAAATAATACAGGTTGACACCAGGAAACATTAACGCCACTGCATCCTTGCTGCTTTCTCATGTGGAAGTCTGTTTAATGTGAAAACAAGGTGATATCTAATTAGCACACAGGTAAGGAATTAAGAAAATCTTTATTTAAGGGTGAAAATGTTTCTCACAAAATCGTTGCCCCAATGCATCATTGAAATTCAAGCTGGAAAGATGATTTTAATATATCACTTGTACATTTTGTATTGCTCTTCTGGTGACAATGTAGTTTGTTTTTGTCAATTACCATTTTAATAATAGGGTAAAAAAAATTAAGTGGATTTTTGAAAGAAAACAATACTGTCAATATACTATTAAAACAAATTAAAATGGTAAAAGTTATTGTACTGTAAGTAAAAATAAAAGAGCCAACATATCAATCCCAGTTTTGGATTACTTTAATTAACAAAAAAAAATGCATATAGCAGAGGATAGTTTCAATCTGCCTACCTCTGGGTTATGTGCCCAGCATGCTTCCATTGCTGTACTCTGCTGCACATGTAAGTGCAATAGATCCTGAAGCACTCACTCATCCTGGGAAAGTACCAATGTGTTTCTTCGTTGGTTGATGGATGAAACATCTTACAAAAACTCTCCAGATTATTGACTTTTTAAAGTTTTTCTAGGAAACGTTTTAGATGAATGCTTATTAGCCTTTGTCAGTATGTACTTTTGCAAAGTGTCTCTGTGGCGCAATCAGTTAATGTGTATAGCTACTAACCAAAAGGTTGGTGGGTCAATCCCACCCAGGGACGTAATTGACCTTGTTATCAGATTTTGGTGATCTTTAAGTAGACAAGTCAAAATTTCAAACCCCCTCTTATGGTGTAGGGTACCTGGCCTTCTCTGATGTAATCAGAGTTAGATTTGATTCAGTGATTTTATAACAACAGCTAGGAAGCACAATTTAGCAGTGGGTTGCAGAGAAAAAGAAATATGCTGGCAAAAAAATCCAATTGAGTGATTAAACAGCTCTTCATTTTCTGGCTTTATTTTTATGCTAACAAATTTGTTCTCTGAAAAGTGTCCACAAAGCCAAGTCTCTGATTAACACCTTTGTAAGGATGGTTTTTCACCTATTACTAAATTAAACTTGCTTCATTGGAAAGGCAGCAAGATGCATCCTCATTTCAATGTCTACTGAAATAATACAGGTTGACACCAGGAAACATTAACGCCACTGCATCCTTGCTGCTTTCTCATGTGGAAGTCTGTTTAATGTGAAAACAAGGTGATATCTAATTAGCACACAGGTAAGGAATTAAGAAAATCTTTATTTAATGGTGAAAATGTTTCTCACAAAATCGTTGCCCCAATGCATCATTGAAATTCAAGCTGGAAAGATGATTTTAATTTATCACTTATAGATTTTGTATTGCTCTTCTGGTGACAATGTAGTTTGTTTTTGTCAATTACCATTTTAATAATAGGGTAAAGAAAATTAAGTGGATTTTTAAAAGAAAACAATACTTTCAATATACTATTAAAACAAATTAAAATAGTAAAAGTTATTGTACTTTAATGAAAAATAAAAGAGCTAAAATATCAATCCCAGTTTTGGATTACTTTAATTAAAAAAAAATACATATAGCAGAGGATAGTTTTAATCTGCCTACCTCTGGGTTATGGGCCCAGCATGCTTCCATTGCAGTACTCTGCTGCACATGTAAGTGCAAGCGATCCTGAAGCACTCACTCATCATGGGAAAGTACCAATGTGTTTCTTCGTTGGTTGATCTAAGAAACATCTTACAAAAACTCTCCAGATTATTGACTTTTTAAAGTTTTTCTAGGAAACGTTCTAGATGAATGCTTATTAGCCTTTGTCAGTATCCACTTTTGCAAAGTGTCTCTGTGGTGCAATCAGTTAGTGTGTTTGGCTACTAACCAAAAGGTTGGTGGTTCAATCCCACCCAGGGATGTAAGTGACCTTGTGGTCAGGTTTTGGTGATCTTTAAGTGGACAAGTCAAAATTTCAAACCCCCTCTTATGATGTAGGGTACCTGGCCTTCTCTGATGTAATCAGAGTTAGATTTGATTAAGTGATTTTATAAAAAACAGCTAGGAAGCACAATTTAGCAGTGGGTTGCAAAGAAAAAAAATATGCTGGCAGAAAAATCCAATTGAGTGATTAAACAGCTCTTCATTTTCTGGCTTTATTTTTATGCTAACAAATTTGTTCTCTGAAAAGTGTCCACAAAGCCAAGTCTCTGATGAACACCTTTGTAAGGATGGTTTTTCACCTATTACTAAATTAAACTTGCTTCATTGGAAAGGCAGCAAGATGCATCCTCATTTCAATGTCTACTGAAATAATACAGGTTGACACCAGGAAACATTAACGCCAATGCATCCTTGCTGCTTTCTCATGTGGAAGTCTGTTTAATGTGAAAACAAGGTGATATCTAATTAGCACACAGGTAAGGAATTAAGAAAATCTTTATTTAAGGGTGAAGATGTTTCTCACAAAATCGTTGCCCCAATGCATCATTGAAATTCAAGCTGGAAAGATGATTTTAATATATCACTTGTACATTTTGTATTGCTCTTCTGGTGACAATGTAGTTTGTTTTTGTCAATTACCATTTTAATAATAGGGTAAAAAAAATTAAGTGGATTTTTGAAAGAAAACAATACTGTCAATATACTATTAAAACAAATTAAAATGGTAAAAGTTATTGTACTTTAAGTAAAAATAAAAGAGCAAAAATATCAATCCCAGTTTTGATTACTTAAATTAACAAAAAAAATGCATATAGCAAAGGATAGTTTCAATCTGCCTACCTCTGGGTTATGGGCCCAGCATGCTTCCATTGCAGTACTCTGCTGCACATGTAAGTGCAAGAGATCCTGAAGCACTCACTCATCATGGGAAAGTACCAATGTGTTTCTTGGTTGGTTGATGGGAGAAACATCTTACAAAAACTCTCCAGATTATTGACTTTTTAAAGTTTTTCTAGGAAACGTTCTAGATGTATGCTTATTAGCCTTTGTCAGGATGTACTTTTTACAAAGTGTCTCTGTGGCGCAATCGGTTAGTGTGTCTGGCTACTAACCAAAAGGTTGGTGGTTCAATCCCACCCAGGGACGTAATTGACATTGTTATCAGATTTTGGTGATCTTTAAGTAGACAAGTCAAAATTTCAAACCCCCTGTTATGGTGTAGGGTACCTGGCCTTCTCTGATGTAATCAGAGTTAGATTTGATTCAGTGATTTTATAAAAACAGATAGGAAGCACAATTTAGCAGTGGGTTGCAGAGAAAAAGAAATATGCTGGCAAAAAAAATCCAATTGAGTGATTAAACAGCTCTTCATTTTCTGGCTTTATTTTTATGCTAACAAATTTGTTCTCTGAAAAGTGTCCACAAAGCCAAGTCTCTGATTAACACCTTTGTAGGGATCGTTTTTCACCTATTACTAAATTAAACTTGCTTCATTGGAAAGGCAGCAAGATGCATCCTCATTTCAATTTCTACTGAAATAATACAGGTTGACACCAGGAAACATTAACGCCACTGCATCCTTGCTGCTTTCTCATGTGGAAGTCTGTTTAATGTGAAAACAAGGTGATATCTAATTAGCACACAGGTAAGGAATTAAGAAAATCTTTATTTAAGGGTGAAGATGTTTCTCACAAAATCGTTGCCCCAATGCATCATTGAAATTCAAGCTGGAAAGATGATTTTAATATATCACTTGTACATTTTGTATTGCTCTTCTGGTGACAATGTAGTTTGTTTTTGTCAATTACCCTTTTAATAATAGGGTAAAGAAAATTAAGTGGATTTTTTAAAGAAAACTATACTGTCAATATACTATTCAAACAAATTAAAATGGTAAAAGTTATTGTACTTCAAGTAAAAATAAAAGAGCAAAAATATCAATCCCAGTTTTGATTACTTAAATTAACAAAAAAAATGCATATAGCAAAGGATAGTTTCAATCTGCCTACCTCTGGGTTATGGGCCCAGCATGCTTCCATTGCAGTACTCTGCTGCACATGTACGTGCAAGAGATCCTGAAGCACTCACTCATCATGGGAAAGTACCAATGTGTTTCTTCATTGGTTGATGGAAGAAACATCTTACAAAAACTCTCCAGATTATTGACTCTTTAAAGATTTTCTAGGATACGTTCTAGATGAATGCTTATTAGCCTTTGTCAGTATCCACTTTTGCAAAGTGTCTCTGTGGTGCAATCAGTTAGTGTGTTTGGCTACTAACCAAAAGGTTGGTGGTTCAATCCCACCCAGGGATGTAAGTGACCTTGTGGTCAGGTTTTGGTGATCTTTAAGTGGACAAGTCAAAATTTCAAACCCCCTCTTATGATGTAGGGTACCTGGCCTTCTCTGATGTAATCAGAGTTAGATTTGATTAAGTGATTTTATAAAAAACAGCTAGGAAGCACAATTTAGCAGTGGGTTGCAAAGAAAAAAAATATGCTGGCAGAAAAATCCAATTGAGTGATTAAACAGCTCTTCATTTTCTGGCTTTATTTTTATGCTAACAAATTTGTTCTCTGAAAAGTGTCCACAAAGCCAAGTCTCTGATGAACACCTTTGTAAGGATGGTTTTTCACCTATTACTAAATTAAACTTGCTTCATTGGAAAGGCAGCAAGATGCATCCTCATTTCAATGTCTACTGAAATAATACAGGTTGACACCAGGAAACATTAACGCCAATGCATCCTTGCTGCTTTCTCATGTGGAAGTCTGTTTAATGTGAAAACAAGGTGATATCTAATTAGCACACAGGTAAGGAATTAAGAAAATCTTTATTTAAGGGTGAAGATGTTTCTCACAAAATCGTTGCCCCAATGCATCATTGAAATTCAAGCTGGAAAGATGATTTTAATATATCACTTGTACATTTTGTATTGCTCTTCTGGTGACAATGTAGTTTGTTTTTGTCAATTACCATTTTAATAATAGGGTAAAAAAAATTAAGTGGATTTTTGAAAGAAAACAATACTGTCAATATACTATTAAAACAAATTAAAATGGTAAAAGTTATTGTACTTTAAGTAAAAATAAAAGAGCAAAAATATCAATCCCAGTTTTGATTACTTAAATTAACAAAAAAAATGCATATAGCAAAGGATAGTTTCAATCTGCCTACCTCTGGGTTATGGGCCCAGCATGCTTCCATTGCAGTACTCTGCTGCACATGTAAGTGCAAGAGATCCTGAAGCACTCACTCATCATGGGAAAGTACCAATGTGTTTCTTGGTTGGTTGATGGGAGAAACATCTTACAAAAACTCTCCAGATTATTGACTTTTTAAAGTTTTTCTAGGAAACGTTCTAGATGTATGCTTATTAGCCTTTGTCAGGATGTACTTTTTACAAAGTGTCTCTGTGGCGCAATCGGTTAGTGTGTCTGGCTACTAACCAAAAGGTTGGTGGTTCAATCCCACCCAGGGACGTAATTGACATTGTTATCAGATTTTGGTGATCTTTAAGTAGACAAGTCAAAATTTCAAACCCCCTGTTATGGTGTAGGGTACCTGGCCTTCTCTGATGTAATCAGAGTTAGATTTGATTCAGTGATTTTATAAAAACAGATAGGAAGCACAATTTAGCAGTGGGTTGCAGAGAAAAAGAAATATGCTGGCAAAAAAAATCCAATTGAGTGATTAAACAGCTCTTCATTTTCTGGCTTTATTTTTATGCTAACAAATTTGTTCTCTGAAAAGTGTCCACAAAGCCAAGTCTCTGATTAACACCTTTGTAGGGATCGTTTTTCACCTATTACTAAATTAAACTTGCTTCATTGGAAAGGCAGCAAGATGCATCCTCATTTCAATTTCTACTGAAATAATACAGGTTGACACCAGGAAACATTAACGCCACTGCATCCTTGCTGCTTTCTCATGTGGAAGTCTGTTTAATGTGAAAACAAGGTGATATCTAATTAGCACACAGGTAAGGAATTAAGAAAATCTTTATTTAAGGGTGAAGATGTTTCTCACAAAATCGTTGCCCCAATGCATCATTGAAATTCAAGCTGGAAAGATGATTTTAATATATCACTTGTACATTTTGTATTGCTCTTCTGGTGACAATGTAGTTTGTTTTTGTCAATTACCCTTTTAATAATAGGGTAAAGAAAATTAAGTGGATTTTTTAAAGAAAACTATACTGTCAATATACTATTCAAACAAATTAAAATGGTAAAAGTTATTGTACTTCAAGTAAAAATAAAAGAGCAAAAATATCAATCCCAGTTTTGATTACTTAAATTAACAAAAAAAATGCATATAGCAAAGGATAGTTTCAATCTGCCTACCTCTGGGTTATGGGCCCAGCATGCTTCCATTGCAGTACTCTGCTGCACATGTACGTGCAAGAGATCCTGAAGCACTCACTCATCATGGGAAAGTACCAATGTGTTTCTTCATTGGTTGATGGAAGAAACATCTTACAAAAACTCTCCAGATTATTGACTCTTTAAAGATTTTCTAGGATACGTTCTAGATGTATGCTTATTAGACTTTGTCAGTATGTACTTTTTGCAAAGTGTCTCTGTGGCGCAATCGGTTAGTATGTCCGGCTACTATCAAAAAGGTTGGTGGTTCAATCCCAACCAGGGACATAATTGACCTTGTTATCAGATTTTGGTGATCTTTAAGTAGACAAGTCAAAATTTCAAACCCCCTGTTATGGTGTAGGGTACCTGGCCTTCTCTGATGTAATCAGAGTTAGATTTGATTCAGTGATTTTATAAAAACAGCTAGGAAGCACAATTTAGCAGTGGGTTGCAGAGAAAAAGAAATATGCTGGCAAAAAAAATCCAATTGAGTGATTAAACAGCTCTTCATTTTCTGGCTTTATTTTTATGCTAACAAATTTGTTCTTTGAAAAGTGTCCACAAAGCCAAGTCTCTGATTAACACCTTTGTAGGGATGGTTTTTCACCTATTACTAAATTAAACTTGCTTCATTGGAAAGGCAGCAAGATGCATCCTCATTTCAATGTCTACTGAAATAATACAGGTTGACACCAGGAAACATTAACGCCACTGTATCCTTGCTGCTTTCTCATGTGGAAGTCTGTTTAATGTGAAAACAAGGTGATATCTAATTAGCACACAGGTAAGGAATTAAGAAAATCTTTATTTAAGGGTGAAGATGTTTCTCACAAAATCGTTGCCCCAATGCATCATTGAAATTCAAGCTGGAAAGATGATTTTAATATATCACTTGTACATTTTGTATTGCTCTTCTGGTGACAATGTAGTTTGTTTTTGTCAATTACCATTTTAATAATAGGGTAAAGAAAATTAAGTGGATTTTTGAAAGAAAACAATACTGTCAATATACTATTAAAACAAATTAAAATGGTAAAAGTTATTGTACTTTAAGTAAAAATAAAAGAGCCAAAATATCAATCCCAGTTTTGGATTACTTTAACAAAAAAAAATGCATATAGCAGAGGATAGTTTCAATCTGCCTACCGTTGGGTTATGGGCCCAGCATGCTTCCATTGCTGTACTCTGCTGCACATGTAAGTGCAAGAGATCCTGAAGCACTCACTCATCATGGGAAAGTACCAATGTGTTTCTTCGTTGGTTGATGGAAGAAACATCTTACAAAAACTCTCCAGATTATTGACTTTTTAAAGTTTTTCTAGGAAACGTTTTAGATGAATGCTTATTAGCCTTTGTCAGTATGGACTTTTGCAAAGTGTCTCTGTGGCGCAATCAGTTAGTGTGCATGGCTATTAACCAAAAGGTTGGTGGTTCAATCCCACCCAGGGACGTATTTGACCTTGTTATCAGATTTTGGTGATCTTTAAGTAGACAAGTCAAAATTTCAAACCCCCTGTTCTGGTGTAGGGTACGTGGCCTTCTCTGATGGAGTTAGATTTGATTCAGTGATTTTAGAAAAACAGCTAGGAAGCACAATTTAGCAGTGGGTTGCAGAGAAAAAGAAATATGCTGGCAAAAAAAATCCAATTGAGTGATTAAACAGCTCTTAATTTTCTGGCTTTATTTTTATGCTAACAAATTTGTTCTCTGAAAAGTGTCCACAAAGCCAAGTCTCTGATTAACACCTTTGTAAGGATGGTTTTTAACCTATTACTAAATTAAACTTGCTTCATTGGAAAGGCAGCAAGATGCATCCTCATTTCAATGTCTACTGAAATAATACAGGTTGACACCAGGAAACATTAACGCCACTGCATCCTTGCTGCTTTCTCATGTGGAAGTCTGTTTAATGTGAAAACAAGGTGATATCTAATTAGCACACAGGTAAGGAATTAAGAAAATCTTTATTTAAGGGTGAAAATGTTTCTCACAAAATCGTTGCCCCAATGCATCATTGAAATTCAAGCTGGAAAGATGATTTTAATATATCACTTGTACATTTTGTATTGCTCTTCTGGTGACAATGTAGTTTGTTTTTGTCAATTACCATTTTAATAATAGGGTAAAAAAAATTAAGTGGATTTTTGAAAGAAAACAATACTGTCAATATACTATTAAAACAAATTAAAATGGTAAAAGTTATTGTACTGTAAGTAAAAATAAAAGAGCCAACATATCAATCCCAGTTTTGGATTACTTTAATTAACAAAAAAAAAATGCATATAGCAGAGGATAGTTTCAATCTGCCTACCTCTGGGTTATGTGCCCAGCATGCTTCCATTGCTGTACTCTGCTGCACATGTAAGTGCAATAGATCCTGAAGCACTCACTCATCCTGGGAAAGTACCAATGTGTTTCTTCGTTGGTTGATGGAAGAAACATCTTACAAAAACTCTCCAGATTATTGACTTTTTAAAGTTTTTCTAGGAAACGTTTTAGATGAATGCTTATTAGCCTTTGTCAGTATGTACTTTTGCAAAGTGTCTCTGTGGCGCAATCAGTTAATGTGTATAGCTACTAACCAAAAGGTTGGTGGGTCAATCCCACCCAGGGACGTAATTGACCTTGTTATCAGATTTTGGTGATCTTTAAGTAGACAAGTCAAAATTTCAAACCCCCTCTTATGGTGTAGGGTACCTGGCCTTCTCTGATGTAATCAGAGTTAGATTTGATTCAGTGATTTTATAACAACAGCTAGGAAGCACAATTTAGCAGTGGGTTGCAGAGAAAAAGAAATATGCTGGCAAAAAAATCCAATTGAGTGATTAAACAGCTCTTCATTTTCTGGCTTTATTTTTATGCTAACAAATTTGTTCTCTGAAAAGTGTCCACAAAGCCAAGTCTCTGATTAACACCTTTGTAAGGATGGTTTTTCACCTATTACTAAATTAAACTTGCTTCATTGGAAAGGCAGCAAGATGCATCCTCATTTCAATGTCTACTGAAATAATACAGGTTGACACCAGGAAACATTAACGCCACTGCATCCTTGCTGCTTTCTCATGTGGAAGTCTGTTTAATGTGAAAACAAGGTGATATCTAATTAGCACACAGGTAAGGAATTAAGAAAATCTTTATTTAATGGTGAAAATGTTTCTCACAAAATCGTTGCCCCAATGCATCATTGAAATTCAAGCTGGAAAGATGATTTTAATTTATCACTTGTACATTTTGTATTGCTCTTCTGGTGACAATGTAGTTTGTTTTTGTCAATTACCATTTTAATAATAGGGTAAAGAAAATTAAGTGGATTTTTAAAAGAAAACAATACTTTCAATATACTATTAAAACAAATTAAAATAGTAAAAGTTATTGTACTTTAATGAAAAATAAAAGAGCTAAAATATCAATCCCAGTTTTGGATTACTTTAATTAAAAAAAAATACATATAGCAGAGGATAGTTTTAATCTGCCTACCTCTGGGTTATGGGCCCAGCATGCTTCCATTGCAGTACTCTGCTGCACATGTAAGTGCAAGCGATCCTGAAGCACTCACTCATCATGGGAAAGTACCAATGTGTTTCTTCGTTGGTTGATCTAAGAAACATCTTACAAAAACTCTCCAGATTATTGACTTTTTAAAGTTTTTCTAGGAAACGTTCTAGATGAATGCTTATTAGCCTTTGTCAGTATCCACTTTTGCAAAGTGTCTCTGTGGTGCAATCAGTTAGTGTGTTTGGCTACTAACCAAAAGGTTGGTGGTTCAATCCCACCCAGGGATGTAAGTGACCTTGTGGTCAGGTTTTGGTGATCTTTAAGTGGACAAGTCAAAATTTCAAACCCCCTCTTATGATGTAGGGTACCTGGCCTTCTCTGATGTAATCAGAGTTAGATTTGATTCAGTGATTTTATAAAAAACAGCTAGGAAGCACAATTTAGCAGTGGGTTGCAGAGAAAAAGAAATATGCTGGCAAAAAAAATCCAATTGAGTGATTAAACAGCTCTTCATTTTCTGGCTTTATTTTTATGCTAACAAATTTGTTCTCTGAAAAGTGTCCACAAAGCCAAGTCTCTGATTAACACCTTTGTAAGGATGGTTTTTAACCTATTACTAAATTAAACTTGCTTCATTGGAAAGGCAGCAAGATGCATCCTCATTTCAATGTCTACTGAAATAATACAGGTTGACACCAGGAAACATTAACGCCACTGCATCCTTGCTGCTTTCTCATGTGGAAGTCTGTTTAATGTGAAAACAAGGTGATATCTAATTAGCACACAGGTAAGGAATTAAGAAAATCTTTATTTAAGGGTGAAAATGTTTCTCACAAAATCGTTGCCCCAATGCATCATTGAAATTCAAGCTGGAAAGATGATTTTAATATATCACTTGTACATTTTGTATTGCTCTTCTGGTGACAATGTAGTTTGTTTTTGTAAATTACCATTTTAATAATAGGGTAAAGAAAATTAAGTGGATTTTTGAAAGAAAACTATACTGTCAATATACTATTAAAACAAATTAAAATGGTAAAAGTTATTGTACTTTAAGTAAAAATAAAAGAGCAAAAATATCAATCCCAGTTTTGATTACTTAAATTAACAAAAAAAAAATGCATATAGCAAAGGATAGTTTCAATCTGCCTACCTCTGGGTTATGGGCCCAGCATGCTTCCATTGCAGTACTCTGCTGCACATGTAAGTGCAAGAGATCCTGAAGCACTCACTCATCATGGGAAAGTACCAATGTGTTTCTTCGTTGGTTGATCTAAGAAACATCTTACAAAAACTCTCCAGATTATTGACTTTTTAAAGTTTTTCTAGGAAACGTTCTAGATGTATGCTTATTAGCCTTTGTCAGTATGTACTTTTTACAAAGTGTCTCTGAGGCGCAATCGGTTAGTGTGTCTGGCTACTAACCAAAAGGTTGGTGGTTCAATCCCACCCAGGGACGTAATTGACCTTGTTATCAGATTTTGGTGATCTTTAAGTAGACAAGTCAAAATTTCAAACCCCCTGTTATGGTGTAGGGTACCTGGCCTTCTCTGATGTAATCAGAGTTAGATTTGATTCAGTGATTTTATAAAAACAGATAGGAAGCACAATTAAGCAGTGGGTTGCAGAGAAAAAGAAATATGCTGGCAAAAAAAATCCAATTGAGTGATTAAACAGCTCTTCATTTTCTGGCTTTATATTTATGCTAACAAATTTGTTCTCTGAAAAGTGTCCACAAAGCCAAGTCTCTGATTAACACCTTTGTAAGGATGGTTTTTAACCTATTACTAAATTAAACTTGCTTCATTGGAAAGGCAGCAAGATGCATCCTCATTTCAATGTCTACTGAAATAATACAGGTTGACACCAGGAAACATTAACGCCACTGCATCCTTGCTGCTTTCTCATGTGGAAGTCTGTTTAATGTGAAAACAAGGTGATATCTAATTAGCACACAGGTAAGGAATTAAGAAAATCTTTATTTAAGGGTGAAAATGTTTCTCACAAAATCGTTGCCCCAATGCATCATTGAAATTCAAGCTGGAAAGATGATTTTAATATATCACTTGTACATTTTGTATTGCTCTTCTGGTGACAATGTAGTTTGTTTTTGTAAATTACCATTTTAATAATAGGGTAAAGAAAATTAAGTGGATTTTTGAAAGAAAACAATACTGTCAATATACTATTAAAACAAATTAAAATGGTAAAAGTTATTGTACTGTAAGTAAAAATAAAAGAGCCAACATATCAATCCCAGTTTTGGATTACTTTAATTAAAAAAAAAAAATGCATATAGCAGAGGATAGTTTCAATCTGCCTACCTCTGGGTTATGTGCCCAGCATGCTTCCATTGCTGTACTCTGCTGCACATGTAAGTGCAATAGATCCTGAAGCACTCACTCATCCTGGGAAAGTACCAATGTGTTTCTTCGTTGGTTGATGGAAGAAACATCTTACAAAAACTCTCCAGATTATTGACTTTTTAAAGTTTTTCTAGGAAACGTTTTAGATGAATGCTTATTAGCCTTTGTCAGTATGTACTTTTGCAAAGTGTCTCTGTGGCGCAATCAGTTAGTGTGTATGGCTATTAACCAAAAGGTTGGTGGTTCAATCCCACCCAGGGATGTAATTGACCTTGTTATCAGATTTTGGTGATCTTTAAGTAGACAAGTCAAAATTTCAAACCCCCTCTTATGGTGTAGGGTACCTGGCCTTCTCTGATGTAATCAGAGTTAGATTTGATTCAGTGATTTTATAAAAACAGCTAGGAAGCACAATTTAGCAGTGGGTTGCAGAGAAAAAGAAATATGCTGGCAAAAAAATCCAATTGAGTGATTAAACAGCTCTTCATTTTCTGGCTTTATTTTTATGCTAACAAATTTGTTCTCTGAAAAGTGTCCACAAAGCCAAGTCTCTGATTAACACCTTTGTAAGGATGGTTTTTCACCTATTACTAAATTAAACTTGCTTCATTGGAAAGGCAGCAAGATGCATCCTCATTTCAATGTCTACTGAAATAATACAGGTTGACACCAGGAAACATTAACGCCACTGCATCCTTGCTGCTTTCTCATGTGGAAGTCTGTTTAATGTGAAAACAAGGTGATATCTAATTAGTACACAGGTAAGGAATTAAGAAAATCTTTATTTAAGGGTGAAAATGTTTCTCACAAAATCGTTGCCCCAATGCATCATTGAAATTCAAGCTGGAAAGATGATTTTAATATATCACTTGTACATTTTGTATTGCTCTTCTGGTGACAATGTAGTTTGTTTTTGTCAATTACCATTTTAATAATAGGGTAAAGAAAATTAAGTGGATTTTTAAAAGAAAACAATACTTTCAATATACTATTAAAACAAATTAAAATAGTAAAAGTTATTGTACTTTAATGAAAAATAAAAGAGCAAAAATATCAATCCCAGTTTTGATTACTTAAATTAACAAAAAAAATGCATATAGCAAAGGATAGTTTCAATCTGCCTACCTCTGGGTTATGGGCCCAGCATGCTTCCATTGCAGTACTCTGCTGCACATGTAAGTGCAAGAGATCCTGAAGCACTCACTCATCATGGGAAAGTACCAATGTGTTTCTTCGTTGGTGGATGGAAGAAACATCTTACAAAAACTCTCCAGATTATTGACTTTTTAAAGTTTTTCTAGGAAACGTTTTAGATGAATGCTTATTAGCCTTTGTCAGTATGTACTTTTGAAAAGTGTCTCTGTGGTGCAATCAGTTAGTGTGTATGGCTATAAACCAAAAGGTTGGTGGTTCAATCCCACCCAGGGACGTAATTGACCTTGTTATCAGATTTTGGTGATCTTTAAGTAGACAAGTCAAAATTTCAAACCCCCTCTTATGGTGTAGGGTACCTGGCCTTCTCTGATGTAATCAGAGTTAGATTTGATTCAGTGATTTTATAAAAACAGCTAGGAAGCACAATTTAGCAGTGGGTTGCAGAGAAAAAGAAATATGCTGGCAAAAAAATCCAATTGAGTGATTAAACAGCTCTTAATTTTCTGGCTTTATTTTTATGCTAACAAATTTGTTCTTTGAAAAGTGTCCACAAAGCCAAGTCTCTGATTAACACCTTTGTAGGGATGGTTTTTCACCTATTACTAAATTAAATTTGCTTCATTGGAAAGGCAGCAAGATGCATCCTCATTTCAATGTCTACTGAAATAATACGGGTTGACACAAGGAAACATTAACGCCACTGCATCCTTGCTGCTTTCTCATGTGGAAGTCTGTTTAATGTGAAAACAAGGTGATATCTAATTAGCACACAGGTAAGGAATTAAGAAAATCTTTATTTAAGGGTGAAGATGTTTCTCACAAAATCGTTGCCCCAATGCATCATTGAAATTCAAGCTGGAAAGATGATTTTAATATATCACTTGTACATTTTGTATTGCTCTTCTGGTGACAATGTAGTTTGTTTTTGTCAATTACCCTTTTAATAATAGGGTAAAGAAAATTAAGTGGATTTTTTAAAGAAAACTATACTGTCAATATACTATTAAAACAAATTAAAATGGTAAAAGTTATTGTACTTTAAGTAAAAATAAAAGAGCAAAAATATCAATCCCAGTTTTGATTTCTTAAATTAACAAAAAAAAATGCATATAGCAAAGGATAGTTTCAATCTGCCTACCTCTGGGTTATGGGCCCAGCATGCTTCCATTGCAGTACTCTGCTGCACATGTAAGTGCAAGAGATCCTGAAGCACTCAGTCATCATGGGAAAGTACCAATGTGTTTCTTCGTTGGTTGATGGAAGAAACATCTTACAAAAACTCTCCAGATTATTGACTTTTTAAAGTTTTTCTAGGAAACGTTTTAGATGAATGCTTATTAGCCTTTGTCAGTATGGACTTTTGCAAAGTGTCTCTGTGGCGCAATCAGTTAGTGTGCACGGCTATTAACCAAAAGGTTGGTGGTTCAATCCCACCCAGGGATGTATTTGACCTTGTTATCAGATTTTGGTGATCTTTAAGTAGACAAGTCAAAATTTCAAACCCCCTCTTATGGTGTAGGGTACCTGGCCTTCTCTGATGTAATCAGAGTTAGATTTGATTCAGTGATTTTATAAAAACAGCTAGGAAGCACAATTTAGCAGTGGGTTGCAGAGAAAAAGAAATATGCTGGCAAAAAAATCCAATTGAGTGATTAAACAGCTCTTCATTTTCTGGCTTTATTTTTATGCTAACAAATTTGTTCTCTGAAAAGTGTCCACAAAGCCAAGTCTCTGATTAACACCTTTGTAAGGATGGTTTTTCACCTATTACTAAATTAAACTTGCTTCATTGGAAAGGCAGCAAGATGCATCCTCATTTCAATGTCTACTGAAATAATACAGGTTGACACCAGGAAACATTAACGCCACTGCATCCTTGCTGCTTTCTCATGTGGAAGTCTGTTTAATGTGAAAACAAGGTGATATCTAATTTGCACACAGGTAAGGAATTAAGAAAATCTTTATTTAAGGGTGAAAATGTTTCTCACAAAATCGTTGCCCCAATGCATCATTGAAATTCAAGCTGGAAAGATGATTTTAATATATCACTTGTACATTTTGTATTGCTCTTCTGATGACAATGTAGTTTGTTTTTGTCAATTACCATTTTAATAATAGGGTAAAGAAAATTAAGTGGATTTTTAAAAGAAAACAATACTTTCAATATACTATTAAAACAAATTAAAATGGTAAAAGTTATTGTACTTTAATGAAAAATAAAAGAGCAAAAATATCAATCCCAGTTTTGGATTACTTTAATTAACAAAAAAAAATGCATATAGCAGAGGATAGTTTTAATCTGCCTACCTCTGGGTTATGGGCCCAGCATGCTTCCATTGCAGTACTCTGCTGCACATGTAAGTGCAAGAGATCCTGAAGCACTCACTCATCATGGGAAAGTACCAATGTGTTTCTTCGTTGGTGGATGGAAGAAACATCTTACAAAAACTCTCCAGATTATTGACTTTTTAAAGTTTTTCTAGGAAACATTTTAGATGAATGCTTATTAGCCTTTGTCAGTAGGTACTTTTGCAAAGTGTCTCTGTGGCGCAATCAGTTAGTGTGTACGGCTATAAACCAAAAGGTTGGTGGTTCAATCCCACCCAGGGACGTAATTGACCTTGTTATCAGATTTTGGTGATCTTTAAGTAGACAAGTCAAAATTTCAAACCCCCTCTTATGGTGTAGGGTACCTGGCCTTCTCTGATGTAATCAGAGTTAGATTTGATTCAGTGATTTTATAAAAACAGCTAGGAAGCACAATTTAGCAGTGGGTTGCAGAGAAAAAGAAATATGCTGGCAAAAAAAATCCAATTGAGTGATTAAACAGCTCTTAATTTTCTGGCTTTATTTTTATGCTAACAAATTTGTTCTTTGAAAAGTGTCCACAAAGCAAGTCTCTGATTAACACCTTTGTAGGGATGGTTTTTAACCTATTACTAAATTAAATTTGCTTCATTGGAAAGGCAGCAAGATGCATCCTCATTTCAATGTCTACTGAAATAATACGGGTTGACACAAGGAAACATTAACGCCACTGCATCCTTGCTGCTTTCTCATGTGGAAGTCTGTTTAATGTGAAAACAAGGTGATATCTAATTAGCACACAGGTAAGGAATTAAGAAAATCTTTATTTAAGGGTGAAGATGTTTCTCACAAAATCGTTGCCCCAATGCATCATTGAAAGTCAAGCTGGAAAGATGATTTTAATATATCACTTGTACATTTTGTATTGCTCTTCTGGTGACAATGTAGTTTGTTTTTGTCAATTACCCTTTTAATAATAGGGTAAAGAAAATTAAGTGGATTTTTTAAAGAAAACTATACTGTCAATATACTATTAAAACAAATTAAAATGGTAAAAGTTATTGTACTTTAAGTAAAAATAAAAGAGCAAAAATATCAATCCCAGTTTTGATTACTTAAATTAACAAAAAAATATGCATATAGCAAAGGATAGTTTCATTCTGCCTACCTCTGGGTTATGGGCCCAGCATGCTTCCATTGCAGTACTCTGCTGCACATGTAAGTGCAAGAGATCCTGAAGCACTCAGTCATCATGGGAAAGTACCAATGTGTTTCTTCGTTGGTTGATGGAAGAAACATCTTACAAAAACTCTCCAGATTATTGACTTTTTAAAGTTTTTCTAGGAAACGTTTTAGATGAATGCTTATTAGCCTTTGTCAGTATGTACTTTTGCAAAGTGTCTCTGTGGCGCAATCAGTTAGAGTATATGGCTATTAACCAAAAGGTTGGTGGTTCAATCCCACCCAGGGACGTAATTGACCTTGTTATCAGATTTTGGTGATCTTTAAGTAGACAAGTCAAAATTTCAAACCCCCTCTTATGGTGTAGGGTACCTGGCCTTCTCTGATGTAATCAGAGTTAGATTTGATTCAGTGATTTTATAAAAACAGCTAGGAAGCACAATTTAGCAGTGGGTTGCAGAGAAAAAGAAATATGCTGGCAAAAAAATCCAATTGAGTGATTAAACAGCTCTTCATTTTCTGGCTTTATTTTTATGCTAACAAATTTGTTCTCTGAAAAGTGTCCACAAAGCCAAGTCTCTGATTAACACCTTTGTAAGGATGGTTTTTCACCTATTACTAAATTAAACTTGCTTCATTGGAAAGGCAGCAAGATGCATCCTCATTTCAATGTCTACTGAAATAATACAGGTTGACACCAGGAAACATTAACGCCACTGCATCCTTGCTGCTTTCTCATGTGGAAGTCTGTTTAATGTGAAAACAAGGTGATATCTAATTAGCACACAGGTAAGGAATTAAGAAAATCTTTATTTAAGGGTGAAAATGTTTCTCACAAAATCGTTGCCCCAATGCATCATTGAAATTCAAGCTGGAAAGATGATTTTAATATATCACTTGTACATTTTGTATTGCTCTTCTGATGACAATGTAGTTTGTTTTTGTCAATTACCATTTTAATAATAGGGTAAAGAAAATTAAGTGGATTTTTAAAAGAAAACAATACTTTCAATATACTATTAAAACAAATTAAAATGGTAAAAGTTATTGTACTTTAATGAAAAATAAAAGAGCAAAAATATCAATCCCAGTTTTGGATTACTTTAATTAACAAAAAAAATGCATATAGCAGAGGATAGTTTTAATCTGCCTACCTCTGGGTTATGGGCCCAGCATGCTTCCATTGCAGTACTCTGCTGCACATGTAAGTGCAAGAGATCCTGAAGCACTCACTCATCATGGGAAAGTACCAATGTGTTTCTTCGTTGGTGGATGGAAGAAACATCTTACAAAAACTCTCCAGATTATTGACTTTTTAAAGTTTTTCTAGGAAACGTTTTAGATGAATGCTTATTAGCCTTTGTCAGTATGTACTTTTGCAAAGTGTCTCTGTGGCGCAATCAGTTAGTGTGTACGGCTATAAACCAAAAGGTTGGTGGTTCAATCCCACCCAGGGACGTAATTGACCTTGTTATCAGATTTTGGTGATCTTTAAGTAGACAAGTCAAAATTTCAAACCCCCTCTTATGGTGTAGGGTACCTGGCCTTCTCTGATGTAATCAGAGTTAGATTTGATTCAGTGATTTTATAAAAACAGCTAGGAAGCACAATTTAGCAGTGGGTTGCAGAGAAAAAGAAATATGCTGGCAAAAAAAATCCAATTGAGTGATTAAACAGCTCTTAATTTTCTGGATTTATTTTTATGCTAACAAATTTGTTCTTTGAAAAGTGTCCACAAAGCCAAGTCTCTGATTAACACCTTTGTAGGGATGGTTTTTAACCTATTACTAAATTAAATTTGCTTCATTGGAAAGGCAGCAAGATGCATCCTCATTTCAATGTCTACTGAAATAATACGGGTTGACACAAGGAAACATTAACGCCACTGCATCCTTGCTGCTTTCTCATGTGGAAGTCTGTTTAATGTGAAAACAAGGTGATATCTAATTAGCACACAGGTAAGGAATTAAGAAAATCTTTATTTAAGGGTGAAGATGTTTCTCACAAAATCGTTGCCCCAATGCATCATTGAAAGTCAAGCTGGAAAGATGATTTTAATATATCACTTGTACATTTTGTATTGCTCTTCTGGTGACAATGTAGTTTGTTTTTGTCAATTACCCTTTTAATAATAGGGTAAAGAAAATTAAGTGGATTTTTTAAAGAAAACTATACTGTCAATATACTATTAAAACAAATTAAAATGGTAAAAGTTATTGTACTTTAAGTAAAAATAAAAGAGCAAAAATATCAATCCCAGTTTTGATTACTTAAATTAACAAAAAAATATGCATATAGCAAAGGATAGTTTCATTCTGCCTACCTCTGGGTTATGGGCCCAGCATGCTTCCATTGCAGTACTCTGCTGCACATGTAAGTGCAAGAGATCCTGAAGCACTCAGTCATCATGGGAAAGTACCAATGTGTTTCTTCGTTGGTTGATGGAAGAAACATCTTACAAAAACTCTCCAGATTATTGACTTTTTAAAGTTTTTCTAGGAAACGTTTTAGATGAATGCTTATTAGCCTTTGTCAGTATGTACTTTTGCAAAGTGTCTCTGTGGCGCAATCAGTTAGAGTATATGGCTATTAACCAAAAGGTTGGTGGTTCAATCCCACCCAGGGACGTAATTGACCTTGTTATCAGATTTTGGTGATCTTTAAGTAGACAAGTCAAAATTTCAAACCCCCTCTTATGGTGTAGGGTACCTGGCCTTCTCTGATGTAATCAGAGTTAGATTTGATTCAGTGATTTTATAAAAACAGCTAGGAAGCACAATTTAGCAGTGGGTTGCAGAGAAAAAGAAATATGCTGGCAAAAAAATCCAATTGAGTGATTAAACAGCTCTTCATTTTCTGGCTTTATTTTTATGCTAACAAATTTGTTCTCTGAAAAGTGTCCACAAAGCCAAGTCTCTGATTAACACCTTTGTAAGGATGGTTTTTCACCTATTACTAAATTAAACTTGCTTCATTGGAAAGGCAGCAAGATGCATCCTCATTTCAATGTCTACTGAAATAATACAGGTTGACACCAGGAAACATTAACGCCACTGCATCCTTGCTGCTTTCTCATGTGGAAGTCTGTTTAATGTGAAAACAAGGTGATATCTAATTAGCACACAGGTAAGGAATTAAGAAAATCTTTATTTAAGGGTGAAAATGTTTCTCACAAAATCGTTGCCCCAATGCATCATTGAAATTCAAGCTGGAAAGATGATTTTAATATATCACTTGTACATTTTGTATTGCTCTTCTGATGACAATGTAGTTTGTTTTTGTCAATTACCATTTTAATAATAGGGTAAAGAAAATTAAGTGGATTTTTAAAAGAAAACAATACTTTCAATATACTATTAAAACAAATTAAAATGGTAAAAGTTATTGTACTTTAATGAAAAATAAAAGAGCAAAAATATCAATCCCAGTTTTGGATTACTTTAATTAACAAAAAAAATGCATATAGCAGAGGATAGTTTTAATCTGCCTACCTCTGGGTTATGGGCCCAGCATGCTTCCATTGCAGTACTCTGCTGCACATGTAAGTGCAAGAGATCCTGAAGCACTCACTCATCATGGGAAAGTACCAATGTGTTTCTTCGTTGGTGGATGGAAGAAACATCTTACAAAAACTCTCCAGATTATTGACTTTTTAAAGTTTTTCTAGGAAACGTTTTAGATGAATGCTTATTAGCCTTTGTCAGTATGTACTTTTGCAAAGTGTCTCTGTGGCGCAATCAGTTAGTGTGTACGGCTATAAACCAAAAGGTTGGTGGTTCAATCCCACCCAGGGACGTAATTGACCTTGTTATCAGATTTTGGTGATCTTTAAGTAGACAAGTCAAAATTTCAAACCCCCTCTTATGGTGTAGGGTACCTGGCCTTCTCTGATGTAATCAGAGTTAGATTTGATTCAGTGATTTTATAAAAACAGCTAGGAAGCACAATTTAGCAGTGGGTTGCAGAGAAAAAGAAATATGCTGGCAAAAAAAATCCAATTGAGTGATTAAACAGCTCTTAATTTTCTGGCTTTATTTTTATGCTAACAAATTTGTTCTTTGAAAAGTGTCCACAAAGCCAAGTCTCTGATTAACACCTTTGTAGGGATGGTTTTTAACCTATTACTAAATTAAATTTGCTTCATTGGAAAGGCAGCAAGATGCATCCTCATTTCAATGTCTACTGAAATAATACGGGTTGACACAAGGAAACATTAACGCCACTGCATCCTTGCTGCTTTCTCATGTGGAAGTCTGTTTAATGTGAAAACAAGGTGATATCTAATTAGCACACAGGTAAGGAATTAAGAAAATCTTTATTTAAGGGTGAAGATGTTTCTCACAAAATCGTTGCCCCAATGCATCATTGAAAGTCAAGCTGGAAAGATGATTTTAATATATCACTTGTACATTTTGTATTGCTCTTCTGGTGACAATGTAGTTTGTTTTTGTCAATTACCCTTTTAATAATAGGGTAAAGAAAATTAAGAGGATTTTTTAAAGAAAACTATACTGTCAATATACTATTAAAACAAATTAAAATGGTAAAAGTTATTGTACTTTAAGTAAAAATAAAAGAGCAAAAATATCAATCCCAGTTTTGATTACTTAAATTAACAAAAAAATATGCATATAGCAAAGGATAGTTTCATTCTGCCTACCTCTGGGTTATGGGCCCAGCATGCTTCCATTGCAGTACTCTGCTGCACATGTAAGTGCAAGAGATCCTGAAGCACTCAATCATCATGGGAAAGTACCAATGTGTTTCTTCGTTGGTTGATGGAAGAAACATCTTACAAAAACTCTCCAGATTATTGACTTTTTAAAGTTTTTCTAGGAAACGTTTTAGATGAATGCTTATTAGCCTTTGTCAGTATGTACTTTTGCAAAGTGTCTCTGTGGCGCAATCAGTTAGTGTATATGGCTATTAACCAAAAGGTTGGTGGTTCAATCCCACCCAGGGACGTAATTGACCTTGTTATCAGATTTTGGTGATCTTTAAGTAGACAAGTCAAAATTTCAAACCCCCTCTTATGGTGTAGGGTACCTGGCCTTCTCTGATGTAATCAGAGTTAGATTTGATTCAGTGATTTTATAAAAACAGCTAGGAAGCACAATTTAGCAGTGGGTTGCAGAGAAAAAGAAATATGCTGGCAAAAAAATCCAATTGAGTGATTAAACAGCTCTTCATTTTCTGGCTTTATTTTTATGCTAACAAATTTGTTCTCTGAAAAGTGTCCACAAAGCCAAGTCTCTGATTAACACCTTTGTAAGGATGGTTTTTCACCTATTACTAAATTAAACTTGCTTCATTGGAAAGGCAGCAAGATGCATCCTCATTTCAATGTCTACTGAAATAATACAGGTTGACACCAGGAAACATTAACGCCACTGCATCCTTGCTGCTTTCTCATGTGGAAGTCTGTTTAATGTGAAAACAAGGTGATATCTAATTAGCACACAGGTAAGGAATTAAGAAAATCTTTATTTAAGGGTGAAAATGTTTCTCACAAAATCGTTGCCCCAATGCATCATTGAAATTCAAGCTGGAAAGATGATTTTAATATATCACTTGTACATTTTGTATTGCTCTTCTGATGACAATGTAGTTTGTTTTTGTCAATTACCATTTTAATAATAGGGTAAAGAAAATTAAGTGGATTTTTAAAAGAAAACAATACTTTCAATATACTATTAAAACAAATTAAAATGGTAAAAGTTATTGTACTTTAATGAAAAATAAAAGAGCAAAAATATCAATCCCAGTTTTGGATTACTTTAATTAACAAAAAAAATGCATATAGCAGAGGATAGTTTTAATCTGCCTACCTCTGGGTTATGGGCCCAGCATGCTTCCATTGCAGTACTCTGCTGCACATGTAAGTGCAAGAGATCCTGAAGCACTCACTCATCATGGGAAAGTACCAATGTGTTTCTTCGTTGGTGGATGGAAGAAACATCTTACAAAAACTCTCCAGATTATTGACTTTTTAAAGTTTTTCTAGGAAACGTTTTAGATGAATGCTTATTAGCCTTTGTCAGTATGTACTTTTGCAAAGTGTCTCTGTGGTGCAATCAGTTAGTGTGTACGGCTATAAACCAAAAGGTTGGTGGTTCAATCCCACCCAGGGACGTAATTGACCTTGTTATCAGATTTTGGTGATCTTTAAGTAGACAAGTCAAAATTTCAAACCCCCTCTTATGGTGTAGGGTACCTGGCCTTCTCTGATGTAATCAGAGTTAGATTTGATTCAGTGATTTTATAAAAACAGCTAGGAAGCACAATTTAGCAGTGGGTTGCAGAGAAAAAGAAATATGCTGGCAAAAAAAATCCAATTGAGTGATTAAACAGCTCTTAATTTTCTGGATTTATTTTTATGCTAACAAATTTGTTCTTTTAAAAGTGTCCACAAAGCCAAGTCTCTGATTAACACCTTTGTAGGGATGGTTTTTAACCTATTACTAAATTAAATTTGCTTCATTGGAAAGGCAGCAAGATGCATCCTCATTTCAATGTCTACTGAAATAATACGGGTTGACACAAGGAAACATTAACGCCACTGCATCCTTGCTGCTTTCTCATGTGGAAGTCTGTTTAATGTGAAAACAAGGTGATATCTAATTAGCACACAGGTAAGGAATTAAGAAAATCTTTATTTAAGGGTGAAAATGTTTCTCACAAAATCGTTGCCCCAATGCATCATTGAAATTCAAGCTGGAAAGATGATTTTAATATATCACTTGTACATTTTGTATTGCTCTTCTGGTGACAATGTAGTTTGTTTTTGTCAATTACCATTTTAATAATAGGGTAAAGAAAATTAAGTGGATTTTTAAAAGAAAACAATACTTTCAATATACTATTAAAACAAATTAAAATGGTAAAAGTTATTGTACTTTAATGAAAAATAAAAGAGCAAAAATATCAATCCCAGTTTTGGATTACTTTAATTAACAAAAAAAATGCATATAGCAGAGGATAGTTTTAATCTGCCTACCTCTGGGTTATGGGCCCAGCATGCTTCCATTGCAGTACTCTGCTGCACATGTAAGTGCAAGAGATCCTGAAGCACTCAGTCATCATGGGAAAGTACCAATGTGTTTCTTCGTTGGTTGATGGAAGAAACATCTTACAAAAACTCTCCAGATTATTGACTTTTTAAAGTTTTTCTAGGAAACGTTTTAGATGAATGCTTATTAGCCTTTGTCAGTATGTACTTTTGCTAAGTGTCTCTGTGGCGCAATCAGTTAGTGTATATGGCTATTAACCAAAAGGTTGGTGGTTCAATCCCACCCAGGGACGTAATTGACCTTGTTATCAGATTTTGGTGATCTTTAAGTAGACAAGTCAAAATTTCAAACCCCCTCTTATGGTGTAGGGTACCTGGCCTTCTCTGATGTAATCAGAGTTAGATTTGATTCAGTGATTTTATAAAAACAGCTAGGAAGCACAATTTAGCAGTGGGTTGCAGAGAAAAAGAAATATGCTGGCAAAAAAATCCAATTGAGTGATTAAACAGCTCTTCATTTTCTGGCTTTATTTTTATGCTAACAAATTTGTTCTCTGAAAAGTGTCCACAAAGCCAAGTCTCTGATTAACACCTTTGTAAGGATGGTTTTTCACCTATTACTAAATTAAACTTGCTTCATTGGAAAGGCAGCAAGATGCATCCTCATTTCAATGTCTACTGAAATAATACAGGTTGACACCAGGAAACATTAACGCCACTGCATCCTTGCTGCTTTCTCATGTGGAAGTCTGTTTAATGTGAAAACAAGGTGATATCTAATTAGCACACAGGTAAGGAATTAAGAAAATCTTTATTTAAGGGTGAAAATGTTTCTCACAAAATCGTTGCCCCAATGCATCATTGAAAGTCAAGCTGGAAAGATGATTTTAATATATCACTTGTACATTTTGTATTGCTCTTCTGGTGACAATGTAGTTTGTTTTTGTCAATTACCATTTTAATAATAGGGTAAAGAAAATTAAGTGGATTTTTAAAAGAAAACAATACTTTCAATATACTATTAAAACAAATTAAAATGGTAAAAGTTATTGTACTTTAATGAAAAATAAAAGAGCAAAAATATCAATCCCAGTTTTGGATTACTTTAATTAACAAAAAAAATGCATATAGCAGAGGATAGTTTTAATCTGCCTACCTCTGGGTTATGAGCCCAGCATGCTTCCATTGCAGTACTCTGCTGCACATGTAAGTGCAAGAGATCCTGAAGCACTCAGTCATCATGGGAAAGTACCAATGTGTTTCTTCGTTGGTTGATGGAAGAAACATCTTACAAAAACTCTCCAGATTATTGACTTTTTAAAGTTTTTCTAGGAAACGTTTTAGATGAATGCTTATTAGCCTTTGTCAGTATGTACTTTTGCTAAGTGTCTCTGTGGCGCAATCAGTTAGTGTATATGGCTATTAACCAAAAGGTTGGTGGTTCAATCCCACCCAGGGACGTAATTGACCTTGTTATCAGATTTTTGTGATCTTTAAGTAGACAAGTCAAAATTTCAAACCCCCTCTTATGGTGTAGGGTACCTGGCCTTCTCTGATGTAATCAGAGTTAGATTTGATTCAGTGATTTTATAAAAACAGCTAGGAAGCACAATTTAGCAGTGGGTTGCAGAGAAAAAGAAATATGCTGGCAAAAAAATCCAATTGAGTGATTAAACAGCTCTTCATTTTCTGGCTTTATTTTTATGCTAACAAATTTGTTCTTTGAAAAGTGTCCACAAAGCCAAGTCTCTGATTAACACCTTTGTAGGGATGGTTTTTAACCTATTACTAAATTAAATTTGCTTCATTGGAAAGGCAGCAAGATGCATCCTCATTTCAATGTCTACTGAAATAATACGGGTTGACACAAGGAAACATTAACGCCACTGCATCCTTGCTGCTTTCTCATGTGGAAGTCTGTTTAATGTGAAAACAAGGTGATATCTAATTAGCACACAGGTAAGGAATTAAGAAAATCTTTATTTAAGGGTGAAGATGTTTCTCACAAAATCGTTGCCCCAATGCATCATTGAAAGTCAAGCTGGAAAGATGATTTTAATATATCACTTGTACATTTTGTATTGCTCTTCTGGTGACAATGTAGTTTGTTTTTGTCAATTACCCTTTTAATAATAGGGTAAAGAAAATTAAGTGGATTTTTGAAAGAAAACTATACTGTCAATATACTATTAAAACAAATTAAAATGGTAAAAGTTATTGTACTTTAAGTAAAAATAAAAGAGCAAAAATATCAATCCCAGTTTTGATTACTTAAATTAACAAAAAAAAATGCATATAGCAAAGGATAGTTTCAATCTGCCTACCTCTGGGTTATGGGCTCAGCATGCTTCCATTGCAGTACTCTGCTGCACATGTAAGTGCAAGAGATCCTGAAGCACTCAGTCATCATGGGAAAGTACCAATGTGTTTCTTCGTTGGTTGATGGAAGAAACATCTTACAACAACTCTCCAGATTATTGACTTTTTAAAGTTTTTCTAGGAAACGTTCTAGATGTATGCCTTTGTCAGTAGGTACTTTTTGCAAAGTGTCTCTGTGGCGCAATCGGTTAGTGTGTCCAGCTACTAACCAAAAGGTTGGTGGTTCAATCCCACCCAGGGACGTAATTGACCTTGTTATCAGATTTTGGTGATCTTTAAGTAGACAAGTCAAAATTTCAAACCCCTTGTTATGGTGTAGGGTACCTGGCCTTCTCTGATGTAATCAGAGTTAGATTTGATTCATTGATTTTATAAAAACAGCTAGGAAGCACAATTTAGCAGTGGGTTGCAGAGAAAAATAAATATGCTGGCAAAAAAAATCCAATTGAGTGATTAAACAGCTCTTTATTTTCTGGCTTTATTTTTATGCTAACAAATTTGTTCTCTGAAAAGTGTCCACAAAGCCAAGTCTCTGATTAACACCTTTGTAGGGATGGTTTTTCACCTATTACTAAATTAAACTTGCTTCATTGGAAAGGCAGCAAGATGCATCCTCATTTCAATGTCTACTGAAATAACACAGGTTGACACCAGGAAACATTAACGCCACTGCATCCTTGCTGCTTTCTCATGTGGAAGTCTGTTTAATGTGAAAACAAGGTGATATCTAATTAGCACACAGGTAAGGAATTAAGAAAATCTTTATTTAAGGGTGAAGATGTTTCTCACAAAATCGTTGCCCCAATGCATCATTGAAATTCAAGCTGGAAAGATGATTTTAATATATCACTTGTACATTTTGTATTGCTCTTCTGGTGACAATGTAGTTTGTTTTTGTCAATTACCCTTTTAATAATAGGGTAAAGAAAATTAAGTGGATTTTTTAAAGAAAACTATACTGTCAATATACTATTAAAACAAATTAAAATGGCAAAAGTTATTGTACTTTAAGTAAAAATAAAAGAGCAAAAATATCAATCCCAGTTTTGATTACTTAAATTAACAAAAAAAAATGCATATAGCAAAGGATAGTTTCAATCTGCCTACCTCTGGGTTATGCTTCCATTGCAGTACTCTGCTGCACATGTAAGTGCAAGAGATCCTGAAGCACTCACTCATCATGGGAAAGTACCAATGTGTTTCTTCGTTGGTTGATGGAAGAAACATCTTACAAAAACTCTCCAGATTATTGACTTTTTAAAGTTTTTCTAGGAAACGTTCTAGATGTATGCTTATTAGCCTTTGTCAGTATGCATTTTTACAAAGTGTCTCTGTGGCGCAATCGGTTAGTGTGTCTGGCTACTAACCAAAATGTTGGTGGTTCAATCCCACCCAGGGACGTAATTGACCTTGTTATCAGATTTTGGTGATCTTTAAGTAGACAAGTCAAAATTTCAAACCCCCTGTTATGGTGTAGGGTACCTGGCCTTCTCTGATGTAATCAGAGTTAGATTTGATTCAGTGATTTTATAAAAACAGCTAGGAAGCACAATTTAGCAGTGGGTTGCAGAGAAAAAGAAATATGCTGGCAAAAAAAATCCAATTGAGTGATTAAACAGCTCTTAATTTTCTGGATTTATTTTTATGCTAACAAATTTGTTCTTTTAAAAGTGTCCACAAAGCCAAGTCTCTGATTAACACCTTTGTAGGGATGGTTTTTAACCTATTACTAAATTAAATTTGCTTCATTGGAAAGGCAGCAAGATGCATCCTCATTTCAATGTCTACTGAAATAATACGGGTTGACACAAGGAAACATTAACGCCACTGCATCCTTGCTGCTTTCTCATGTGGAAGTCTGTTTAATGTGAAAACAAGGTGATATCTAATTAGCACACAGGTAAGGAATTAAGAAAATCTTTATTTAAGGGTGAAAATGTTTCTCACAAAATCGTTGCCCCAATGCATCATTGAAATTCAAGCTGGAAAGATGATTTTAATATATCACTTGTACATTTTGTATTGCTCTTCTGGTGACAATGTAGTTTGTTTTTGTCAATTACCATTTTAATAATAGGGTAAAGAAAATTAAGTGGATTTTTAAAAGAAAACAATACTTTCAATATACTATTAAAACAAATTAAAATGGTAAAAGTTATTGTACTTTAATGAAAAATAAAAGAGCAAAAATATCAATCCCAGTTTTGGATTACTTTAATTAACAAAAAAAATGCATATAGCAGAGGATAGTTTTAATCTGCCTACCTCTGGGTTATGGGCCCAGCATGCTTCCATTGCAGTACTCTGCTGCACATGTAAGTGCAAGAGATCCTGAAGCACTCAGTCATCATGGGAAAGTACCAATGTGTTTCTTCGTTGGTTGATGGAAGAAACATCTTACAAAAACTCTCCAGATTATTGACTTTTTAAAGTTTTTCTAGGAAACGTTTTAGATGAATGCTTATTAGCCTTTGTCAGTATGTACTTTTGCTAAGTGTCTCTGTGGCGCAATCAGTTAGTGTATATGGCTATTAACCAAAAGGTTGGTGGTTCAATCCCACCCAGGGACGTAATTGACCTTGTTATCAGATTTTGGTGATCTTTAAGTAGACAAGTCAAAATTTCAAACCCCCTCTTATGGTGTAGGGTACCTGGCCTTCTCTGATGTAATCAGAGTTAGATTTGATTCAGTGATTTTATAAAAACAGCTAGGAAGCACAATTTAGCAGTGGGTTGCAGAGAAAAAGAAATATGCTGGCAAAAAAATCCAATTGAGTGATTAAACAGCTCTTCATTTTCTGGCTTTATTTTTATGCTAACAAATTTGTTCTCTGAAAAGTGTCCACAAAGCCAAGTCTCTGATTAACACCTTTGTAAGGATGGTTTTTCACCTATTACTAAATTAAACTTGCTTCATTGGAAAGGCAGCAAGATGCATCCTCATTTCAATGTCTACTGAAATAATACAGGTTGACACCAGGAAACATTAACGCCACTGCATCCTTGCTGCTTTCTCATGTGGAAGTCTGTTTAATGTGAAAACAAGGTGATATCTAATTAGCACACAGGTAAGGAATTAAGAAAATCTTTATTTAAGGGTGAAAATGTTTCTCACAAAATCGTTGCCCCAATGCATCATTGAAAGTCAAGCTGGAAAGATGATTTTAATATATCACTTGTACATTTTGTATTGCTCTTCTGGTGACAATGTAGTTTGTTTTTGTCAATTACCATTTTAATAATAGGGTAAAGAAAATTAAGTGGATTTTTAAAAGAAAACAATACTTTCAATATACTATTAAAACAAATTAAAATGGTAAAAGTTATTGTACTTTAATGAAAAATAAAAGAGCAAAAATATCAATCCCAGTTTTGGATTACTTTAATTAACAAAAAAAATGCATATAGCAGAGGATAGTTTTAATCTGCCTACCTCTGGGTTATGAGCCCAGCATGCTTCCATTGCAGTACTCTGCTGCACATGTAAGTGCAAGAGATCCTGAAGCACTCAGTCATCATGGGAAAGTACCAATGTGTTTCTTCGTTGGTTGATGGAAGAAACATCTTACAAAAACTCTCCAGATTATTGACTTTTTAAAGTTTTTCTAGGAAACGTTTTAGATGAATGCTTATTAGCCTTTGTCAGTATGTACTTTTGCTAAGTGTCTCTGTGGCGCAATCAGTTAGTGTATATGGCTATTAACCAAAAGGTTGGTGGTTCAATCCCACCCAGGGACGTAATTGACCTTGTTATCAGATTTTTGTGATCTTTAAGTAGACAAGTCAAAATTTCAAACCCCCTCTTATGGTGTAGGGTACCTGGCCTTCTCTGATGTAATCAGAGTTAGATTTGATTCAGTGATTTTATAAAAACAGCTAGGAAGCACAATTTAGCAGTGGGTTGCAGAGAAAAAGAAATATGCTGGCAAAAAAATCCAATTGAGTGATTAAACAGCTCTTCATTTTCTGGCTTTATTTTTATGCTAACAAATTTGTTCTTTGAAAAGTGTCCACAAAGCCAAGTCTCTGATTAACACCTTTGTAGGGATGGTTTTTAACCTATTACTAAATTAAATTTGCTTCATTGGAAAGGCAGCAAGATGCATCCTCATTTCAATGTCTACTGAAATAATACGGGTTGACACAAGGAAACATTAACGCCACTGCATCCTTGCTGCTTTCTCATGTGGAAGTCTGTTTAATGTGAAAACAAGGTGATATCTAATTAGCACACAGGTAAGGAATTAAGAAAATCTTTATTTAAGGGTGAAGATGTTTCTCACAAAATCGTTGCCCCAATGCATCATTGAAAGTCAAGCTGGAAAGATGATTTTAATATATCACTTGTACATTTTGTATTGCTCTTCTGGTGACAATGTAGTTTGTTTTTGTCAATTACCCTTTTAATAATAGGGTAAAGAAAATTAAGTGGATTTTTGAAAGAAAACTATACTGTCAATATACTATTAAAACAAATTAAAATGGTAAAAGTTATTGTACTTTAAGTAAAAATAAAAGAGCAAAAATATCAATCCCAGTTTTGATTACTTAAATTAACAAAAAAAAATGCATATAGCAAAGGATAGTTTCAATCTGCCTACCTCTGGGTTATGGGCTCAGCATGCTTCCATTGCAGTACTCTGCTGCACATGTAAGTGCAAGAGATCCTGAAGCACTCAGTCATCATGGGAAAGTACCAATGTGTTTCTTCGTTGGTTGATGGAAGAAACATCTTACAACAACTCTCCAGATTATTGACTTTTTAAAGTTTTTCTAGGAAACGTTCTAGATGTATGCCTTTGTCAGTAGGTACTTTTTGCAAAGTGTCTCTGTGGCGCAATCGGTTAGTGTGTCCAGCTACTAACCAAAAGGTTGGTGGTTCAATCCCACCCAGGGACGTAATTGACCTTGTTATCAGATTTTGGTGATCTTTAAGTAGACAAGTCAAAATTTCAAACCCCTTGTTATGGTGTAGGGTACCTGGCCTTCTCTGATGTAATCAGAGTTAGATTTGATTCATTGATTTTATAAAAACAGCTAGGAAGCACAATTTAGCAGTGGGTTGCAGAGAAAAATAAATATGCTGGCAAAAAAAATCCAATTGAGTGATTAAACAGCTCTTTATTTTCTGGCTTTATTTTTATGCTAACAAATTTGTTCTCTGAAAAGTGTCCACAAAGCCAAGTCTCTGATTAACACCTTTGTAGGGATGGTTTTTCACCTATTACTAAATTAAACTTGCTTCATTGGAAAGGCAGCAAGATGCATCCTCATTTCAATGTCTACTGAAATAACACAGGTTGACACCAGGAAACATTAACGCCACTGCATCCTTGCTGCTTTCTCATGTGGAAGTCTGTTTAATGTGAAAACAAGGTGATATCTAATTAGCACACAGGTAAGGAATTAAGAAAATCTTTATTTAAGGGTGAAGATGTTTCTCACAAAATCGTTGCCCCAATGCATCATTGAAATTCAAGCTGGAAAGATGATTTTAATATATCACTTGTACATTTTGTATTGCTCTTCTGGTGACAATGTAGTTTGTTTTTGTCAATTACCCTTTTAATAATAGGGTAAAGAAAATTAAGTGGATTTTTTAAAGAAAACTATACTGTCAATATACTATTAAAACAAATTAAAATGGCAAAAGTTATTGTACTTTAAGTAAAAATAAAAGAGCAAAAATATCAATCCCAGTTTTGATTACTTAAATTAACAAAAAAAAATGCATATAGCAAAGGATAGTTTCAATCTGCCTACCTCTGGGTTATGCTTCCATTGCAGTACTCTGCTGCACATGTAAGTGCAAGAGATCCTGAAGCACTCACTCATCATGGGAAAGTACCAATGTGTTTCTTCGTTGGTTGATGGAAGAAACATCTTACAAAAACTCTCCAGATTATTGACTTTTTAAAGTTTTTCTAGGAAACGTTCTAGATGTATGCTTATTAGCCTTTGTCAGTATGCATTTTTACAAAGTGTCTCTGTGGCGCAATCGGTTAGTGTGTCTGGCTACTAACCAAAATGTTGGTGGTTCAATCCCACCCAGGGACGTAATTGACCTTGTTATCAGATTTTGGTGATCTTTAAGTAGACAAGTCAAAATTTCAAACCCCCTGTTATGGTGTAGGGTACCTGGCCTTCTCTGATGTAATCAGAGTTAGATTTGATTCAGTGATTTTATAAAAACAGATAGGAAGCACAATTTAGCAGTGGGTTGCAGAGAAAAAGAAATATGCTGGCAAAAAAAATCCAATTGAGTGATTAAACAGCTCTTCATTTTCTGGCTTTATTTTTATGCTAACAAATTTCTTCTCTGAAAAGTGTCCACAAAGCCAAGTCTCTGATTAACACCTTTGTAGGGATGGTTTTTCACCTATTACTAAATTAAACTTGCTTCATTGGAAAGGCAGCAAGATGCATCCTCATTTCAATTTCTACTGAAATAATACAGATTAACACCAGGAAACATTAACGCCACTGCATCCTTGCTGCTTTCTCATGTGGAAGTCTGTTTAATGTGAAAACAAGGTGATATCTAATTAGCACACAGGTAAGGAATTAAGAAAATCTTTATTTAAGGGTGAAGATGTTTCTCACAAAATCGTTGCCCCAATGCATCATTGAGATTCAAGCTGGAAAGATGATTTTAATATATCACTTGTACATTTTGTATTGCTCTTCTGGTGACAATGTAGTTTGTTTTTGTCAATTACCCTTTTAATAATAGGGTAAAGAAAATTAAGTGGATTTTTTTAAAGAAAACTATACTGTCAATATACTATTCAAACAAATTAAAATGGTAAAAGTTATTGTACTTCAAGTAAAAATAAAAGAGCAAAAATATCAATCCCAGTTTTGATTACTTAAATTAACAAAAAAAATGCATATAGCAAAGGATAGTTTCAATCTGCCTACCTCTGGGTTATGGGCCCAGCATGCTTCCATTGCAGTACTCTGCTGCACATGTAAGTGCAAGAGATCCTGAAGCACTCACTCATCATGGGAAAGTACCAATGTGTTTCTTCGTTGGTTGATGGAAGAAACATTTTACAAAAACTCTCCAGATTATTGACTTTTTAAAGTTTTTCTAGGAAACGTTCTAGATGTATGCTTATTAGCCTTTGTCAGTATGTACTTTTTGCGAAGTGTCTCTGTGGCGCAATCGGTTAGTGTGTCCGGCTACTAACCAAAAGGTTGGTGGTTCAATCCCAACCAGGGACGTAATTGACCTTATCAGATTTTGGTGATCTTTAAATAGACAAGTCAAAATTTCAAACCCCCTGTTATGATGTAGGGTACCTGGCCTTCTCTGATGTAATCAGAGTTAGAATTGATTCAGTGATTTTATAAAAACAGCTAGGAAGCACAATTTAGCAGTGGGTTGCAGAGAAAAAGAAATATGCTGGCAAAAAAAATCCAATTGAGTGATTAAACAGCTCTTCATTTTCTGGCTTTATTTTTATGCTAACAAATTTGTTCTCTGAAAAGTGTCCACAAAGCCAAGTCTCTGATTAACACCTTTGTAGGGATGGTTTTTCACCTATTACTAAATTAAACTTGCTTCATTGGAAAGGCAGCAAGATGCATCCTCATTTCAATGTCTACTGAAATAATACAGGTTGACACCAGGAAACATTAACGCCACTGCATCCTTGCTGCTTTCTCATGTAGAAGTCTGTTTAATGTGAAAACAAGGTGATATCTAATTAGCACACAGGTAAGGAATTAAGAAAATCTTTATTTAAGGGTGAAGATGTTTCTCACAAAATCGTTGCCCCAATGCATCATTGAAATTCAAGCTGGAAAGATGATTTTAATATATCACTTGTACATTTTGTATTGCTCTTCTGGTGACAATGTAGTTTGTTTTTGTCAATTACCCTTTTAATAATAGGGTAAAGAAAATTAAGTGGATTTTTTAAAGAAAACTATACTGTCAATATACTATTAAAACAAATTAAAATGGTAAAAGTTATTGTACTTTAAGTAAAAATAAAAGAGCCAAAATATCAATCCCAGTTTTGATTACTTAAATTAACAAAAAAAAATGCATATAGCAAAGGATAGTTTCAATCTGCCTACCTCTGGGTTATGGGCTCAGCATGCTTCCATTGCAGTACTCTGCTGCACATGTAAGTGCAAGAGATCCTGAAGCACTCAGTCATCATGGGAAAGTACCAATGTGTTTCTTCGTTGGTTGATGGAAGAAACATCTTACAACAACTCTCCAGATTATTGACTTTTTAAAGTTTTTCTAGGAAACGTTCTAGATGTATGCCTTTGTCAGTAGGTACTTTTTGCAAAGTGTCTCTGTGGCGCAATCGGTTAGTGTGTCCAGCTACTAACCAAAAGGTTGGTGGTTCAATCCCACCCAGGGACGTAATTGACCTTGTTATCAGATTTTGGTGATCTTTAAGTAGACAAGTCAAAATTTCAAACCCCCTGTTATGGTGTAGGGTACCTGGCCTTCTCTGATGTAATCAGAGTTAGATTTGATTCATTGATTTTATAAAAACAGCTAGGAAGCACAATTTAGCAGTGGGTTGCAGAGAAAAATAAATATGCTGGCAAAAAAAATCCAATTGAGTGATTAAACAGCTCTTTATTTTCTGGCTTTATTTTTATGCTAACAAATTTGTTCTCTGAAAAGTGTCCACAAAGCCAAGTCTCTGATTAACACCTTTGTAGGGATGGTTTTTCACCTATTACTAAATTAAACTTGCTTTATTGGAAAGGCAGCAAGATGCATCCTCATTTCAATGTCTACTGAAATAACACAGTTTGACACCAGGAAACATTAACGCCACTGCATCCTTGCTGCTTTCTCATGTGGAAGTCTGTTTAATGTGAAAACAAGGTGATATCTAATTAGCACACAGGTAAGGAATTAAGAAAATCTTTATTTAAGGGTGAAGATGTTTCTCACAAAATCGTTGCCCCAATGCATCATTGAAATTCAAGCTGGAAAGATGATTTTAATATATCACTTGTACATTTTGTATTGCTCTTCTGGTGACAATGTAGTTTGTTTTTGTCAATTACCCTTTTAATAATAGGGTAAAGAAAATTAAGTGGATTTTTTTAAAGAAAACTATACTGTCAATATACTATTCAAACAAATTAAAATGGTAAAAGTTATTGTACTTCAAGTAAAAATAAAAGAGCAAAAATATCAATCCCAGTTTTGATTACTTAAATTAACAAAAAAAATGCATATAGCAAAGGGTAGTTTCAATCTGCCTACCTCTGGGTTATGGGCCCAGCATGCTTCCATTGCAGTACTCTGCTGCACATGTAAGTGCAAGAGATCCTGAAGCACTCACTCATCATGGGAAAGTACCAATGTGTTTCTTCGTTGGTTGATGGAAGAAACATTTTACAAAAACTCTCCAGATTATTGACTTTTTAAAGTTTTTCTAGGAAACGTTCTAGATGTATGCTTATTAGCCTTTGTCAGTATGTACTTTTTGCGAAGTGTCTCTGTGGCGCAATCGGTTAGTGTGTCCGGCTACTAACTAAAAGGTTGGTGGTTCAATCCCAACCAGGGACGTAATTGACCTTATCAGATTTTGGTGATCTTTAAGTAGACAAGTCAAAATTTCAAACCCCCTGTTATGATGTAGGGTACCTGGCCTTCTCTGATGTAATCAGAGTTAGAATTGATTCAGTGATTTTATAAAAACAGCTAGGAAGCACAATTTAGCAGTGGGTTGCAGAGAAAAAGAAATATGCTGGCAAAAAAAATCCAATTGAGTGATTAAAAAGCTCTTCATTTTCTGGCTTTATTTTTATGCTAACAAATTTGTTCTCTGAAAAGTGTCCACAAAGCCAAGTCTCTGATTAACACCTTTGTAGGGATGGTTTTTCACCTATTACTAAATTAAACTTGCTTCATTGGAAAGGCAGCAAGATGCATCCTCATTTCAATGTCTACTGAAATAATACAGGTTGACACCAGGAAACATTAACGCCACTGCATCCTTGCTGCTTTCTCATGTAGAAGTCTGTTTAATGTGAAAACAAGGTGATATCTAATTAGCACACAGGTAAGGAATTAAGAAAATCTTTATTTAAGGGTGAAGATGTTTCTCACAAAATCGTTGCCCCAATGCATCATTGAGATTCAAGCTGGAAAGATGATTTTAATATATCACTTGTACATTTTGTATTGCTCTTCTGGTGACAATGTAGTTTGTTTTTGTCAATTACCCTTTTAATAATAGGGTAAAGAAAATTAAGTGGATTTTTTTAAAGAAAACTATACTGTCAATATACTATTCAAACAAATTAAAATGGTAAAAGTTATTGTACTTCAAGTAAAAATAAAAGAGCAAAAATATCAATCCCAGTTTTGATTACTTAAATTAACAAAAAAAATGCATATAGCAAAGGATAGTTTCAATCTGCCTACCTCTGGGTTATGGGCCCAGCATGCTTCCATTGCAGTACTCTGCTGCACATGTAAGTGCAAGAGATCCTGAAGCACTCACTCATCATGGGAAAGTACCAATGTGTTTCTTCGTTGGTTGATGGAAGAAACATTTTACAAAAACTCTCCAGATTATTGACTTTTTAAAGTTTTTCTAGGAAACGTTCTAGATGTATGCTTATTAGCCTTTGTCAGTATGTACTTTTTGCGAAGTGTCTCTGTGGCGCAATCGGTTAGTGTGTCTGGCTACTAACCAAAAGGTTGGTGGTTCAATCCCAACCAGGGACGTAATTGACCTTATCAGATTTTGGTGATCTTTAAGTAGACAAGTCAAAATTTCAAACCCCCTGTTATGATGTAGGGTACCTGGCCTTCTCTGATGTAATCAGAGTTAGAATTGATTCAGTGATTTTATAAAAACAGCTAGGAAGCACAATTTAGCAGTGGGTTGCAGAGAAAAAGAAATATGCTGGCAAAAAAAATCCAATTGAGTGATTAAACAGCTCTTCATTTTCTGGCTTTATTTTTATGCTAACAAATTTGTTCTCTGAAAAGTGTCCACAAAGCCAAGTCTCTGATTAACACCTTTGTAGGGATGGTTTTTCACCTATTACTAAATTAAACTTGCTTCATTGGAAAGGCAGCAAGATGCATCCTCATTTCAATGTCTACTGAAATAATACAGGTTGACACCAGGAAACATTAACGCCACTGCATCCTTGCTGCTTTCTCATGTAGAAGTCTGTTTAATGTGAAAACAAGGTGATATCTAATTAGCACACAGGTAAGGAATTAAGAAAATCTTTATTTAAGGGTGAAGATGTTTCTCACAAAATCGTTGCCCCAATGCATCATTGAAATTCAAGCTGGAAATATGATTTTAATATATCACTTGTACATTTTGTATTGCTCTTCTGGTGACAATGTAGTTTGTTTTTGTCAATTACCCTTTTAATAATAGGGTAAAGAAAATTAAGTGGATTTTTTAAAGAAAACTATACTGTCAATATACTATTAAAACAAATTAAAATGGTAAAAGTTATTGTACTTTAAGTAATAATAAAAGAGCAAAAATATCAATCCCAGTTTTGATTACTTAAATTAACAAAAAAAAATGCATATAGCAAAGGATAGTTTCAATCTGCCTACCTCTGGGTTATGGGCCCAGCATGCTTCCATTGCAGTACTCTGCTGCACATGTAAGTGCAAGAGATCCTGAAGCACTCACTCATCATGGGAAAGTACCAATGTGTTTCTTCATTGGTTGATGGAAGAAACATCTTACAAAAACTCTCCAGATTATTGACTTTTTAAAGTTTTTCTAGGAAACGTTCTAGATGTATGCTTATTAGACTTTGTCAGTACGTACTTTTTGCAAAGTGTCTCTGTGGCGCAATCGGTTAGTGTGTCCGGCTACTAACCAAAAGGTTGGTGGTTCAATCCCAACCAGGGACGTAATTGACCTTGTTATCAGATTTTGGTGATCTTTAAGTAGACAAGTCAAAATTTCAAACCCCCTGTTATGGTGTAGGGTACCTGGCCTTCTCTGATGTAATCAGAGTAAGATTTGATTCAGTGATTTTATAAAAACAGCTAGGAAGCACAATTTAGCAGTGGGTTGCAGAGAAAAAGAAATATGCTGCCAAAAAAAATCCAATTGAGTGATTAAACAGCTCTTCATTTTCTGGCTTTATTTTTATGCTAACAAATTTGTTCTTTGAAAAGTGTCCACAAAGCCAAGTCTCTGATTAACACCTTTGTAGGGATGGTTTTTCACCTATTACTAAATTAAATTTGCTTCATTGGAAAGGCAGCAAGATGCATCCTCATTTCAATGTCTACTGAAATAATACGGGTTGACACCAGGAAACATTAACGCCACTGCATCCTTGCTGCTTTCTCATGTAGAAGTCTGTTTAATGTGAAAACAAGGTGATATCTAATTAGCACACAGGTAAGGAATTAAGAAAATCTTTATTTAAGGGTGAAGATGTTTCTCACAAAATCGTTGCCCCAATGCATCATTGAAATTCAAGCTGGAAAGATGATTTTAATATATCACTTGTACATTTTGTATTGCTCTTCTGGTGACAATGTAGTTTGTTTTTGTCAATTACCCTTTTAATAATAGGGTAAAGAAAATTAAGTGGATTTTTTAAAGAAAACTATACTGTCAATATACTCTTAAAACAAATTAAAATGGTAAAAGTTATTGTACTTTAAGTAAAAATAAAAGAGCCAAAATATCAATCCCAGTTTTGATTACTTAAATTAACAAAAAAAAATGCATATAGCAAAGGATAGTTTCAATCTGCCTACCTCTGGGTTATGGGCTCAGCATGCTTCCATTGCAGTACTCTGCTGCACATGTAAGTGCAAGAGATCCTGAAGCACTCAGTCATCATGGGAAAGTACCAATGTGTTTCTTCGTTGGTTGATGGAAGAAACATCTTACAACAACTCTCCAGATTATTGACTTTTTAAAGTTTTTCTAGGAAACGTTCTAGATGTATGCCTTTGTCAGTAGGTACTTTTTGCAAAGTGTCTCTGTGGCGCAATCGGTTAGTGTGTCAAGCTACTAACCAAAAGGTTGGTGGTTCAATCCCACCCAGGGACGTAATTGACCTTGTTATCAGATTTTGGTGATCTTTAAGTAGACAAGTCAAAATTTCAAACCCCCTGTTATGGTGTAGGGTACCTGGCCTTCTCTGATGTAATCAGAGTTAGATTTGATTCATTGATTTTATAAAAACAGCTAGGAAGCACAATTTAGCAGTGGGTTGCAGAGAAAAATAAATATGCTGGCAAAAAAAATCCAATTGAGTGATTAAACAGCTCTTTATTTTCTGGCTTTATTTTTATGCTAACAAATTTGTTCTCTGAAAAGTGTCCACAAAGCCAAGTCTCTGATTAACACCTTTGTAGGGATGGTTTTTCACCTATTACTAAATTAAACTTGCTTCATTGGAAAGGCAGCAAGATGCATCCTCATTGCAATGTCTACTGAAATAACACAGGTTGACACCAGGAAACATTAACGCCACTGCATCCTTGCTGCTTTCTCATGTGGAAGTCTGTTTAATGTGAAAACAAGGTGATATCTAATTAGCACACAGGTAAGGAATTAAGAAAATCTTTATTTAAGGGTGAAGATGTTTCTCACAAAATCGTTGCCCCAATGCATCATTGAAATTCAAGCTGGAAAGATGATTTTAATATATCACTTGTACATTTTGTATTGCTCTTCTGGTGACAATGTAGTTTGTTTTTGTCAATTACCCTTTTAATAATAGGGTAAAGAAAATTAAGTGGATTTTTTTAAAGAAAACTATACTGTCAATATACTATTCAAACAAATTAAAATGGTAAAAGTTATTGTACTTCAAGTAAAAATAAAAGAGCAAAAATATCAATCCCAGTTTTGATTACTTAAATTAACAAAAAAAATGCATATAGCAAAGGGTAGTTTCAATCTGCCTACCTCTGGGTTATGGGCCCAGCATGCTTCCATTGCAGTACTCTGCTGCACATGTAAGTGCAAGAGATCCTGAAGCACTCACTCATCATGGGAAAGTACCAATGTGTTTCTTCGTTGGTTGATGGAAGAAACATTTTACAAAAACTCTCCAGATTATTGACTTTTTAAAGTTTTTCTAGGAAACTTTCTAGATGTATGCTTATTAGCCTTTGTCAGTATGTACTTTTTGCGAAGTGTCTCTGTGGCGCAATCGGTTAGTGTGTCCGGCTACTAACCAAAAGGTTGGTGGTTCAATCCCAACCAGGGACGTAATTGACCTTATCAGATTTTGGTGATCTTTAAGTAGACAAGTCAAAATTTCAAACCCCCTGTTATGATGTAGGGTACCTGGCCTTCTCTGATGTAATCAGAGTTAGAATTGATTCAGTGATTTTATAAAAACAGCTAGGAAGCACAATTTAGCAGTGGGTTGCAGAGAAAAAGAAATATGCTGGCAAAAAAAATCCAATTGAGTGATTAAACAGCTCTTCATTTTCTGGCTTTATTTTTATGCTAACAAATTTGTTCTCTGAAAAGTGTCCACAAAGCCAAGTCTCTGATTAACACCTTTGTAGGGATGGTTTTTCACCTATTACTAAATTAAACTTGCTTCATTGGAAAGGCAGCAAGATGCATCCTCATTTCAATGTCTACTGAAATAATACAGGTTGACACCAGGAAACATTAACGCCACTGTATCCTTGCTGCTTTCTCATGTAGAAGTCTGTTTAATGTGAAAACAAGGTGATATCTAATTAGCACACAGGTAAGGAATTAAGAAAATCTTTATTTAAGGGTGAAGATGTTTCTCACAAAATCGTTGCCCCAATGCATCATTGAAATTCAAGCTGGAAAGATGATTTTAATATATCACTTGTACATTTTGTATTGCTCTTCTGGTGACAATGTAGTTTGTTTTTGTCAATTACCATTTTAATAATAGGGTAAAGAAAATTAAGTGGATTTTTGAAAGAAAACAATACTGTCAATATACTATTAAAACAAATTAAAATGGTAAAAGTTATTGTACTTTAAGTAAAAATAAAAGAGCCGAAATATCAATCCCAGTTTTGGATTACTTTAATTACCAAAAAAAAAATGCATATAGCAAAGGATAGTTTCAATCTGCCTACCGCTGGGTTATGGGCCCAGCATGCTTCCATTGCTGTACTCTGCTGCACATGTAAGTGCAAGAGATCCTGAAGCACTCACTCATCATGGGAAAGTACCAATGTGTTTCTTCGTTGGTTGATGGAAGAAACATCTTACAAAAACTCTCCAGATTATTGACTTTTTAAAGTTTTTCTAGGAAACGTTTTAGATGAATGCTTATTAGCCTTTGTCAGTATGGACTTTTGCAAAGTGTCTCTGTGGCGCAATCAGTTAGTGTGCACGGCTATTAACCAAAAGGTTGGTGGTTCAAACCCACCCAGGGACGTAATTGACCTTGTTATCAGATTTTGGTGATCTTTAAGTAGACAAGTCAAAATTTCAAACCCCCTCTTATGGTGTAGGGTACCTGGCCTTCTCTGATGTAATCAGATTTGATTCAGTGATTTTATAAAAACAGCTAGGAAGCACAATTTAGCAGTGGGTTGAAGAGAAAAAGAAATATGCTGGCAAAAGAATCCAATTGGGAGATTAAACAGCTCTTTATTTTCTGGCTTTATTTTTATGCTAACAAATTTGTTCTCTGAAAAGTGTCCACAAAGCCAAGTCTCTGATTAACACCTTTGTAGGGATGGTTTTTCACCTATTACTAAATTAAACTTGCTTCATTGGAAAGGCAGCAAGATGCATCCTCATTTCAATGTCTACTGAAATAATACAGGTTGACACCAGGAAACATTAACGCCACTGCATCCTTGCTGCTTTCTCATGTGGAAGTCTGTTTAATGTGAAAACAAGGTGATATCTAATTAGCACACAGGTAAGGAATTAAGAAAATCTTTATTTAAGGGTGAAGATGTTTCTCACAAAATCGTTGCCCCAATGCATCATTGAAATTCAAGCTGGAAAGATGATTTTAATATATCACTTGTACATTTTGTATTGCTCTTCTGGTGACAATGTAGTTTGTTTTTGTCAATTACCCTTTTAATAATAGGGTAAAGAAAATTAAGTGGATTTTTTAAAGAAAACTATACTGTCAATATACTATTAAAACAAATTAAAATGGTAAAAGTTATTGTACTTTAAGTAAAAATAAAAGAGCAAAAATATCAATCCCAGTTTTGATTACTTAAATTAACAAAAAAAAATGCATATAGCAAAGGATAGTTTCAATCTGCCTACCTCTGGGTTATGGGCCCAGCATGCTTCCATTGCAGTACTCTGCTGCACATGTAAGTGCAAGAGATCCTGAAGCACTCACTCATCATGGGAAAGTACCAATGTGTTTCTTCGTTGGTGGATGGAAGAAACATCTTACAAAAACTCTCCAGATTATTGACTTTTTAAAGTTTTTCTAGGAAACGTTTTAGATGAATGCTTATTAGCCTTTGTCAGTATGTACTTTTGCAAAGTGTCTCTGTGGCGCAATCAGTTAGTGTGTACGGCTATAAACCAAAAGGTTGGTGGTTCAATCCCACCCAGGGATGTAATTGACCTTGTTATCAGATTTTGGTGATCTTTAAGTAGACAAGTCAAAATTTCAAACCCTCTCTTATGGTGTAGGGTACCTGGCCTTCTCTGATGTAATCAGAGTTAGATTTGATTCAGTGATTTTATAAAAACAGCTAGGTAGCACAATTTAGCAGTGGGTTGCAGAGAAAAAGAAATATGCTGGCAAAAAAATCCAATTGAGTGATTAAACAGCTCTTCATTTTCTGGCTTTATTTTTATGCTAACAAATTTGTTCTCTGAAAAGTGTCCACAAAGCCAAGTCTCTGATTAACACCTTTGTAGGGATGGTTTTTCACCTATTACTAAATTAAATTTGCTTCATTGGAAAGGCAGCAAGATGCATCCTCATTTCAATGTCTACTGAAATAATACGGGTTGACACCACGAAACATTAACGCCACTGCATCCTTGCTGCTTTCTCATGTGGAAGTCTGTTTAATGTGAAAACAAGGTGATATCTAATTAGCACACAGGTAAGGAATTAAGAAAATCTTTATTTAAGGGTGAAGATGTTGCTAACAAAATCGTTGCCCCAATGCATCATTGAAATTCAAGCTGGAAAGATGATTTTAATATATCACGTGTACATTTTGTATTGCTCTTCTGGTGACAATGTAGTTTGTTTTTGTCAATTACCATTTTAATAATAGGGTAAAGAAAATAAAGTGGATTTTTGAAAGAAAACAATACTGTCAATATACTATTAAAACAAATTAAAATGGTAAAAGTTATTGTACTTTAAGTAAAAATAAAAGAACCAAAATATCAATCCCAGTTTTGGATTACTTTAATTAACAAAAAAAAATGCATATAGCAGAGGATAGTTTCAATCTGCCTACCTCTGGGTTATGGGCCCAGCATGCTTCCATTGCAGTACTCTGCTGCACATGTAAGTGCAAGAGAACCTGAAGCACTCACTCATCATGGAAAAGTACCAATGTGTTTCTTCGTTGGTTGATGGAAGAAACATCTTACAAAAACTCTCCAGATTATTGACTTTTTAAAGTTTTTCTAGGAAACGTTCTAGATAAATGCTTATTAGCCTTTGTCAGTATGTACTTTTTGCAAAGTGTCTCTGTGGCGCAATCGGTTAGTGTGTTCGGCTATTAACCAAAAGGTTGGTGGTTCAATCCCACCCAGGGACGTAATTGACCTTGTGATCAGATTTTCCAGCGTGTTTTGTTTGCGCCTTTGCAAATGTCTTACATCGACAAACTTATTTAGTACTATTTTGCAAATAGGGTTAAATTGTTGCAACATTGTGTTCCCTAATTGCTTGATTTTTTAAATGCAACAATTGATAAAGACACCTGATAACTGCTCTGTGGAGTCTTATTTTGCGTCTACTTCTTATCTACATTTAATTCCCTACCTCTAATCAAGGCATTTTTAAATGCTGGGGTCTGCCAGGACGTGAGGCCTACCTAGACTTTAGATCTGAATTTGAATGTACTTGTGAACTAACTTAATTTCCTACTTCTAAATTCATTCCTAAATTCACTACTTACATGAATCCTGTAGTTGGGCATTTTGGGACTTCGATTGTGGGCATTGTTTTGTGTCCAGACCAGCAGCAGGTGGTGTGCATTTGCTGGAAAGGCATCGAAGACCTCCGATATGCTGCATCTCCTGATGTGTGTCTACCTCAAGTGACTGTCAGCAAATGCCTGCTAGATACCCCATTCCAAGCTGATTGTGACATCACGGAACATGCATCATAGAACAGGCATGCTAGAACATGGGTCTTCAACCTGCGACCCTCCAGCTGCTGTGGAACTACACATCCCAGCATGCCCTGCCTCAGTTTTAGCATACCTTAATAGCAAAACTGTGGCAGGGCATGCTGGGATGTGTAGTTTCACAGCAGCTGGAGGGCCACAGGATGAAGACCCATGTGCTAGAGCCAAGCCGCAGGTACATTGAATGCTAGCAAGCTGAATGTTTAAATCCTTTTTGTTCCGCAGCATTCCAATGCGGAAGATTCCATGGAACCAGAGATTATTCCATTGAGAAGGACATGCTGCCTGGATGACTGCACTGTGCAAATTAAGTCACGGAGCCAGTTGGCTTGTGGGTGGCTCTGGTGACTGGGTGGTTGGGTGGGCGGTGTGTCGGAGGTGGAGCACATGCAAATGAATGTGTATCATCCAGCTAGTGAGAGTGAAAACTCATGCAGGAGTGTGCCTGCTTGTCAGTGGGTTATGCACCTTGCCAGACGTCAAATCTACATGGAGCAGCTGGAGGGGACAAGAGCAGGTTTGCAAAATATAGATAGAAGAGCATATATGCTGGCACATTCTCCATGATTGTGTCAGCTTATGTTTTGGTGCACTGCACTTTCCTCCACTAAGTTTTAGCTATTTTGGTTAAACGCAAGTGTAGTTGCTTCTCGCCCTTTTGGCTGTGATCTTGTATCGTGGTTGAAGAGTCTGCTGGAGGGATTGTTTTCTTCATTGGCGAGAGACTGAAGATATTCCAGGATGGAAGGCTTGGGAACACTATCCGTTTTTAAGTTGTGGAAGAGTTGAAAGACCGGATTGGACTACATTCTATAGTAAAGGATATCTTTGTATTTATTGATCCTCCCTTTATATGTGTCTGTCTTTCAATAAAGCTTCGGGCTTGTGATTCCCTCACCCTCTTACACTCCACACCCATAGCCTTATTAACTGTTGTATTATTGTATTCCATTGAGAAGGACATGCTGCCTGGATGACTACACTGTGCAAATTAAATCACGGAGCCAGTTGGCTTGTGGGTGGCTCTGGTCACTGGGTGGTTGGGTGGGTGGTGTGTCGGAGGTGGAGCACATGCAAATGATTGTGTATCATCCAGCTAGTGAGAGAGAAAACTCATGCAGGAGTGTGCCTGCTTGTCAGTGGGTTATGCACCTTTCCAGACGTCAAATCTACATGGAGCAGCTGGAGAGGACAAGAGCAGGTTTGCAAAATATAGACAGAAGAGCTCTCCAGCCTAGTTTGCTGTCTGTTTCCACTTCTCTTTTCTTGAGCCGCTCCCTTCTATGCCCTTGCGCACTATCCTGACTTCTCCCATCTGCTTACATTGTGCCTTCCAACGCACAATGCGAACTACAGGTAGTGCTGCAGGGCCCACACCCTTTTACTTGCCATACAGAGCAGCTCTGGAGCTGTTACAGTGCCCAGCTTCTGCAAGAAATCAGCTTGAATGCTTCAGGGGCTGGGGCATAGCCAACATGAGCCCCACACCGAAGGAGGGTGGAGGTGTTTAATGCGAACTAGGGGTCATCCAAGCGCCACAAAAGGCCGCCATGCCCTGCATGCCCCTTTTCTCTTTTCATATGCAGACGAGGGCTGAAGCCAACTTTGACCCACTGCTTGGATGACATCACCATATGCAAATCCATCTGCTGCAGGCCTTCCCCCTGGAATGCTTGCACTAGTTGTTGCATTTGGTTTGTTGTTTGGGGGTGCTTCAGTATTAGGCAGCCTTCTGCCCTCCCATGTTCATCTGAAAATATGTGTTCTCCCTGCAGTTGTTGTCCCCAGATGAGAGTTCCCTTGTGCTGCCTCAGTTGAATCTTCTTTACTTGACAGAGATGTGCCTGAGCAGCGGCCCTCCCTAGCCCTATCCCAAATCATACTTATTTTGCATAGGAGATATCATGGTAATGAAGACTGTTATCCCAGGGTGAGGTTCATTCATTGCATTCTGGGTATGCTGACCCCTGTGATTTCCCCAAATGTGGGAAACTCGACTTCATTATTTGTGGTAGTGGGGGACTGTGTTTGTGCTTTCCTCTGGTCAGCTCTGGTAAAAGTCAGATTTATTTGTCTCAGATCTTCCTCTAGCCTTGTTCTTCTTTCGAGAGTTCCCTTGTGCTGACTCAGTTGGATCTCCTTCACTTGACAGGGAAGTGCCCGAGCAGCGACCCTACCCAGCTCTAGCCCAACTCCTACTTACCTGCCAGGTGAGATACTATGATCATGAAGGTGCTTCTCCCAGGGCAAGGCTCACCCATTGCACTCTGGGTGTGCTGCTCTTGCGATTTCCCCAAATGTGGGAAACTTGACTGCATAATTTGTGTTTCCCCTGGTCGGCTCTCGTATAATTCAGATCTCTTTGTCTCAGGTCTCTCTCCAGCCTAGTTTGCTGTCTGTTTCCACTTCTCTTTTCTTGAGCCGCTCCCTTCTATGCCCTTGTGCACTATCCCAGGATAATTATTGTAGCTGGTCTGCGGGTAACAGCTCTCAGATCCACTTCTAGAAAAAATGCAACAATGTAATTTGAGTGACAAACTGCAGAGATGAACCCTTTCTGTGACTGCTGCACAGGGATAACACAAACTCTATTCATAGGGCTGACTTCACTTAGGGGAGATGTTCTCGCCCCGCAAAGAAGTGCGAGTATATACCGCACTTACGGTACCATTGGATTTACAGATATTTTCTTGCAATACACTATGGGGGTCATTCTGAGTTGATTGCTCGCTAGCAGTTTTTAGCAGCCTTAAAACGGTGGAGTTAACATATCTCACGTGGAAGGTGGTCATGTTATTAGCCTTGGCTTCGGCTAGGCGAGTGTCGGAATTAGCGGCTTTGTCACATAAAAGCCCATATTTGGTGTTCCATGTGGATAGAGCGGAATTGCGGACCCATCCTCAATTCCTACCAAAAGTGGTCTCATCTTTTCATATGAACCAACCTATTGTGGTGCCTTTGGCTACGCGTGACTTGGAGGATTCCGAGTTACTTGATGTGGTCAGGGCTTTGAAAATTTACGTGGCCAGGACGGCTAGAGTCAGGAAAACTGAAGCGCTGTTTGTCCTGTATGCAACCAACAAGATTGGTGCCCCTGCTTCAAAGCAGGCTATTGCTCGCTGGATTTGTAACACGATTCAGCAAGCGCATTCTATGGCTGGATTGCAGTTACCGAAATCGGTCTAGGCCCATTCCACGAGGAAAGTGGGCTCTTCTTGGGCGGCTGCCCGAGGGGTCTCGGCACTACAGCTGTGTCAAGCTGCTACTTGGTCAGGTTCAAACACCTTTTCAAAATACTATAAGTTTGATACCCTGGCTGAGGAGGAACTCATGTTTGCTCAATCGGTGCTGCAGAGTCATCCGCACTCTCCCGCCCGTTTTGGAGCTTTGGTATAATCCCCATGTTCCTTACGGAGTCCCCAGCATCCTCTAGGACGTTAGAGAAAATAAGATTTTAAACCTACCGGTAAATCTTTTTCTCGTAGTCCGTAGAGGATGCTGGGCGCCCGTCCCAACTGCGGACTACTTCTGCAATACTTGTATATAGTTATTGCTTCAATAAGGGTTATGTTATAGTTGCATCGGTCCTGCACTGATGCTGCAGTATGTTGTTTTTTCGTACTTATAACTGGGTAGTTTATCACAAGTTATACGGTGTGATTGGTGTGGCTGGTATGAATCTTGCCCTGGATTAACAAAATCCTTTCCTCATACTGTCAGTCTCCTCTGGGCACAGTTTCTCTAACTGTGGCATAGAGGCGCATAGAGGGAGGAGCCAGTGCACACCCAGAACTAAAGTCTTTCTTAAAGTGCCCATGTCTCCTGCGGAGCCCGTCTATCCCCATGGTCCTTACGGAGTCCCCAGCACCCTCTACGGACTACGAGAAAAAGATTTACCGTAGGTTTAAAATCTTATTTTCTACTTTATTCTTTTCTATCCTAGTTTATTACGACCAACTCTCATCCAAGGAGTTTGATATTCTACTACCTGCATGCAATTTAAATTGCTTAAATTGTTTATATGGTTGATTTGTCCTTCACAACCCATAATCTGCAACTTGGATGTACTTGTGTCATTGAAAATCTTATAATAAAAATGTTTATATATTGAAAAAAAAAGTTATAAGACATATGCATTCAATATTTGAAGAAACAAAATAAAATAAAGCTATGTATTGGGTTTCACTAACAAGCACATTGGAAGACTTGACTACTGTTAAAAGACATGTATTACATGGTATAGAGCCACAAACCACAATGTAGTAAAATAAAAACAAACTTACATGTGTATCAAACCTATGTGAGGCTTACATTGATAGTGCAAGATCAACACTCTATCAACTGTGCAAACTAGACTGCACATAAATGCCATAAAATTTATCTGAGATTTTAGTAAATAAGGCCCGTTGCTGTCCGGTTCACACAGCCGTCACGCCCCGCCCCCATACGGTCCGGTCATGTCTGCGTTGT